>NW_028225244.1:600000-1025849 GCF_052327205.1 Somniosus microcephalus | reverse complement strand
AGAAGGAGAAGGTGAAATCTGGAGGGTGAATCAGAAGAAGTAGAAGAAGGAGAAGGAGAAGGTGAAGTCTGGAGAGTGAATCAGAAGAAGCAGAAGAAGGAGAAGGAGAAGATGTAGTCTGGAGGGTGAATCAGAAGAAGTAGAAGAAGGAGAAGGAGAAGGTGAGGTCTGGAGGGTGAATCAGAAGAAGCAGAAGAAGGAGAAGGAGAAGGTGAAGTCTGGAGGGTGAATCAGAAGAAGTAGAAGAAGGAGAAGGAGAAGGTGAGGTCTGGAGGGTGAATCAGAAGAAGCAGAAGAAGGAGAATGAGAAGGTGAAGTCTGGAGGGTGAATCAGAAGAAGCAGAAGAAGGAGAAGGAGAAGGTGAAGTCTGGAGGGTGAATCAGAAGAAGCAGAAGAAGGAGAAGGAGAAGGTGAAGTCAGGAGGGTGAATCAGAAGAAGCAGAAGAAGGAGAAGGAGAAGGTGAAGTCAGGAGGGTGAAGCAGAAGAAGGAGAAGGAGAAGGTGAAGTCTGGAGGGTGAATCAGAAGAAGTAGAAGAAGGAGAAGGAGAAGGTGAAGTCAGGAGGGAGAAGCAGAAGAAGCAGAAGAAGGAGAAGGAGAAGGTGAAGTCTGGAGGGTGAAGCAGAAGAAGCAGAAGAAGGAGAAGAAGAAGGTGAAGTCTGGAGGGTGGAGCAGAAGAAGCAGAAGAAGGAGAAGGATAAGGTGAAGTCAGGAGGGTGAATCATAAGAAGAAGAAGAAGGAGAAGGAGAAGGTGAAGTCTGGAGGGTGAATCAGAAGAAGTAGAAGAAGGAGAAGGAGAAGGTGAAGTCTGGAGGGTGAATCAGAAGAAGTAGAAGAAGGAGAAGGAGAAGGTGAAGTCTGGAGGGTGAATCAGAAGAAGCAGAAGAAGGAGAAGGAGAAGGTGAAGTCTGGAGGGAGAAGCAGAAGAAGTAGAAGAAGGAGAAGGAGAAGGTGAAGTCTGGAGGGTGAATCAGAAGAAGTAGAAGAAGGAGAAGGAGAAGGTGAAGTCTGGAGGGTGAATCAGAAGAAGCAGAAGAAGGAGAAGGAGAAGGTGAAGTCTGGAGGGTGAATCAGAAGAAGCAGAAGAAGGAGAAGGAGAAGGTGAAGTCTGGAGGGTGAATCAGAAGAAGTAGAAGAAGGTGAAGGAGAAGGTGAAGTCTGGAGGGTGAATCAGAAGAAGCAGAAGGAGAAGGAGAAGGTGAAGTCTGGAGGGTGAATCAGAAGAAGCAGAAGAAGGAAAAGGAGAAGGTGAAGTCTGGAGGGTGAATCAGAAGAAGCAGAACAAGTAGCAGGAGAAGGTGAAGTCTGGAGGGTGAATCAGAAGAAGTAGAAGAAGGAGAAGGAGAAGGTGAAGTCTGGAGGGTGAATCAGAAGAAGCAGAAGAAGGAGAAGGAGAAGGTGAAGTCAGGAGGGTGAATCAGGAGAAGCAGAAGAAGGAGAAGGAGAAGGTGAAGTCTGGAGGGTGAATCAGAAGAAGCAGAAGAAGGAGAAGGAGAAGATGAAGACTGGAGGGTGAATCAGAAGAAGTAGAAGAAGGAGAAGGAGAAGGTGAAGTCTGGAGGGTGAATCAGAAGAAGTAGAAGAAGGAGAAGGAGAAGGCGAAGTCTGGAGGGTGAATCAGAAGAAGCAGAAGAAGGAGAAGGAGAAGGTGAAGTCTGGAGGGTGAATCAGAAGAAGTAGAAGAAGGAGAAGGAGAAGATGAAGTCTGGAGGGTGAATCAGAAGAAGTAGAAGAAGGAGAAGGAGAAGGTGAGGTCTGGAGGGTGAATCAGAAGAAGCAGAAGAAGGAGAAGGCGAAGGTGAAGTCTGAAGGGTGAATCAAAAGAAGCAGAAGAAGGAGAAGGAGAAGATGAAGTCTGGAGGGTGAATCAGAAGAAGCAGAAGAAGGAGAAGGAGAAGGTGAAGTTTGGAGGGTGAATCAGAAGAAGCAGAAGAAGGAGAAGGAGAAGGTAAGTCAGGAGGGTGAATCAGAAGAAGTAGAAGAAGGAGAAGGAGAAGGTGAAGTCTGGAGGGTGAATCAGAAGAAGTAGAAGAAGGAGAAGGAGAAGGCGAAGTCTGGAGGGTGAAACAGAAGAAGCAGAAGAAGGAGAAGGAGAAGGTGAAGTCTGGAGGGTGAATCAGAAGAAGCAAAAGAAGGAGAAGGAGAAGATGAAGTCTGGAGGGTGAATCAGAAGAAGTTGATGAAGGAGAAGGAGAAGGTGAGGTCTGGAGGGTGAATCAGAAGAAGCAGAAGAAGGAGAAGAAGAAGGTGAAGTCTGAAGGGTGAATCAGAAGAAGCAGAAGAAGGAGAAGGAGAAGGTGAAGACTGGAGGGTGAATCAGAAGAAGTAGAAGAAGGAGAAGGAGAAGGTGAAGTCTGGAGGGTGAATCAGAAGAAGTAGAAGAAGGAGAAGGAGAAGGTGAAGTCTGGAGAGTGAATCAGAAGAAGCAGAAGAAGGAGAAGGAGAAGATGAAGTCTGGAGGGTGAATCAGAAGAAGTAGAAGAAGGAGAAGGAGAAGGTGAGGTCTGGAGGGTGAATCAGAAGAAGCAGAAGAAGGAGAAGGAGAAGGTGAAGTCTGGAGGGTGAATCAGAAGAAGTAGAAGAAGGAGAAGGAGAAGGTGAGGTCTGGAGGGTGAATCAGAAGAAGCAGAAGAAGGAGAAGGAGAAGGTGAAGTCTGGAGGGTGAATCAGAAGAAGCAGAAGAAGGAGAAGGAGAAGGTGAAGTCTGGAGGGTGAATCAGAAGAAGCAGAAGAAGGAGAAGGAGAAGGTGAAGTCAGGAGGGTGAATCAGAAGAAGCAGAAGAAGGAGAAGGAGAAGGTGAAGTCAGGAGGGTGAAGCAGAAGAAGGAGAAGAAGAAGGTGAAGTCTGGAGGGTGAATCAGAAGAAGTAGAAGAAGGAGAAGGAGAAGGTGAAGTCAGGAGGGAGAAGCAGAAGAAGCAGAAGAAGGAGAAGGAGAAGGTGAAGTCTGGAGGGTGAAGCAGAAGAAGCAGAAGAAGGAGAAGAAGAAGGTGAAGTCTGGAGGGTGGAGCAGAAGAAGCAGAAGAAGGAGAAGGAGAAGGTGAAGTCAGGAGGGTGAATCATAAGAAGTAGAAGAAGGAGAAGGAGAAGGTGAAGTCTGGAGGGTGAAACAGAAGAAGTAGAAGAAGGAGAAGGAGAAGGTGAAGTCTGGAGGGTGAATCAGAAGAAGTAGAAGAAGGAGAAGGAGGTGGTGAAGTCTGGAGGGTGAATCAGAAGAAGCAGAAGAAGGAGAAGGAGAAGGTGAAGTCTGGAGGGAGAAGCAGAAGAAGTAGAAGAAGGAGAAGGAGAAGGTGAAGTCTGGAGGGTGAATCAGAAGAAGTAGAAGAAGGAGAAGGAGAAGGTGAAGTCTGGAGGGTGAATCAGAAGAAGCAGAAGAAGGAGAAGGAGAAGGTGTAGTCTGGAGGGTGAATCAGAAGAAGCAGAAGGAGAAGGAGAAGGTGAAGTCTGGAGGGTGAATCAGAAGAAGCAGAAGAAGGAGAAGGAGAAGGTGAAATCTGGAGGGTGAATCAGAAGAAGCAGAAGAAGGAAAAGGAGAAGGTGAAGTCTGGAGGGTGAATCAGAAGAAGTAGAAGAAGGAGAAGGAGAAGGTGAAGTCTGGAGGGTGAATCAGAAGAAGCAGAAGAAGGAGAAGGAGAAGGTGAAGTCAGGAGGGTGAGTCAGGAGAAGCAGAAGAAGGAGAAGAAGAAGGTGAAGTCTGGAGGGTGAATCAGAAGAAGCAGAAGAAGGAGAAGGAGAAGATGAAGACTGGAGGGTGAATCAGAAGAAGTGGAAGAAGGAGAAGGAGAAGGTGAAGTCTGGAGGGTGAATCAGAAGAAGTAGAAGAAGGAGAAGGAGAAGGCGAAGTCTGGAGGGTGAATCAGAAGAAGCAGAAGAAGGAGAAGGAGAAGGTGAAGTCTGGAGGGTGAATCAGAAGAAGCAAAAGAAGGAGAAGGAGAAGATGAAGTCTGGAGGGTGAATCAGAAGAAGCAGAAGAAGGAGAAGGAGAAGGTGAAGTCTGGAGGGTGAATCAGAAGAAGCAGAAGAAGGAGAAGGAGAAGGTGAAGTCAGGAGGGTGAATCAGAAGAAGCAGAAGAAGGAGAAGGAGAAGGTGAAGTCAGGAGGGTGAAGCAGAAGAAGGAGAAGGAGAAGGTGAAGTCTGGAGGGTGAATCAGAAGAAGTAGAAGAAGGAGAAGGAGAAGGTGAAGTCAGGAGGGAGAAGCAGAAGAAGCAGAAGAAGGAGAAGGAGAAGGTGAAGTCTGGAGGGTGAAGCAGAAGAAGCAGAAGAAGGAGAAGAAGAAGGTGAAGTCTGGAGGGTGGAGCAGAAGAAGCAGAAGAAGGAGAAGGATAAGGTGAAGTCAGGAGGGTGAATCATAAGAAGAAGAAGAAGGAGAAGGAGAAGGTGAAGTCTGGAGGGTGAATCAGAAGAAGTAGAAGAAGGAGAAGGAGAAGGTGAAGTCTGGAGGGTGAATCAGAAGAAGTAGAAGAAGGAGAAGGAGAAGGTGAAGTCTGGAGGGTGAATCAGAAGAAGCAGAAGAAGGAGAAGGAGAAGGTGAAGTCTGGAGGGAGAAGCAGAAGAAGTAGAAGAAGGAGAAGGAGAAGGTGAAGTCTGGAGGGTGAATCAGAAGAAGTAGAAGAAGGAGAAGGAGAAGGTGAAGTCTGGAGGGTGAATCAGAAGAAGCAGAAGAAGGAGAAGGAGAAGGTGAAGTCTGGAGGGTGAATCAGAAGAAGCAGAAGAAGGAGAAGGAGAAGGTGAAGTCTGGAGGGTGAATCAGAAGAAGTAGAAGAAGGTGAAGGAGAAGGTGAAGTCTGGAGGGTGAATCAGAAGAAGCAGAAGGAGAAGGAGAAGGTGAAGTCTGGAGGGTGAATCAGAAGAAGCAGAAGAAGGAGAAGGAGAAGGTGAAATCTGGAGGGTGAATCAGAAGAAGCAGAAGAAGGAAAAGGAGAAGGTGAAGTCTGGAGGGTGAATCAGAAGAAGCAGAACAAGTAGCAGGAGAAGGTGAAGTCTGGAGGGTGAATCAGAAGAAGTAGAAGAAGGAGAAGGAGAAGGTGAAGTCTGGAGGGTGAATCAGAAGAAGCAGAAGAAGGAGAAGGAGAAGGTGAAGTCAGGAGGGTGAATCAGGAGAAGCAGAAGAAGGAGAAGGAGAAGGTGAAGTCTGGAGGGTGAATCAGAAGAAGCAGAAGAAGGAGAAGGAGAAGATGAAGACTGGAGGGTGAATCAGAAGAAGTAGAAGAAGGAGAAGGAGAAGGTGAAGTCTGGAGGGTGAATCAGAAGAAGTAGAAGAAGGAGAAGGAGAAGGCGAAGTCTGGAGGGTGAATCAGAAGAAGCAGAAGAAGGAGAAGGAGAAGGTGAAGTCTGGAGGGTGAATCAGAAGAAGTAGAAGAAGGAGAAGGAGAAGATGAAGTCTGGAGGGTGAATCAGAAGAAGTAGAAGAAGGAGAAGGAGAAGGTGAGGTCTGGAGGGTGAATCAGAAGAAGCAGAAGAAGGAGAAGGCGAAGGTGAAGTCTGAAGGGTGAATCAAAAGAAGCAGAAGAAGGAGAAGGAGAAGATGAAGTCTGGAGGGTGAATCAGAAGAAGCAGAAGAAGGAGAAGGAGAAGGTGAAGTTTGGAGGGTGAATCAGAAGAAGCAGAAGAAGGAGAAGGAGAAGGTAAGTCAGGAGGGTGAATCAGAAGAAGTAGAAGAAGGAGAAGGAGAAGGTGAAGTCTGGAGGGTGAATCAGAAGAAGTAGAAGAAGGAGAAGGAGAAGGCGAAGTCTGGAGGGTGAAACAGAAGAAGCAGAAGAAGGAGAAGGAGAAGGTGAAGTCTGGAGGGTGAATCAGAAGAAGCAAAAGAAGGAGAAGGAGAAGATGAAGTCTGGAGGGTGAATCAGAAGAAGTTGATGAAGGAGAAGGAGAAGGTGAGGTCTGGAGGGTGAATCAGAAGAAGCAGAAGAAGGAGAAGAAGAAGGTGAAGTCTGAAGGGTGAATCAGAAGAAGCAGAAGAAGGAGAAGGAGAAGGTGAAGACTGGAGGGTGAATCAGAAGAAGTAGAAGAAGGAGAAGGAGAAGGTGAAGTCTGTAGGGTGAATCAGAAGAAGTAGAAGAAGGAGAAGGAGAAGGTGAAGTCTGGAGAGTGAATCAGAAGAAGCAGAAGAAGGAGAAGGAGAAGATGAAGTCTGGAGGGTGAATCAGAAGAAGTAGAAGAAGGAGAAGGAGAAGGTGAGGTCTGGAGGGTGAATCAGAAGAAGCAGAAGAAGGAGAAGGAGAAGGTGAAGTCTGGAGGGTGAATCAGAAGAAGTAGAAGAAGGAGAAGGAGAAGGTGAGGTCTGGAGGGTGAATCAGAAGAAGCAGAAGAAGGAGAAGGAGAAGGTGAAGTCTGGAGGGTGAATCAGAAGAAGCAGAAGAAGGAGAAGGAGAAGGTGAAGTCTGGAGGGTGAATCAGAAGAAGCAGAAGAAGGAGAAGGAGAAGGTGAAGTCAGGAGGGTGAATCAGAAGAAGCAGAAGAAGGAGAAGGAGAAGGTGAAGTCAGGAGGGTGAAGCAGAAGAAGGAGAAGGAGAAGGTGAAGTCTGGAGGGTGAATCAGAAGAAGTAGAAGAAGGAGAAGGAGAAGGTGAAGTCAGGAGGGAGAAGCAGAAGAAGCAGAAGAAGGAGAAGGAGAAGGTGAAGTCTGGAGGGTGAAGCAGAAGAAGCAGAAGAAGGAGAAGAAGAAGGTGAAGTCTGGAGGGTGGAGCAGAAGAAGCAGAAGAAGGAGAAGGAGAAGGTGAAGTCAGGAGGGTGAATCATAAGAAGTAGAAGAAGGAGAAGGAGAAGGTGAAGTCTGGAGGGTGAAACAGAAGAAGTAGAAGAAGGAGAAGGAGAAGGTGAAGTCTGGAGGGTGAATCAGAAGAAGTAGAAGAAGGAGAAGGAGGTGGTGAAGTCTGGAGGGTGAATCAGAAGAAGCAGAAGAAGGAGAAGGAGAAGGTGAAGTCTGGAGGGAGAAGCAGAAGAAGTAGAAGAAGGAGAAGGAGAAGGTGAAGTCTGGAGGGTGAATCAGAAGAAGTAGAAGAAGGAGAAGGAGAAGGTGAAGTCTGGAGGGTGAATCAGAAGAAGCAGAAGAAGGAGAAGGAGAAGGTGTAGTCTGGAGGGTGAATCAGAAGAAGCAGAAGGAGAAGGAGAAGGTGAAGTCTGGAGGGTGAATCAGAAGAAGCAGAAGAAGGAGAAGGAGAAGGTGAAATCTGGAGGGTGAATCAGAAGAAGCAGAAGAAGGAAAAGGAGAAGGTGAAGTCTGGAGGGTGAATTAGAAGAAGTAGAAGAAGGAGAAGGAGAAGGTGAAGTCTGGAGGGTGAATCAGAAGAAGCAGAAGAAGGAGAAGGAGAAGGTGAAGTCAGGAGGGTGAGTCAGGAGAAGCAGAAGAAGGAGAAGAAGAAGGTGAAGTCTGGAGGGTGAATCAGAAGAAGCAGAAGAAGGAGAAGGAGAAGATGAAGACTGGAGGGTGAATCAGAAGAAGTGGAAGAAGGAGAAGGAGAAGGTGAAGTCTGGAGGGTGAATCAGAAGAAGTAGAAGAAGGAGAAGGAGAAGGCGAAGTCTGGAGGGTGAATCAGAAGAAGCAGAAGAAGGAGAAGGAGAAGGTGAAGTCTGGAGGGTGAATCAGAAGAAGCAAAAGAAGGAGAAGGAGAAGATGAAGTCTGGAGGGTGAATCAGAAGAAGCAGAAGAAGGAGAAGGAGAAGGTGAAGTCTGGAGGGTGAATCAGAAGAAGCAGAAGAAGGAGAAGGAGAAGGTGAAGTCAGGAGGGTGAATCAGAAGAAGCAGAAGAAGGAGAAGGAGAAGGTGAAGTCAGGAGGGTGAAGCAGAAGAAGGAGAAGGAGAAGGTGAAGTCTGGAGGGTGAATCAGAAGAAGTAGAAGAAGGAGAAGGAGAAGGTGAAGTCAGGAGGGAGAAGCAGAAGAAGCAGAAGAAGGAGAAGGAGAAGGTGAAGTCTGGAGGGTGAAGCAGAAGAAGCAGAAGAAGGAGAAGAAGAAGGTGAAGTCTGGAGGGTGGAGCAGAAGAAGCAGAAGAAGGAGAAGGAGAAGGTGAAGTCAGGAGGGTGAATCATAAGAAGTAGAAGAAGGAGAAGGAGAAGGTGAAGTCTGGAGGGTGAAACAGAAGAAGTAGAAGAAGGAGAAGGAGAAGGTGAAGTCTGGAGGGTGAATCAGAAGAAGTAGAAGAAGGAGAAGGAGGAGGTGAAGTCTGGAGGGTGAATCAGAAGAAGCAGAAGAAGGAGAAGGAGAAGGTGAAGTCTGGAGGGAGAAGCAGAAGAAGTAGAAGAAGGAGAAGGAGAAGGTGAAGTCTGGAGGGTGAATCAGAAGAAGTAGAAGAAGGAGAAGGAGAAGGTGAAGTCTGGAGGGTGAATCAGACGAAGCAGAAGAAGGAGAAGGAGAAGGTGTAGTCTGGAGGGTGAATCAGAAGAAGCAGAAGGAGAAGGAGAAGGTGAAGTCTGGAGGGTGAATCAGAAGAAGCAGAAGAAGGAGAAGGAGAAGGTGAAATCTGGAGGGTGAATCAGAAGAAGCAGAAGAAGGAAAAGGAGAAGGTGAAGTCTGGAGGGTGAATCAGAAGAAGTAGAAGAAGGAGAAGGAGAAGGTGAAGTCTGGAGGGTGAATTAGAAGAAGCAGAAGAAGGAGAAGGAGAAGGTGAAGTCAGGAGGGTGAATCAGGAGAAGCAGAAGAAGGAGAAGGAGAAGGTGAAGTCTGGAGGGTGAATCAGAAGAAGCAGAAGAAGGAGAAGGAGAAGATGAAGACTGGAGGGTGAATCAGAAGAAGTAGAAGAAGGAGAAGGAGAAGGTGAAGTCTGGAGGGTGAATCAGAAGAAGTAGAAGAAGGAGAAGGAGAAGGCGAAGTCTGGAGGGTGAATCAGAAGAAGCAGAAGAAGGAGAAGGAGAAGGTGAAGTCTGGAGGGTGAATCAGAAGAAGCAAAAGAAGGAGAAGGAGAAGATGAAGTCTGGAGGGTGAATCAGAAGAAGTAGAAGAAGGAGAAGGAGAAGGTGAGGTCTGGAGGGTGAATCAGAAGAAGCAGAAGAAGGAGAAGGCGAAGGTGAAGTCTGAAGGGTGAATCAAAAGAAGCAGAAGAAGGAGAAGGAGAAGGTGAAGTCTGGAGGGTGAATCAGAAGAAGCAGAAGAAGGAGAAGGAGAAGGTGAAGTCTGGAGGGTGAATCAGAAGAAGCAGAAGAAGGAGAAGGAGAAGGTAAGTCAGGAGGGTGATTCAGAAGAAGCAGAAGAAGGAGAAGGAGAAGGTGAAGTCTGGAGGGTGAATCAGGAGAAGCAGAATAAGGAGAAGGAGAAGGTGAAGTCTGGCGGGTGAATCAGAAGAAGCAGAAGAAGGAGAAGGAAAAGGTGAAGTCTGGAGGGTGAATCAGAAGAAGCAGAAGAAGGAGAAGGAGAAGGTGAAGTCTGGAGGGTGAAGCAGAAGAAGTAGAAGAAGGAGAAGGAGAAGGTGAAGTCAGGAGGGTGAATCAGAAGAAGTAGAAGAAGGAGAAGGAGAAGGTGAGGTCTGGAGGGTGAAGCAGAAGAAGCAGAAGAAGGAGAAGGAGAAGGTGAAGTCTGGAGGGTGAAGCAGAAGAAGCAGAAGAAGGAGAAGGAGAAGGTGAAGTCTGGAGGGTGAAGCAGAAGAAGCAGAAGAAGGAGAAGGAGAAGGTGAAGTCAGGAGGGTGAATCATAAGAAGTAGAAGAAGGAGAAGGAGAAGGTGAAGTCTGGAGGGTGAATCAGAAGAAGTAGAAGAAGGAGAAGGAGAAGGTGAAGTCTGGAGGGTGAATCAGAAGAAGTAGAAGAAGGAGAATGAGAAGGTGAAGTCTGGAGGCTGAATCAGAAGAAGCAGAAGAAGGAGAAGGAGAAGGTGAAGTCTGGAGGGAGAAGCAGAAGAAGTAGAAGAAGGAGAAGGAGAAGGTGAAGTTTGGAGGGTGAATCAGAAGAAGTAGAAGAAGGAGAAGGAGAAGGTGGAGTCTGGAGGGTGAATCAGAAGAAGCAGAAGAAGGAGAAGGAGAAGGTGAAGTCTGGAGGGTGAATCAGAAGAAGTAGAAGAAGGAGAAGGAGAAGGTGTAGTCTGGAGGGTGAATCAGAAGAAGTAGACGAAGGAGAAGGAGAAGGTGAAGTCTGGATGGTGAATCAGAAGAAGCAGAAGAAGGAGAAGGAGAAGGTGAAGTCTGGAGGGTGAATCAGAAGAAGTAGAAGAAGGTGAAGTCTGGAGGGTGAATCAGAAGAAGCAGAAGAATGAGAAGGAGAAGGTGAAGTCTGGAGGGTGAATCAGAAGAAGCAGAAGAAGGAAAAGGAGAAGGTGAAGTCTGGAGGGTGAATCAGAAGAAGCAGAAAAAGTAGCAGGAGAAGGTGAAGTCTGGAGGGTGAATCAGAAGAAGTAGAAGAAGGAGAAGGAGAAGGTGAAGTCTGGAGGGTGAATCAGAAGAAGCAGAAGAAGGAGAAGGAGAAGGTGAAGTCAGGAGGGTGAATCAGGAGAAGCAGAAGAAGGAGAAGGAGAAGGTGAAGTCTGGAGGGTGAATCAGAAGAAGCAGAAGAAGGAGAAGGAGAAGATGAAGACTGGAGGGTGAATCAGAAGAGGTAGAAGAAGGAGAAGGAGAAGGTGAAGTCTGGAGGGTGAATCAGAAGAAGTAGAAGAAGGAGAAGGAGAAGGCGAAGTCTGGAGGGTGAATCAGAAGAAGCAGAAGAAGGAGAAGGAGAAGGTGAAGTCTGGAGGGTGAATCAGAAGAAGCAAAAGAAGGAGAAGGAGAAGATGAAGTCTGGAGGGTGAATCAGAAGAAGTAGAAGAAGGAGAAGGAGAAGGTGAGGTCTGGAGGGTGAATCAGAAGAAGCAGAAGAAGGAGAAGGAGAAGGCAAAGTCTGGAGGGTGAATCAGAAGAAGCAGAAGAAGGAGAAGGAGAAGGAGCAGGTGAAGTCTGGTGGGTGAATCAGAAGAAGTAGAAGAAGGAGAAGGAGAAGGTGAAGTCTGGAGGGTGAATCAGAAGAAGTAGAAGAAGGAGAAGGAGAAGGTGAAGTCAGGAGGGTGAATCAGAAGAAGTAGAAGAAGGAGAAGGAGAAGGTGAAGTCTGGAGGCTGAATCAGAAGAAGCAGAAGAAGGAGAAGGAGAAGGTGAAGTCTGGAGGGAGAAGCAGAAGAAGTAGAAGAAGGAGAAGGAGAAGGTGAAGTCTGGATGGTGAATCAGAAGAAGCAGAAGAAGGAGAAGGAGAAGGTGAAGTCTGGAGGGTGAATCAGAAGAAGTAGAAGAAGGTGAAGGAGAAGGTGAAGTCTGGAAGGTGAATCAGAAGAAGCAGAAGAATGAGAAGGAGAAGGTGAAGTCTGGAGGGTGAATCAGAAGAAGCAGAAGAAGGAGAAGGAGAAGGTGAAATCTGGAGGATGAATCAGAAGAAGCAGAAGAAGGAAAAGGAGAAGGTGAAGTCTGGAGGGTGAATCAGAAGAAGCAGAAAAAGTAGCAGGAGAAGGTGAAGTCTGGAGGGTGAATCAGAAGAAGTAGAAGAAGGAGAAGGAGAAGGTGAAGTCTGGAGGGTGAATCAGAAGAAGCAGAAGAAGGAGAAGGAGAAGGTGAAGTCAGGAGGGTGAATCAGGAGAAGCAGAAGAAGGAGAAGGAGAAGGTGAAGTCTGGAGGGTGAATCAGAAGAAGCAGAAGAAGGAGAAGGAGAAGATGAAGACTGGAGGGTGAATCAGAAGAAGTCGAAGAAGGAGAAGGAGAAGGTGAAGTCTGGAGGGTGAATCAGAAGAAGTAGAAGAAGGAGAAGGAGAAGGCGAAGTCTGGAGGGTGAATCAGAAGAAGCAGAAGAAGGAGAAGGAGAAGGTGAAGTCTGGAGGGTGAATCAGAAGAAGCAAAAGAAGGAGAAGGAGAAGATCAAGTCTGGAGGGTGAATCAGAAGAAGTAGAAGAAGGAGAAGGAGAAGGTGAGGTCTGGAGGGTGAATCAGAAGAAGCAGATGAAGGAGAAGGAGAAGGCGAAGTCTGAAGGGTGAATCAAAAGAAGCAGAAGAAGGAGAAGGAGAAGGTGAAGTCTGGAGGGTGAATCAGAAGAAGCAGAAGAAGGAGAAGGAGAAGGTGAAGTCTGGAGGGTAAATCAGAAGAAGCAGAAGAAGGAGAAGGAGAAGGTGAAGTCTGGTGGGTGAATCAGAAGAAGTAGAAGAAGGAGAAGGAGAAGGTGAAGTCTGGAGGGTGAATCAGAAGAAGTAGAATAAGGAGAAGGAGAAGGTGAAGTCAGGAGAGTGAATCAGAAAAAGCAGAAGAAGGAGAAGGAGAAGGTGAAGTCTGGAGGGTGTATCAGAAGAAGCAGATGAAGGAGAAGGAGAAGATGAAGTCTGGAGGGTGAATCAGAAGAAGTAGATGAAGGAGAAGGAGAAGGTGAAGTCTGGAGGGTGAATCAGAAGACGCAGAAGAAGGAGAAGGAGAAGGTAAGTCAGGAGGGTGATTCAGAAGAAGCAGAAGAAGGAGAAGGAGAAGGTGAAGTCTGGAGGGTGAATCAGGAGAAGCAGAATAAGGAGTAGGAGAAGGTGAAGTCTGGCGGGTGAATCAGAAGAAGCAGAAGAAGGAGAAGGAGAAGGTGAAGTCTGGTGGGTGAATCAGAAGAAGTAGAAGAAGGAGAAGGAGAAGGTGAAGTCTGGAGGGTGAATCAGAAGAAGTAGAATAAGGAGAAGGAGAAGGTGAAGTCAGGAGAGTGAATCAGAAAAAGCAGAAGAAGGAGAAGGAGAAGGTGAAGTCTGGAGGGTGTATCAGAAGAAGCAGATGAAGGAGAAGGAGAAGATGAAGTCTGGAGGGTGAATCAGAAGAAGTAGATGAAGGAGAAGGAGAAGGTGAAGTCTGGAGGGTGAATCAGAAGACGCAGAAGAAGGAGAAGGAGAAGGTAAGTCAGGAGGGTGATTCAGAAGAAGCAGAAGAAGGAGAAGGAGAAGGTGAAGTCTGGAGGGTGAATCAGGAGAAGCAGAATAAGGAGAAGGAGAAGGTGAAGTCTGGCGGGTGAATCAGATGAAGCAGAAGAAGGAGAAGGAGAAGGTGAAGTCTGGAGGGTGAATCAGAAGAAGTAGAAGAAGGAGAAGCAGAAGGTGAAGTCTGGAGGGTGAAGCAGAAGAAGTAGAAGAAGGTGAAGGAGAAGGTGAGGTCTGGAGGGTGAATCAGAAGAAGCAGAAGAAGGAGAAGGCGAATGTGAAGTCTGAAGGGTGAATCAAAAGAAGCAGAAGAAGGAGAAGGAGAAGGTGAAGTCTGGAGGGTGAATCAGAAGAAGCAGAAGAAGGAGAAGGAGAAGGTGAAGTCTGGAGGGTGAATCAGAAGAAGCAGAAGAAGGAGAAGGAGAAGGTAAGTCAGGAGGGTGATTCAGAAGAAGCAGAAGAAGGAGAAGGAGAAGGTGAAGTCTGGAGGGTGAATCAGGAGAAGCAGAATAAGGAGAAGGAGAAGGTGAAGTCTGGCGGGTGAATCAGAAGAAGCAGAAGAAGGAGAAGGAGAAGGTGAAGTCTGGAGGGTGAATCAGAAGAAGCAGAAGAAGGAGAAGGAGAAGGTGAAGTCTGGAGGGTGAAGCAGAAGAAGTAGAAGAAGGAGAAGGAGAAGGTGAAGTCAGGAGGGTGAATCAGAAGAAGTAGAAGAAGGAGAAGGAGAAGGTGTGGTCTGGAGGGTGAAGCAGAAGAAGCAGAAGAAGGAGAAGGAGAAGGTGAAGTCTGGAGGGTGAAGCAGAAGAAGCAGAAGAAGGAGAAGGAGAAGGTGAAGTCTGGAGGGTGAAGCAGAAGAAGCAGAAGAAGGAGAAGGAGAAGGTGAAGTCAGGAGGGTGAATCATAAGAAGTAGAAGAAGGAGAAGAGGAAGGTGAAGTCTGGAGGGTGAATCAGAAGAAGTAGAAGAAGGAGAAGGAGAAGGTGAAGTCTGGAGGGTGAATCAGAAGAAGTAGAAGAAGGAGAAGGAGAAGGTGAAGTCTGGAGGCTGAATCAGAAGAAGCAGAAGAAGGAGAAGGAGAAGGTGAAGTCTGGAGGGAGAAGCAGAAGAAGTAGAAGAAGGAGAAGGAGAAGGTGAAGTTTGGAGGGTGAATCAGAAGAAGTAGAAGAAGGAGAAGGAGAAGGTGAAGTCTGGAGGGTGAATCAGAAGAAGCAGAAGAAGGAGAAGGAGAAGGTGAAGTCTGGAGGGTGAATCAGAAGAAGTAGAAGAAGGAGAAGGTGAAGGTGTAGTCTGGAGGGTGAATCAGAAGAAGTAGACGAAGGAGAAGGAGAAGGTGAAGTATGGATGGTGAATCAGAAGAAGCAGAAGAAGGAGAAGGAGAAGGTGAAGTCTGGAGGGTGAATCAGAAGAAGTAGAAGAAGGTGAAGGAGAAGGTGAAGTCTGGAGGGTGAATCAGAAGAAGCAGAAGAATGAGAAGGAGAAGGTGAAGTCTGGAGGGTGAATCAGAAGAAGCAGAAGAAGGAGAAGGAGAAGGTGAAATCTGGAGGATGAATCAGAAGAAGCAGAAGAAGGAAAAGGAGAAGGTGAAGTCTGGAGGGTGAATCAGAAGAAGCAGAAGAAGTAGCAGGAGAAGGTGAAGTCTGGAGGGTGAATCAGAAGAAGTAGAAGAAGGAGAAGGAGAAGGTGAAGTCTGGAGGGTGAATCAGAAGAAGCAGAAGAAGGAGAAGGAGAAGGTGAAGTCAGGAGGGTGATTCAGAAGAAGCAGAAGAAGGAGAAGGAGAAGGTGAAGTCTGGAGGGTGAATCAGGAGAAGCAGAATAAGGAGAAGGAGAAGGTGAAGTCTGGCGGGTGAATCAGAAGAAGCAGAAGAAGGAGAAGGAGAAGGTGAAGTCTGGAGGGTGAATCAGAAGAAGCAGAAGAAGGAGAAGGAGAAGGTGAAGTCTGGAGGGTGAAGCAGAAGAAGTAGAAGAAGGAGAAGGAGAAGGTGAAGTCAGGAGGGTGAATCAGAAGAAGTAGAAGAAGGAGAAGGAGAAGGTGAGGTCTGGAGGGTGAATCAGAAGAAGCAGAAGAAGGAGAAGGAGAAGGTGAAATCTGGAGGATGAATCAGAAGAAGCAGAAGAAGGAAAAGGAGAAGGTGAAGTCTGGAGGGTGAATCAGAAGAAGCAGAAGAAGTAGCAGGAGAAGGTGAAGTCTGGAGGGTGAATCAGAAGAAGTAGAAGAAGGAGAAGGAGAAGGTGAAGTCTGGAGGGTGAATCAGAAGAAGCAGAAGAAGGAGAAGGAGAAGGTGAAGTCAGGAGGGTGATTCAGAAGAAGCAGAAGAAGGAGAAGGAGAAGGTGAAGTCTGGAGGGTGAATCAGGAGAAGCAGAATAAGGAGAAGGAGAAGGTGAAGTCTGGCGGGTGAATCAGAAGAAGCAGAAGAAGGAGAAGGAGAAGGTGAAGTCTGGAGGGTGAATCAGAAGAAGCAGAAGAAGGAGAAGGAGAAGGTGAAGTCTGGAGGGTGAAGCAGAAGAAGTAGAAGAAGGAGAAGGAGAAGGTGAAGTCAGGAGGGTGAATCAGAAGAAGTAGAAGAAGGAGAAGGAGAAGGTGAGGTCTGGAGGGTGAAGCAGAAGAAGCAGAAGAAGGAGAAGGAGAAGGTGAAGTCTGGAGGGTGAAGCAGAAGAAGCAGAAGAAGGAGAAGGAGAAGGTGAAGTCTGGAGGGTGAAGCAGAAGAAGCAGAAGAAGGAGAAGGAGAAGGTGAAGTCAGGAGGGTGAATCATAAGAAGTAGAAGAAGGAGAAGGAGAAGGTGAAGTCTGGAGGGTGAATCAGAAGAAGTAGAAGAAGGAGAAGGAGAAGGTGAAGTCTGGAGGGTGAATCAGAAGAAGTAGAAGAAGGAGAAGGAGTAGGTGAAGTCTGGAGGCTGAATCAGAAGAAGCAGAAGAAGGAGAAGGAGAAGGTGAAGTCTGGAGGGAGAAGCAGAAGAAGTAGAAGAAGGAGAAGGAGAAGGTGAAGTTTGGAGGGTGAATCAGAAGAAGTAGAAGAAGGAGAAGGAGAAGGTGAAGTCTGGAGGGTGAATCAGAAGAAGCAGAAGAAGGAGAAGGAGAAGGTGAAGTCTGGAGGGTGAATCAGAAGACGTAGAAGAAGGAGAAGGAGAAGGTGTAGTCTGGAGGGTGAATCAGAAGAAGTAGACGAAGGAGAAGGAGAAGGTGAAGTCTGGATGGTGAATCAGAAGAAGCAGAAGAAGGAGAAGGAGAAGGTGAAGTCTGGAGGGTGAATCAGAAGAAGTAGAAGAAGGTGAAGGAGAAGGTGAAGTCTGGAGGGTGAATCAGAAGAAGCAGAAGAATGAGAAGGAGAAGGTGAAGTCTGGAGGGTGAATCAGAAGAAGCAGAAGAAGGAGAAGGAGAAGGTGAAATCTGGAGGATGAATCAGAAGAAGCAGAAGAAGGAAAAGGAGAAGGTGAAGTCTGGAGGGTGAATCAGAAGAAGCAGAAGAAGTAGCAGGAGAAGGTGAAGTCTGGAGGGTGAATCAGAAGAAGTAGAAGAAGGAGAAGGAGAAGGTGAAGTCTGGAGGGTGAATCAGAAGAAGTAGAAGAAGGAGAAGGAGAAGGCGAAGTCTGGAGGGTGAATCAGAAGAAGCAGAAGAAGGAGAAGGAGAAGGTGAAGTCTGGAGGGTGAATCAGAAGAAGCAAAAGAAGGAGAAGGAGAAGATGAAGTCTGGAGGGTGAATCAGAAGAAGTAGAAGAAGGAGAAGGAGAAGGTGAGGTCTGGAGGGTGAATCAGAAGAAGCAGAAGAAGGAGAAGGAGAAGGCGAAGTCTGAAGGGTGAATCAAAAGAAGCAGAAGAAGGAGAAGGAGAAGGTGAAGTCTGGAGGGTGAATCAGAAGAAGCAGAAGAAGGAGAAGGAGAAGGTGAAGTCTGGAGGGTGAATCAGAAGAAGCAGAAGAAGGAGAAGGAGAAGGTGAAGTCTGGTGGGTGAATCAGAAGAAGTAGAAGAAGGAGAAGGAGAAGGTGAAGTCTGGAGGGTGAATCAGAAGAAGTAGAAGAAGGAGAAGGAGAAGGTGAAGTCAGGAGAGTGAATCAGAAAAAGCAGAAGAAGGAGAAGGAGAAGGTGAAGTCTGGAGGGTGAATCAGAAGAAGCAGATGAAGGAGAAGGAGAAGATGAAGTCTGGAGAGTGAATCAGAAGAAGTAGATGAAGGAGAAGGAGAAGGTGAAGTCTGGAGGGTGAATCAGAAGAAGCAGAAGAAGGAGAAGGAGAAGGTATGTCAGGAGGGTGATTCAGAAGAAGCAGAAGAAGGAGAAGGAGAAGGTGAAGTCTGGAGGGTGAATCAGGAGAAGCAGAATAAGGAGAAGGAGAAGGTGAAGTCTGGCGGGTGAATCAGATGAAGCAGAAGAAGGAGAAGGAGAAGGTGAAGTCTGGAGGGTGAATCAGAAGAAGTAGAAGAAGGAGAAGCAGAAGGTGAAGTCTGGAGGGTGAAGCAGAAGAAGTAGAAGAAGGTGAAGGAGAAGGTGAGGTCTGGAGGGTGAATCAGAAGAAGCAGAAGAAGGAGAAGGCGAAGGTGAAGTCTGAAGGGTGAATCAAAAGAAGCAGAAGAAGGAGAAGGAGAAGGTGAAGTCTGGAGGGTGAATCAGAAGAAGCAGAAGAAGGAGACGGAGAAGGTGAAGTCTGGAGGGTGATTCAGAAGAAGCAGAAGAAGGAGAAGGAGAAGGTGAAGTCTGGAGGGTGAATCAGAAGAAGCAGAAGAAGGAGAAGGAGAAGGTGAAGTCTGGAGGGTGAAGCAGAAGAAGTAGAAGAAGGAGAAGGAGAAGGTGAAGTCAGGAGGGTGAATCAGAAGAAGTAGAAGAAGGAGAAGGAGAAGGTGAGGTCTGGAGGGTGAAGCAGAAGAAGCAGAAGAAGGAGAAGGAGAAGGTGAAGTCTGGAGGGTGAAGCAGAAGAAGCAGAAGAAGGAGAAGGAGAAGGTGAAGTCTGGAGGGTGAAGCAGAAGAAGCAGAAGAAGGAGAAGGAGAAGGTGAAGTCAGGAGGGTGAATCATAAGAAGTAGAAGAAGGAGAAGAAGAAGGTGAAGTCTGGAGGGTGAATCAGAAGAAGTAGAAGAAGGAGAAGGAGAAGGTGAAGTCTGGAGGGTGAATCAGAAGAAGTAGAAGAAGGAGAAGGAGAAGGTGAAGTCTGGAGGCTGAATCAGAAGAAGCAGAAGAAGGAGAAGGAGAAGGTGAAGTCTGGAGGGAGAAGCAGAAGAAGTAGAAGAAGGAGAAGGAGAAGGTGAAGTTTGGAGGGTGAATCAGAAGAAGTAGAAGAAGGAGAAGGAGAAGGTGAAGTCTGGAGGGTGAATCAGAAGAAGCAAAAGAAGGAGAAGGAGAAGGTGAAGTCTGGAGGGTGAATCAGAAGAAGGAGAAGAAGGAGAAGGAGAAGGTGTAGTCTGGAGGGTGAATCAGAAGAAGTAGACGAAGGAGAAGGAGAAGGTGAAGTCTGGATGGTGAATCAGAAGAAGCAGAAGAAGGAGAAGGAGAAGGTGAAGTCTGGAGGGTGAATCAGAAGAAGTAGAAGAAGGTGAAGGAGAAGGTGAAGTCTGGAGGGTGAATCAGAAGAAGCAGAAGAATGAGAAGGAGAAGGTGAAGTCTGGAGGGTGAATCAGAAGAAGCAGAAGAAGGAGAAGGAGAAGGTGAAATCTGGAGGGTGAATCAGAAGAAGCAAAAGAAGGAGAAGGAGAAGATGAAGTCTGGAGGGTGAATCAGAAGAAGTAGAAGAAGGAGAAGGAGAAGGTGAGGTCTGCAGGGTGAATCAGAAGAAGCAGAAGAAGGAGAAGGAGAAGGCGAAGTCTGGAGGGTGAATCAGAAGAAGCAGAAGAAGGAGAAGGAGAAGGTGAAGTCTGGTGGGTGAATCAGAAGAAGTAGAAGAAGGAGAAGGAGAAGGTGAAGTCTGGAGGGTGAATCAGAAGAAGTAGAAGAAGGAGAAGGAGAAGGTGAAGTCAGGAGGGTGAATCAGAAGAAGTAGAAGAAGGAGAAGGAGAAGGTGAAGTCTGGAGGCTGAATCAGAAGAAGCAGAAGAAGGAGAAGGAGAAGGTGAAGTCTGGAGGGAGAAGCAGAAGAAGTAGAAGAAGGAGAAGGAGAAGGTGAAGTTTGGAGGGTGAATCAGAAGAAGTAGAAGAAGGAGAAGGAGAAGGTGAAGTCTGGAGGGTGAATCAGAAGAAGCAGAAGAAGGAGAAGGAGAAGGTGAAGTCTGGAGGGTGAATCAGAAGAAGTAGAAGAAGGAGAAGGAGAAGGTATAGTCTGGAGGGTGAATCAGAAGAAGTAGACGAAGGAGAAGGAGAAGGTGAAGTCTGGATGGTGAATCAGAAGAAGCAGAAGAAGGAAAAGGAGAAGGTGAAGTCTGGAGGGTGAATCAGAAGAAGTAGAAGAAGGTGAAGGAGAAGGTGAAGTCTGGAAGGTGAATCAGAAGAAGCAGAAGAATGAGAAGGAGAAGGTGAAGTCTGGAGGGTGAATCAGAAGAAGCAGAAGAAGGAGAAGGAGAAGGTGAAATCTGGAGGATGAATCAGAAGAAGCAGAAGAAGGAAAAGGAGAAGGTGAAGTCTGGAGGGTGAATCAGAAGAAGCAGAAAAAGTAGCAGGAGAAGGTGAAGTCTGGAGGGTGAATCAGAAGAAGTAGAAGAAGGAGAAGGAGAAGGTGAAGTCTGGAGGGTGAATCAGAAGAAGCAGAAGAAGGAGAAGGAGAAGGTGAAGTCAGGAGGGTGAATCAGGAGAAGCAGAAGAAGGAGAAGGAGAAGGTGAAGTCTGGAGGGTGAATCAGAAGAAGCAGAAGAAGGAGAAGGAGAAGATGAAGACTGGAGGGTGAATCAGAAGAAGTCGAAGAAGGAGAAGGAGAAGGTGAAGTCTGGAGGGTGAATCAGAAGAAGTAGAAGAAGGAGAAGGAGAAGGCGAAGTCTGGAGGGTGAATCAGAAGAAGCAGAAGAAGGAGAAGGAGAAGGTGAAGTCTGGAGGGTGAATCAGAAGAAGCAAAAGAAGGAGAAGGAGAAGATCAAGTCTGGAGGGTGAATCAGAAGAAGTAGAAGAAGGAGAAGGAGAAGGTGAGGTCTGGAGGGTGAATCAGAAGAAGCAGAAGAAGGAGAAGGAGAAGGCGAAGTCTGAAGGGTGAATCAAAAGAAGCAGAAGAAGGAGAAGGAGAAGGTGAAGTCTGGAGGGTGAATCAGAAGAAGCAGAAGAAGGAGAAGGAGAAGGTGAAGTCTGGAGGGTAAATCAGAAGAAGCAGAAGAAGGAGAAGGAGAAGGTGAAGTCTGGTGGGTGAATCAGAAGAAGTAGAAGAAGGAGAAGGAGAAGGTGAAGTCTGGAGGGTGAATCAGAAGAAGTAGAATAAGGAGAAGGAGAAGGTGAAGTCAGGAGAGTGAATCAGAAAAAGCAGAAGAAGGAGAAGGTGAAGTCTGGAGGGTGTATCAGAAGAAGCAGATGAAGGAGAAGGAGAAGATGAAGTCTGGAGGGTGAATCAGAAGAAGTAGATGAAGGAGAAGGAGAAGGTGAAGTCTGGAGGGTGAATCAGAAGACGCAGAAGAAGGAGAAGGAGAAGGTAAGTCAGGAGGGTGATTCAGAAGAAGCAGAAGAAGGAGAAGGAGAAGGTGAAGTCTGGAGTGTGAATCAGGAGAAGCAGAATAAGGAGAAGGAGAAGGTGAAGTCTGGCGGGTGAATCAGATGAAGCAGAAGAAGGAGAAGGAGAAGGTGAAGTCTGGAGGGTGAATCAGAAGAAGTAGAAGAAGGAGAAGCAGAAGGTGAAGTCTGGAGGGTGAAGCAGAAGAAGTAGAAGAAGGTGAAGGAGAAGGTGAGGTCTGGAGGGTGAATCAGAAGAAGCAGAAGAAGGAGAAGGCGAAGGTGAAGTCTGAAGGGTAAATCAAAAGAAGCAGAAGAAGGAGAAGGAGAAGGTGAAGTCTGGAGGGTGAATCAGAAGAAGCAGAAGAAGGAGAAGGAGAAGGTGAAGTCTGGAGGGTGAATCAGAAGAAGCAGAAGAAGGAGAAGGAGAAGGTAAGTCAGGAGGGTGATTCAGAAGAAGCAGAAGAAGGAGAAGGAGAAGGTGAAGTCTGGAGGGTGAATCAGGAGAAGCAGAATAAGGAGAAGGAGAAGGTGAAGTCTGGCGGGTGAATCAGAAGAAGCAGAAGAAGGAGAAGGAGAAGGTGAAGTCTGGAGGGTGAATCAGAAGAAGCAGAAGAAGGAGAAGGAGAAGGTGAAGTCTGGAGGGTGAAGCAGAAGAAGTAGAAGAAGGAGAAGGAGAAGGTGAAGTCAGGAGGGTGAATCAGAAGAAGTAGAAGAAGGAGAAGGAGAAGGTGAGGTCTGGAGGGTGAAGCAGAAGAAGCAGAAGAAGGAGAAGGAGAAGGTGAAGTCTGGAGGGTGAAGCAGAAGAAGCAGAAGAAGGAGAAGGAGAAGGTGAAGTCTGGAGGGTGAAGCAGAAGAAGCAGAAGAAGGAGAAGGAGAAGGTGAAGTCAGGAGGGTGAATCATAAGAAGTAGAAGAAGGAGAAGAAGAAGGTGAAGTCTGGAGGGTGAATCAGAAGAAGTAGAAGAAGGAGAAGGAGAAGGTGAAGTCTGGAGGGTGAATCAGAAGAAGTAGAAGAAGGAGAAGGAGAAGGTGAAGTCTGGAGGCTGAATCAGAAGAAGCAGAAGAAGGAGAAGGAGAAGGTGAAGTCTGGAGGGAGAAGCAGAAGAAGTAGAAGAAGGAGAAGGAGAAGGTGAAGTTTGGAGGGTGAATCAGAAGAAGTAGAAGAAGGAGAAGGAGAAGGTGAAGTCTGGAGGGTGAATCAGAAGAA
The DNA here is from genome assembly GCF_052327205.1 of Somniosus microcephalus. NCBI lineage: Eukaryota > Metazoa > Chordata > Chondrichthyes > Squaliformes > Somniosidae > Somniosus > Somniosus microcephalus. The sequence continues at coordinate 1,004,291 of NW_028225244.1, read as the reverse complement.
GCAGAAGAAGGAGAAGGAGAAGGTGAAGTCTGGAGGGTGAATCAGAAGAAGTAGAAGAAGGAGAAGGTGAAGCTGTAGTCTGGAGGGTGAATCAGAAGAAGTAGACGAAGGAGAAGGAGAAGGTGAAGTATGGATGGTGAATCAGAAGAAGCAGAAGAAGGAGAAGGAGAAGGTGAAGTCTGGAGGGTGAATCAGAAGAAGTAGAAGAAGGTGAAGGAGAAGGTGAAGTCTGGAGGGTGAATCAGAAGAAGCAGAAGAATGAGAAGGAGAAGGTGAAGTCTGGAGGGTGAATCAGAAGAAGCAGAAGAAGGAGAAGGAGAAGGTGAAATCTGGAGGATGAATCAGAAGAAGCAGAAGAAGGAAAAGGAGAAGGTGAAGTCTGGAGGGTGAATCAGAAGAAGCAGAAGAAGTAGCAGGAGAAGGTGAAGTCTGGAGGGTGAATCAGAAGAAGTAGAAGAAGGAGAAGGAGAAGGTGAAGTCTGGAGGGTGAATCAGAAGAAGCAGAAGAAGGAGAAGGAGAAGGTGAAGTCAGGAGGGTGATTCAGAAGAAGCAGAAGAAGGAGAAGGAGAAGGTGAAGTCTGGAGGGTGAATCAGGAGAAGCAGAATAAGGAGAAGGAGAAGGTGAAGTCTGGCGGGTGAATCAGAAGAAGCAGAAGAAGGAGAAGGAGAAGGTGAAGTCTGGAGGGTGAATCAGAAGAAGCAGAAGAAGGAGAAGGAGAAGGTGAAGTCTGGAGGGTGAAGCAGAAGAAGTAGAAGAAGGAGAAGGAGAAGGTGAAGTCAGGAGGGTGAATCAGAAGAAGTAGAAGAAGGAGAAGGAGAAGGTGAGGTCTGGAGGGTGAAGCAGAAGAAGGAGAAGGAGAAGGTGAAGTCTGGAGGGTGAATCAGAAGAAGCAGAAGAAGGAGAAGGAGAAGGTGAAGTCTGGAGGGTGAAGCAGAAGAAGCAGAAGAAGGAGAAGGAGAAGGTGAAGTCAGGAGGGTGAATCATAAGAAGTAGAAGAAGGAGAAGAAGAAGGTGAAGTCTGGAGGGTGAATCAGAAGAAGTAGAAGAAGGAGAAGGAGAAGGTGAAGTCTGGAGGGTGAATCAGAAGAAGTAGAAGAAGGAGAAGGAGAAGGTGAAGTCTGGAGGCTGAATCAGAAGAAGCAGAAGAAGGAGAAGGAGAAGGTGAAGTCTGGAGGGAGAAGCAGAAGAAGTAGAAGAAGGAGAAGGAGAAGGTGAAGTTTGGAGGGTGAATCAGAAGAAGTAGAAGAAGGAGAAGGAGAAGGTGAAGTCTGGAGGGTGAATCAGAAGAAGCAAAAGAAGGAGAAGGAGAAGGTGAAGTCTGGAGGGTGAATCAGAAGAAGTAGAAGAAGGAGAAGGAGAAGGTGTAGTCTGGAGGGTGAATCAGAAGAAGTAGACGAAGGAGAAGGAGAAGGTGAAGTCTGGATGGTGAATCAGAAGAAGCAGAAGAAGGAGAAGGAGAAGGTGAAGTCTGGAGGGTGAATCAGAAGAAGTAGAAGAAGGTGAAGGAGAAGGTGAAGTCTGGAGGGTGAATCAGAAGAAGCAGAAGAATGAGAAGGAGAAGGTGAAGTCTGGAGGGTGAATCAGAAGAAGCAGAAGAAGGAGAAGGAGAAGGTGAAATCTGGAGGATGAATCAGAAGAAGCAGAAGAAGGAAAAGGAGAAGGTGAAGTCTGGAGGGTGAATCAGAAGAAGCAGAAGAAGTAGCAGGAGAAGGTGAAGTCTGGAGGGTGAATCAGAAGAAGTAGAAGAAGGAGAAGGAGAAGGTGAAGTCTGGAGGGTGAATCAGAAGAAGCAGAAGAAGGAGAAGGAGAAGGTGAAGTCAGGAGGGTGATTCAGAAGAAGCAGAAGAAGGAGAAGGAGAAGGTGAAGTCTGGAGGGTGAATCAGGAGAAGCAGAATAAGGAGTAGGAGAAGGTGAAGTCTGGCGGGTGAATCAGAAGAAGCAGAAGAAGGAGAAGGAGAAGGTGAAGTCTGGAGGGTGAATCAGAAGAAGCAGAAGAAGGAGAAGGAGAAGATGAAGTCTGGAGGGTGAAGCAGAAGAAGTAGAAGAAGGAGAAGGAGAAGGTGAAGTCAGGAGGGTGAATCAGAAGAAGTAGAAGAAGGAGAAGGAGAAGGTGAGGTCTGGAGGGTGAAGCAGAAGAAGCAGAAGAAGGAGAAGGAGAAGGTGAAGTCTGGAGGGTGAAGCAGAAGAAGCAGAAGAAGGAGAAGGAGAAGGTGAAGTCTGGAGGGTGAAGCAGAAGAAGCAGAAGAAGGAGAAGGAGAAGGTGAAGTCAGGAGGGTGAATCATAAGAAGTAGAAGAAGGAGAAGGAGAAGGTGAAGTCTGGAGGGTGAATCAGAAGAAGTAGAAGAAGGAGAAGGTGAAGTCTGGAGGGTGAATCAGAAGAAGTAGAAGAAGGAGAAGGAGAAGGTGAAGTCTGGAGGCTGAATCAGAAGAAGCAGAAGAAGGAGAAGGAGAAGGTGAAGTCTGGAGGGAGAAGCAGAAGAAGTAGAAGAAGGAGAAGGAGAAGGTGAAGTTTGGAGTGTGAATCAGAAGAAGTAGAAGAAGGAGAAGGAGAAGGTGAAGTCTGGAGGGTGAATCAGAAGAAGCAGAAGAAGGAGAAGGAGAAGGTGAAGTCTGGAGGGTGAATCAGAAGAAGTAGAAGAAGGAGAAGGAGAAGGTGTAGTCTGGAGGGTGAATCAGAAGAAGTAGACGAAGGAGAAGGAGAAGGTGAAGTCTGGATGGTGAATCAGAAGAAGCAGAAGAAGGAGAAGGAGAAGGTGAAGTCTGGAGGGTGAATCAGAAGAAGTAGAAGATGGTGAAGGAGAAGGTGAAGTCTGGAGGGTGAATCAGAAGAAGCAGAAGAATGAGAAGGAGAAGGTGAAGTCTGGAGGGTGAATCAGAAGAAGCAGAAGAAGGAGAAGGAGAAGGTGAAATCTGGAGGATGAATCAGAAGAAGCAGAAGAAGGAAAAGGAGAAGGTGAAGTCTGGAGGGTGAATCAGAAGAAGCAGAAGAAGTAGCAGGAGAAGGTGAAGTCTGGAGGGTGAATCAGAAGAAGTAGAAGAAGGAGAAGGAGAAGGTGAAGTCTGGAGGGTGAATCAGAAGAAGCAGAAGAAGGAGAAGGAGAAGGTGAAGTCAGGAGGGTGAATCAGGAGAAGCAGAAGAAGGAGAAGGAGAAGGTGAAGTCTGGTGGGTGAAGCAGAAGAAGTAGAAGAAGGAGAAGGAGAAGGTGAAGTCAGGAGGGTGAATCAGAAGAAGTAGAAGAAGGAGAAGGAGAAGGTGAGGTCTGGAGGGTGAAGCAGAAGAAGCAGAAGAAGGAGAAGGAGAAGGTGAAGTCTGGAGGGTGAAGCAGAAGAAGCAGAAGAAGGAGAAGGAGAAGGTGAAGTCTGGAGGGTGAAGCAGAAGAAGCAGAAGAAGGAGAAGGAGAAGGTGAAGTCAGGAGGGTGAATCATAAGAAGTAGAAGAAGGAGAAGGAGAAGGTGAAGTCTGGAGGGTGAATCAGAAGAAGTAGAAGAAGGAGAAGGAGAAGGTGAAGTCTGGAGGGTGAATCAGAAGAAGTAGAAGAAGGAGAAGGAGAAGGTGAAGTCTGGAGGCTGAATCAGAATAAGCAGAAGAAGGAGAAGGAGAAGGTGAAGTCTGGAGGGAGAAGCAGAAGAAGTAGAAGAAGGAGAAGGAGAAGGTGAAGTTTGGAGGGTGAATCAGAAGAAGTAGAAGAAGGAGAAGGAGAAGGTGAAGTCTGGAGGGTGAATCAGAAGAAGCAGAAGAAGGAGAAGGAGAAGGTGAAGTCTGGAGGGTGAATCAGAAGAAGTAGAAGAAGGAGAAGGAGATGGTGTAGTCTGGAGGGTGAATCAGAAGAAGTAGACGAAGGAGAAGGAGAAGGTGAAGTCTGGATGGTGAATCAGAAGAAGCAGAAGAAGGAGAAGGAGAAGGTGAAGTCTGGAGGGTGAATCAGAAGAAGTAGAAGAAGGTGAAGGAGAAGGTGAAGTCTGGAGGGTGAATCAGAAGAAGCAGAAGAATGAGAAGGAGAAGGTGAAGTCTGGAGGGTGAATCAGAAGAAGCAGAAGAAGGAGAAGGAGAAGGTGAAATCTGGAGGATGAATCAGAAGAAGCAGAAGAAGGAAAAGGAGAAGGTGAAGTCTGGAGGGTGAATCAGAAGAAGCAGAAAAAGTAGCAGGAGAAGGTGAAGTCTGGAGAGTGAATCAGAAGAAGTAGAAGAAGGAGAAGGAGAAGGTGAAGTCTGGAGGGTGAATCAGAAGAAGCAGAAGAAGGAGAAGGAGAAGGTGAAGTCAGGAGGGTGAATCAGGAGAAGCAGAAGAAGGAGAAGGAGAAGGTGAAGTCTGGAGGGAGAATCAGAAGAAGCAGAAGAAGGAGAAGGAGAAGATGAAGACTGGAGGGTGAATCAGAAGAAGTAGAAGAAGGAGAAGGAGAAGGTGAAGTCTGGAGGGTGAATCAGAAGAAGTAGAAGAAGGAGAAGGAGAAGGCGAAGTCTGGAGGGTGAATCAGAAGAAGCAGAAGAAGGAGAAGGAGAAGGTGAAGTCTGGAGGGTGAATCAGAAGAAGCAAAAGAAGGAGAAGGAGAAGATGAAGTCTGGAGGGTGAATCAGAAGAAGTAGAAGAAGGAGAAGGAGAAGGTGAGGTCTGGAGGGTGAATCAGAAGAAGCAGAAGAAGGAGAAGGAGAAGGCGAAGTCTGAAGGGTGAATCAAAAGAAGCAGAAGAAGGAGAAGGAGAAGGTGAAGTCTGGAGGGTGAATCAGAAGAAGCAGAAGAAGGAGAAGGAGAAGGTGAAGTCTGGAGGGTGAATCAGAAGAAGCAGAAGAAGGAGAAGGAGAAGGTGAAGACTGGTGGGTGAATCAGAAGAAGTAGAAGAAGGAGAAGGAGAAGGTGAAGTCTGGAGGGTGAATCAGAAGAAGTAGAAGAAGGAGAAGGAGAAGGTGAAGTCAGGAGGGTGAATCAGAAAAAGCAGAAGAAGGAGAAGGAGAAGGTGAAGTCTGGAGGGTGAATCAGAAGAAGCAGATGAAGGAGAAGGAGAAGATGAAGTCTGGAGGGTGAATCAGAAGAAGTAGATGAAGGAGAAGGAGAAGGTGAAGTCTGGAGGGTGAATCAGAAGAAGCAGAAGAAGGAGAAGGAGAAGGTAAGTCAGGAGGGTGATTCAGAAGAAGCAGAAGAAGGAGAAGGAGAAGGTGAAGTCTGGAGGGTGAATAAGGAGAAGCAGAATAAGGAGAAGGAGAAGGTGAAGTCTGGCGGGTGAATCAGAAGAAGTAGAAGAAGGAGAAGGAGAAGGTGAAGTCTGGAGGGTGAATCAGAAGAAGCAGATGAAGGAGAAGGAGAAGGTGAAGTCTGGAGGGTGAATCAAAAGAATCAGAAGAAGGAGAAGGAGAAGGTGAAGTCTGGAGGGTGAATCAGAAGAAGCAGAAGAAAGAGAAGGAGAAGGTGAAGTCTGGAGGGTGAAGCAGAAGGAGCAGAAGAAGGAGAAGGAGAAGGTGAAGTCAGGAGGGTGAATCATAAGAAGTAGAAGAAGGAGAAGGAGAAGGTGAAGTCTGGAGGGTGAATCAGAAGAAGTAGAAGAAGGAGAAGGAGAAGGTGAAGTCTGGAGGGTGAATCAGGAGAAGTAGAAGAAGGAGAAGGAGAAGGTGAAGTCTGGAGGGTGAATCAGAAGAAGCAGAAGAAGGAGAAGGAGAAGGTGAAGTCTGGAGGGAGAAGCAGAAGAAGTAGAAGAAGGAGAAGGAGAAGGTGAAGTCTGGAGGGTGAATCAGAAGAAGTAGAAGAAGGAGAAGGAGAAGGTGAAGTCTGGAGGGTGAATCAGAAGAAGTAGAAGAAGGAGAAGGAGAAGGTGAAGTCTGGAGGGTGAATCAGAAGAAGCAGAAGAAGGAGAAGGAGAAGGTGAAGTCTGGAGGGTGAATCAGAAGAAGTAGAAGAAGGAGAAGGAGAAGGTGAAGTCTGGAGGGTGAATCAGAAGAAGTAGACGAAGGAGAAGGAGAAGGTGAAGTCTGGAGGGTGAATCAGAAGAAGCAGAAGAAGGAGAAGGAGAATGTGAAGTCTGGAGGGTGAATCAGAAGAAGTAGAAGAAGGAGAAGGAGAAGGTGAGTCTGGAGGGTTAATCAGAAGAAGCAGAAGAAGGAGAAGGAGAAGGTGAAGTCTGGAGGGTGAATCAGAAGAAGCAGAAGAAGGAGAAGGAGAAGGTGAAATCTGGAGGGTGAATCAGAAGAAGCAGAAGAAGGAAAAGGAGAAGGTGAAGTCTGGAGGGTGAATCAGAAGAAGCAGGAGAAGTAGCAGGAGAAGGTGAAGTCTGGAGGGTGAGTCAGAAGAAGCAGAAGAAGGAGAAGGAGAAGGTGAAGTCTGGAGGGTGAATCAGAAGAAGTAGAAGAAGGAGAAGGAGAAGGTGAAGTCTGGAGGGTGAATCAGAAGAAGCAGAAGAAGGAGAAGGAGATGGTGAAGTGTGGAGGGTGAATCAGAAGAAGCAGAAGAAGGAGAAGGAGAAGATGAAGTCTGGAGGGTGAATCAGAAGAAGTAGAAGAAGGAGAAGGAGAAGGTGAAGTCTGGAGGGTGAATCAGAAGAAGCAGAAGAAGGAGAAGGTGAAGTCTGGAGGGTGAATCAGAAGAAGTAGAAGAAGGAGAAGGAGAAGGTGAGTCTGGAGGGTTAATCAGAAGAAGCAGAAGAAGGAGAAGGAGAAGGTGAAGTCTGGAGGGTGAATCAGAAGAAGCATAAGAAGGAGAAGGAGAAGGTGATGTCTGGAGGGTGAATCAGAAGAAGCAAAAGAAGGAGAAGGAGAAGATGAAGTCTGGAGGGTGAATCAGAAGAAGTTGAAGAAGGAGAAGGAGAAGGTGAGGTCTGGAGAGAGAATCAGAAGAAGCAGAAGAAGGAGAAGAAGGAGAAGGAGAAGGTGAAGTCTGGAGGGTGAATCAGAAAAAGCAGAAGAAGGAGAAGGAGAAGGTGAAGTCTGGAGGGTGAATCAGAAGAGGCAGAAGAAGGAGAAGGAGAAGATGAAGTCTGGAGGGTGAATCAGAAGAAGTAGATGAAGGAGAAGGAGAAGGTGAAGTATGGAGGGTGAATCAGAAGAAGCAGAAGAAGGAGAAGGAGAAGGTGAAGTCTGGTGGGTGAATCAGAAGAAGTAGAAGAAGGAGAAGGAGAAGGTGAAGTCTGGAGGGTGAATCAGAAAAAGCAGAAGAAGGAGAAGGAGAAGGTGAAGTCTGGAGGGTGAATCAGAAGAGGCAGAAGAAGGAGAAGGAGAAGGTGAAGTCTGAAGGGTGAATCAAAAGAAGCAGAAGAAGGAGAAGGAGAAGGTGAAGTCTGGTGGGTGAATCAGAAGAAGCAGAAGAAGGAGAAGGAGAAGGTGAAGTCAGGAGGGTGAATCAGGAGAAGCAGAAGAAGGAGAAGGAGAAGGTGAAGTCTGGACGGTGAATCAGAAGAAGTAGAAGATGGAGAAGGAGAAGGTGAAGTCTGGAGGGTGAATCAGAAGAAGTAGAAGAAGGAGAAGGAGAAGGTAAAGTCTGGAGGGTGAATCAGAAGAAGTAGAAGAAGGAGAAGGAGAAGGCGAAGTCTGGAGGGTGAATCAGAAGGAGCAGAAGAAGGAGAAGGAGAAGGCATAGTCTGGAGGGTGAATCAGAAGAAGCAAAAGAAGGAGAAGGAGAAGATGAAGTCTGGAGGGTGAATCAGAAGAAGTTGAAGAAGGAGAAGGAGAAGGTGAGGTCTGGAGGGTGAATCAGAAGAAGCAGAAGAAGGAGAAGGAGAAGGTGAAGTCTGAAGGGTGAATCAAAAGAAGCAGAAGAAGGAGAAGGAGAAGGTTAAGTCTGGAGGGTGAATCAGAAGAAGCAGAAGAAGGAGAAGGAGAAGGTGAAGTCTGGAGGGTGAATCAGAAGAAGCAGAAGAAGGAGAAGGAGAAGGTGAAGTCTGGTGGGTGAATCAGAAGAAGTAGAAGAAGGAGAAGGAGAAGGTGAAGTCTGGAGGGTGAATCAGAAGAAGTAGAAGAAGGAGAAGGAGAAGGTGAAGTCAGGAGGGTGAATCAGAAAAAGTAGATGAAGGAGAAGGAGAAGGTGAAGTCTGGAGGGTGAATCAGAAAAAGCAGAAGAAGGAGAAGGAGAAGGTAAAGTCTGGAGGGTGAATCAGAAGAAGCAGAAGAAGGAGAAGGAGAAGGTGAAGTCTGGAGGGTGAATCAGAAGAAGCAGAATAAGGAGAAGGAGAAGGTGAAGTCTGGAGGGTGAATCAGAAGAAGTAGAAGAAGGAGAAGGAGAAGGTAAAGTCTGGAGGGTGAATCAGAAGAAGTAGAAGAAGGAGAAGGAGAAGGCGAAGTCTGGAGGGTGAATCAGAAGGAGCAGAAGAAGGAGAAGGAGAAGGCATAGTCTGGAGGGTGAATCAGAAGAAGCAAAAGAAGGAGAAGGAGAAGATGAAGTCTGGAGGGTGAATCAGAAGAAGTTGAAGAAGGAGAAGGAGAAGGTGAGGTCTGGAGGGTGAATCAGAAGAAGCAGAAGAAGGAGAAGGAGAAGGTGAAGTCTGAAGGGTGAATCAAAAGAAGCAGAAGAAGGAGAAGGAGAAGGTTAAGTCTGGAGGGTGAATCAGAAGAAGCAGAAGAAGGAGAAGGAGAAGGTGAAGTCTGGAGGGTGAATCAGAAGAAGCAGAAGAAGGAGAAGGAGAAGGTGAAGTCTGGTGGGTGAATCAGAAGAAGTAGAAGAAGGAGAAGGAGAAGGTGAAGTCTGGAGGGTGAATCAGAAGAAGTAGAAGAAGGAGAAGGAGAAGGTGAAGTCTGGAGGGTGAATCAGAAGAAGCAGAAGAAGGAGAAGGAGAAGATGAAGTCCGGAGGGTGAATCAGAAGAAGTAGATGAAGGAGAAGGAGAAGGTGAAGTCTGGAGGGTGAATCAGAAAAAGCAGAAGAAGGAGAAGGAGAAGGTAAAGTCTGGAGGGTGAATCAGAAGAAGCAGAAGAAGGAGAAGGAGAAGGTGAAGTCTGGAGGGTGAATCAGAAGAAGCAGAATAAGGAGAAGGAGAAGGTGAAGTCTGGCGGGTGAATCAGAAGAAGCAGAATAAGGAGAAGGAGAAGGTGAAGTCTGGAGGGAGAATCAGAAGAAGCAGAAGAAGGAGAAGGAGAAGTTGAAGTCTGGAGGGGGAATCAGAAGAAGTAGAAGATGGAGAAGGAGAAGGTGAAGTCTGGAGGGTGAAGCAGAAGAAGTAGAAGAAGGAGAAGGAGAAGGTGAAGTCAGGAGGGTGAATCAGAAGAAGTAGAAGAAGGAGAAGGAGAGGGTGAAGTCAGGAGGGTGAATGAGAAGAAGCAGAAGAAGGAGAAGGAGAAGGTGAAGTCTGGAGGGTGAATCAAAAGAATCAGAAGAAGGAGAAGGAGAAGGTGAAGTCTGGAGGGTGAATCAGAAGAAGCAGAAGAAGGAGAAGGAGAAGGTGAAGACTGGAGGTTGAATCAGAAGAAGTAAAAGAAGGAGAAGGAGAAGGTGAAGTCTGGAGGGTGAATCAGAAGAAGCAGAAGAAGGAGAAGGAGAAGGTGAAGTCTGGAGGGTGAATCAGAAGAAGCAGAAGAAGGAGAAGGAGAAGGTGAAGTCTGGAGGGTGAATCAGAAGAAGCAGAAGAAGGAGAAGGAGAAGATGAAGTCCGGAGGGTGAATCAGAAGAAGTAGAAGAAGGAGAAGGAGAAGGTGAGGTCTGGAGGGTGAATCAGAAGAAGCAGAAGAAGGAGAAAGAGAAGGTGAAGTCTGGAGGGTGAATCAGAAGAAGCAGAAGAAGGAGAAGGAGAAGGTGAAGTCAGGAGGGTGAATCAGAAGAAGCAGAAGAAGGAGAAGGAGAAGGTGGAGTTAGGAGGGTGAATCAGAAGAAGCAGAAGAAGGAGAAGGAGAAGGTGAAGTCAGGGGGGTGAAGCAGAAGAAGTAGAAGAAGGAGAAGGAGAAGGTGAAGTCAGGAGGGTGAAGCAGAAGAAGCAGAAGAAGGAGAAGGAGAAGGTGAAGTCTGGAGGGCGCAGCAGAAGAAGCAGAAGAAGGAGAACGAGAAGGTGAAGTCTGGAGGGTGAAGCAGAAGAAAAGAAGGAGAAGGAGAAGTTGAAGTCTAGAGGGTGAATCAGAAGAAGTAGAAGAAGGAGAAGGAGAAGGTGAAGTCTGGAGGGTGAATCAGAAGAAGCAGAAGAAGGAGAAGGAGAAGGTGAAGTCTGGAGGGTGAATCAGAAGAAGCAGAAGAAGGAGAAGGAGAAGATGAAGTCTCGAGGGTGAATCAGAAGAAGTAGAAGAAGGAGAAGGAGAATGTGAAGTCTGGAGGGTGAATCAGAAGAAGCCAAAGAAGGAGAAGGAGAAGGTGAAGTCTGGAGGTTGAATCAGAAGAAGCAGAAGAAGGAGAAGGAGAAGATGAAGTCTGGAGGGTGAATCAGAAGAAGTAGATGAAGGAGAAGGAGAAGGTGAAGTCTGGAGGGTGAATCAGAAGAAGCAGAAGAAGGAGAAGGAGAAGGTAAAGTCTGGAGGGTGAATCAGAAGAAGCAGAAGAAGGAGAAGGAGAAGGTGAAATCTGGAGGGTGAATCAGAAGAAGCAGAAGAAGGAAAAAGAGAAGGTGAAGTCTGGAGGGTGAATCAGAAGAAGCAGAAAAAGTAGAAGGAGAAGGTGAAGTCTGGAGGGTGAATCAGAAGAAGTAGAAGAAGGAGAAGGAGAAGGTGAAGTCTGGAGGGTGAATCAGAAGAAGCAGAAGAAGGAGAAGGAGAAGGTGAAGTCAGGAGGGTGAATCAGGAGAAGCAGAAGAAGGAGAAGGAGAAGGTGAAGTCTGGACGGTGAATCAGAAAACGCAGAAGAAGGAGAAGGAGAAGGTGAAGACTGGAGGGTGAATCAGAAGAAGTAGAAGAAGGAGAAGGAGAAGGTGAAGTCTGGAGGGTGAATCAGAAGAAGTAGAAGAAGGAGAAGGAGAAGGCGAAGTCTGGAGGGTGAATCAGAAGAAGCAGAAGAAGGAGAAGGAGAAGGTGAAGTCTGGAGGGTGAATCAGAAGAAGCAAAAGAAGGAGAAGGGGAAGATGAAGTCTGGAGGGTGAATCAGAAGAAGTTGAAGAAGGAGAAGGAGAAGGTGAGGTCTGGAGGGTGAATCAGAAGAAGCAGAAGAAGGAGAAGGTAAAGTCTGAAGGGTGAATCAAAAGAAGCAGAAGAAGGAGAAGGGGAAGATGAAGTCTGGAGGGTGAATCAGAAGAAGCAGAAGAAGGAGAAGGAGAAGGTGAAGTCTGGAGGGTGAATCAGAAGAAGCAGAAGAAGGAGAAGGAGAAGGTGAAGTCTGGTGGGTGAATCAGAAGAAGTAGAAGAAGGAGAAGGAGAAGGTGAAGTCTGGAGGGTGAATCAGAAAAAGCAGAAGAAGGAGGAGGAGAAGGTGAAGTCTGGAGGGTGAATCAGAAGAAGCAGAAGAAGGAGAAGGAGAAGAATAAGTCTGGAGGGTGAATCAGAAGAAGTAGATGAAGGAGAAGGAGAAGGTGAAGTCTGGAGGGTGAATCAGAAGAAGCAGAAGAAGGAGAAGGAGAAGGTAAAGTCTGGAGGGTGAATCAGAAGAAGCAGAAGAAGGAGAAGGAGAAGGTGAAGTCTGGAGGGTGAATCAGAAGAAGCAGAATAAGGAGAAGGAGAAGGTGAAGTCTGGCGGGTGAATCAGAAGAAGCAGAATAAGGAGAAGGAGAAGGTGAAGTCTGGAGGGTGAATCAGAAGAAGCAGAAGAAGGAGAAGGAGAAGGTGAAGTCTGGAGGGTGAATCAGAAGAAGTAGAAGATGGAGAAGGAGAAGGTGAAGTCTGGAGGGTGAAGCAGAAGAAGTAGAAGAAGGAGAAGGAGAAGGTGAAGTCAGGAGGGTGAATCAGAAGAAGTAGAAGAAGGAGAAGGAGAGGGTGAAGTCAGGAGGGTGAATCAGAAGAAGCAGAAGAAGGAGAAGGAGAAGGTGAAGTCTGGAGGGTGAATCAAAAGAATCAGAAGAAGGAGAAGGAGAAGGTGAAGTCTGGAGGGTGAATCAGAAGAAGCAGAAGAAGGAGAAGGAGAAGGTGAAGACTGGAGGTTGAATCAGAAGAAGTAAAAGAAGGAGAAGGAGAAGGTGAAGTCTGGAGGGTGAATCAGAAGAAGTAGAAGAAGGAGAAGGAGAAGGTGAAGTCTGGAGGGTGAATCAGAAGAAGCAGAAGAAGGAGAAGGAGAAGGTGAAGTCTGGAGGGTGAATCAGAAGAAGCAGAAGAAGGAGAAGGAGAAGGTGAAGTCAGGAGGGTGAATCAGAAGAAGCAGAAGTAGGAGAAGGAGCAGGTGAAGTTAGGAGGGTGAATCAGAAGAAGCAGAAGAAGGAGAAGGAGAAGGTGAAGTCAGGGGGGTGAAGCAGAAGAAGTAGAAGAAGGAGAAGGAGAAGGTGAAGTCAGGAGGGTGAAGCAGAAGAAGCAGAAGAAGGAGAAGGAGAAGGTGAAGTCTGGAGGGCGCAGCAGAAGAAGCAGAAGAAGGAGAACGAGAAGGTGAAGTCTGGAGGGTGAAGCAGAAGAAGCAGAAGAAGGAGAAGGAGAAGTTGAAGTCTAGAGGGTGAATCAGAAGAAGTAGAAGAAGGAGAAGGAGAAGGTGAAGTCTGGAGGGTGAATCAGAAGAAGCAGAAGAAGGAGAAGGAGAAGGTGAAGTCTGGAGGGTGAATCAGAAGAAGCATAAGAAGGAGAAGGAGAAGATGAAGTCTCGAGGGTGAATCAGAAGAAGTAGAAGAAGGAGAAGGAGAATGTGAAGTCTGGAGGGTGAATCAGAAGAAGCCGAAGAAGGAGAAGGAGAAGGTGAAGTCTGGAGGGTGAATCAGAAGAAGTAGAAGAAGGAGAAGGAGAAGGTGAAGTCAGGAGGGTGAAGCAGAAGAAGCAGAAGAAGGAGAAGGAGAAGGTGAAGTTTGGAGGGTGAAGCAGAAGAAGCAGAAGAAGGAGAAGGAGAAGGTGAAGTCTGGAGGGTGAAGCAGAAGAAGCAGAAGAAGGAGAAGGAGAAGGTGAAGTCAGGAGGGTGAATCAGAAGAAGCAGAAGAAGGAGAAGGAGAAGGTGAAGTCTGGAGGGTGAATCAGAAGAAGCAGAAGAAGGAGAAGGAGAATGTGAAGCCAGGAGGGTGAATCAGAAGAAGTAGATGAAGGAGAAGGAGAAGGTGAAGTCTGGAGGGTGAATCAGAAGAAGCAGAAGAAGGAGAAGGAGAAGGTAAAGTCTGGAGGGTGAATCAGAAGAAGCAGAAGAAGGAGAAGGAGAAGGTGAAGTGTGGAGGGTGAAGCAGAAGAAGTAGAAGAAGGAGAAGGAGAAGGTGAAGTCAGGAGGGTGAATCAGAAGAAGTAGAAGAAGGAGAAGGAGAGGGTGAAGTCAGGAGGGTGAATCAGAAGAAGCAGAAGAAGGAGAAGGAGAAGGTGAAGTCTGGAGGGTGAATCAAAAGAATCAGAAGAAGGAGAAGGAGAAGGTGAAGTCTGGAGGGTGAATCAGAAGAAGCAGAAGAAGGAGAAGGAGAAGGTGAAGACTGGAGGTTGAATCAGAAGAAGTAAAAGAAGGAGAAGGAGAAGGTGAAGTCTGGAGGGTGAATCAGAAGAAGTAGAAGAAGGAGAAGGAGAAGGTGAAGTCTGGAGGGTGAATCAGAAGAAGCAGAAGAAGGAGAAGGAGAAGGTGAAGTCAGGAGGGTGAATCAGAAGAAGCAGAAGAAGGAGAAGGAGAAGATGAAGTCCGGAGGGTGAATTAGAAGAAGTAGAAGAAGGAGAAGGAGAAGGTGAGGTCTGGAGGGTGAATCAGAAGAAGCAGAAGAAGGAGAAGGAGAAGGTGAAGTCTGGAGGGTGAATCAGAAGAAGCAGAAGAAGGAGAAGGAGAAGGTGAAGTCAGGAGGGTGAATCAGAAGAAGCAGAAGAAGGAGAAGGAGAAGGTGGAGTTAGGAGGGTGAATCAGAAGAAGCAGAAGAAGGAGAAGGAGAAGGTGAAGTCAGGGGGGTGAAGCAGAAGAAGTAGAAGAAGGAGAAGGAGAAGGTGAAGTCAGGAGGGTGAAGCAGAAGAAGCAGAAGAAGGAGAAGGAGAAGGTGAAGTCTGGAGGGCGCAGCAGAAGAAGCAGAAGAAGGAGAACGAGAAGGTGAAGTCTGGAGGGTGAAGCAGAAGCAGAAGAAGGAGAAGGACAAGTTGAAGTCTAGAGGGTGAATCAGAAGAAGTAGAAGAAGGAGAAGGAGAAGGTGAAGTCTGGAGGGTGAATCAGAAGAAGCAGAAGAAGGAGAAGGAGAAGGTGAAGTCTGGAGGGTGAATCAGAAGAAGGAGAAGAAGGAGAAGGAGAAGATGAAGTCTCGAGGGTGAATCAGAAGAAGTAGAAGAAGGAGAAGGAGAATGTGAAGTCTGGAGGGTGAATCAGAAGAAGCCGAAGAAGGAGAAGGAGAAGGTGAAGTCTGGAGGGTGAATCAGAAGAAGCAGAAGAAGGAGAAGGAGAAGATGAAGTCTGGAGGGTGAATCAGAAGAAGTAGATGAAGGAGAAGGAGAAGGTGAAGTCTGGAGGGTGAATCAGAAGAAGCAGAAGAAGGAGAAGGAGAAGGTAAAGTCTGGAGGGTGAATCAGAAGAAGCAGAAGAAGGAGAAGGAGAAGGTGAAATCTGGAGGGTGAATCAGAAGAAGCAGAAGAAGGAAAAAAGAAGGTGAAGTCTGGAGGGTGAATCAGAAGAAGCAGAAAAAGTAGAAGGAGAAGGTGAAGTCTGGAGGGTGAATCAGAAGAAGTAGAAGAAGGAGAAGGAGAAGATGAAGTCTGGAGGGTGAATCAGAAGAAGTAGATGAAGGAGAAGGAGAAGGTGAAGTCTGGAGGGTGAATCAGAAGAAGCAGAAGAAGGAGAAGGAGAAGGTAAAGTCTGCAGGGTGAATCAGAAGAAGCAGAAGAAGGAGAAGGAGAAGGTGAAATCTGGAGGGTGAATCAGAAGAAGTAGAAGAAGGAAAAAGAGAAGGTGAAGTCTGGAGGGTGAATCAGAAGAAGCAGAAAAAGTAGAAGGAGAAGGTGAAGTCTGGAGGGTGAATCAGAAGAAGTAGAAGAAGGAGAAGGAGAAGGTGAAGTCTGGAGGGTGAATCAGAAGAAGCAGAAGAAGGAGAAGGAGAAGGTGAAGTCAGGAGGGTGAATCAGGAGAAGCAGAAGAAGGAGAAGGAGAAGGTGAAGTCTGGACGGTGAATCAGAAGACGCAGAAGAAGGAGAAGGAGAAGGTGAAGACTGGAGGGTGAATCAGAAGAAATAGAAGAAGGAGAAGGAGAAGGTGAAGTCTGTAGGGTGAATCAGAAGAAGTAGAAGAAGGAGAAGGAGAAGGCGAAGTCTGGAGGGTGAATCAGAAGAAGCAGAAGAAGGAGATGGAGAAGGTGAAGTCTGGAGGGTGAATCAGAAGAAGCAAAAGAAGGAGAAGGAGAAGATGAAGTCTGGAGGGTGAATCAGAAGAAGTTGAAGAAGGAGAAGGAGAAGGTGAGGTCTGGAGGGTGAATCAGAAGAAGCAGAAGAAGGAGAAGGAGAAGGTGAAGTCTGAAGGGTGAATCAAAAGAAGCAGAAGAAGGAGAAGGGGAAGATGAAGTCTGGAGGGTGAATCAGAAGAAGCAGAAGAAGGAGAAGGAGAAGGTGAAGTCTGGAGGGTGAATCAGAAGAAGCAGAAGAAGGAGAAGGAGAAGGTGAAGTCTGGTGGGTGAATCAGAAGAAGTAGAAGAAGGAGAAGGAGAAGGTGAAGTCTGGAGGGTGAATCAGAAGAAGTAGAAGAAGGAGAAGGAGAAGGTGAAGTCAGGAGTGTGAATCAGAAAAAGCAGAAGAAGGAGGAGGAGAAGGTGAAGTCTGGAGGGTGAATCAGAAGAAGCAGAAGAAGGAGAAGGAGAAGATGAAGTCTGGAGGGTGAATCAGAAGAAGTAGATGAAGGAGAAGGAGAAGGTGAAGTCTGGAGGGTGAATCAGAAGAAGCAGAAGAAGGAGAAGGAGAAGGTAAAGTCTGGAGGGTGAATCAGAAGAAGCAGAAGAAGGAGAAGGAGAAGGTGAAGTCTGGAGGGTGAATCAGAAGAAGCAGAATAAGGAGAAGGAGAAGGTGAAGTCTGGCGGGTGAATCAGAAGAAGCAGAATAAGGAGAAGGAGAAGGTGAAGTCTGGAGGGTGAATCAGAAGAAGCAGAAGAAGGAGAAGGAGAAGGTGAAGTCTGGAGGGTGAATCAGAAGAAGTCGAAGATGGAGAAGGAGAAGGTGAAGTCTGGAGGGTGAAGCAGAAGAAGTAGAAGAAGGAGAAGGAGAAGGTGAAGTCAGGAGGGTGAATCAGAAGAAGTAGAAGAAGGAGAAGGAGAGGGTGAAGTCAGGAGGGTGAATCAGAAGAAGCAGAAGAAGGAGAAGGAGAAGGTGAAGTCTGGAGGGTGAATCAAAAGAATCAGAAGAAGGAGAAGGAGAAGGTGAAGTCTGGAGGGTGAATCAGAAGAAGCAGAAGAAGGAGAAGGAGAAGGTGAAGACTGGAGGTTGAATCAGAAGAAGTAAAAGAAGGAGAAGGAGAAGGTGAAGTCTGGAGGGTGAATCAGAAGAAGTAGAAGAAGGAGAAGGAGAAGGTGAAGTCTGGAGGGTGAATCAGAAGAAGCAGAAGAAGGAGAAGGAGAAGGTGAAGTCTGGAGGGTGAATCAGAAGAAGCAGAAGAAGGAGAAGGAGAAGATGAAGTCTGGAGGGTGAATCAGAAGAAGAAGAAGAAGGAGAAGGAGAAGGTGAGGTCTGGAGGGTGAATCAGAAGAAGCAGAAGAAGGAGAAGGAGAAGGTGAAGTCTGGAGGGTGAATCAGAAGAAGCAGAAGAAGGAGAAGGAGAAGGTGAAGTCTGGAGGGTGAATCAGAAGAAGCAGAAGAAGGAGAAGGAGAAGGTGAAGTCAGGAGGGTGAATCAGAAGAAGCAGAAGTAGGAGAAGGAGCAGGTGAAGTTAGGAGGGTGAATCAGAAGAAGCAGAAGAAGGAGAAGGAGAAGGTGAAGTCAGGGGGGTGAAGCAGAAGAAGTAGAAGAAGGAGAAGGAGAAGGTGAAGTCAGGAGGGTGAAGCAGAAGAAGCAGAAGAAGGAGAAGGAGAAGGTGAAGTCTGGAGGGCGCAGCAGCAGAAGCAGAAGAAGGAGAACGAGAAGGTGAAGTCTGGAGGGTGAAGCAGAAGAAGCAGAAGAAGGAGAAGGAGAAGTTGAAGTCTAGAGGGTGAATCAGAAGAAGTAGAAGAAGGAGAAGGAGAAGTTGAAGTCTGGAGGGTGAATCAGAAGAAGCAGAAGAAGGAGAAGGAGAAGGTGAAGTCTGGAGGGTGAATCAGAAGAAGCATAAGAAGGAGAAGGAGAAGATGAAGTCTCGAGGGTGAATCAGAAGAAGTAGAAGAAGGAGAAGGAGAATGTGAAGTCTGGAGGGTGAATCAGAAGAAGCCGAAGAAGGAGAAGGAGAAGGTGAAGTCTGGAGGGTGAATCAGAAGAAGTAGAAGAAGGAGAAGGAGAAGGTGAAGTCAGGAGGGTGAAGCAGAAGAAGCAGAAGAAGGAGTAGGAGAAGGTGAAGTCTGGAGGGTGAATCAGAAGAAGCAGAAGAAGGAGAAGGAGAAGGTGAAGTCTGGAGGGTGAAGCAGAAGAAGTAGAAGAAGGAGAAGGAGAAGGTGAAGTCAGGAGGGTGAATCAGAAGAAGTAGAAGAAGGAGAAGGAGAGGGTGAAGTCAGGAGGGTGAATCAGAAGAAGCAGAAGAAGGAGAAGGAGAAGGTGAAGACTGGAGGGTGAATCAAAAGAATCAGAAGAAGGAGAAGGAGAAGGTGAAGTCTGGAGGGTGAATCAGAAGAAGCAGAAGAAGGAGAAGGAGAAGGTGAAGACTGGAGGTTGAATCAGAAGAAGTAAAAGAAGGAGAAGGAGAAGGTGAAGTCTGGAGGGTGAATCAGAAGAAGTAGAAGAAGGAGAAGGAGAAGGTGAAGTCTGGAGGGTGAATCAGAAGAAGCAGAATAAGGAGAAGGAGAAGGTGAAGTCTGGAGGGTGAATCAGAAGAAGCAGAAGAAGGAGAAGGAGAAGATGAAGTCCGGAGGGTGAATCAGAAGAAGTAGAAGAAGGAGAAGGAGAAGGTGAGGTCTGGAGGGTGAATCAGAAGAAGCAGAAGAAGGAGAAGGAGAAGGTGAAGTCTGGAGGGTGAATCAGAAGAAGCAGAAGAAGGAGCAGGAGAAGGTGAAGTCAGGAGGGTGAATCAGAAGAAGCAGAAGAAGGAGAAGGAGAAGGTGGAGTTAGGAGGGTGAATCAGAAGAAGCAGAAGAAGGAGAAGGAGAAGGTGAAGTCAGGGGGGTGAAGCAGAAGAAGTAGAAGAAGGAGAAGGAGAAGGTGAAGTCAGGAGGGTGAAGCAGAAGAAGCAGAAGAAGGAGAAGGAGAAGGTTAAATCTGGAGGGCGCAGCAGAAGAAGCAGAAGAAGGAGAACGAGAAGGTGAAGTCTGGAGGGTGAAGCAGAAGCAGAAGAAGGAGAAGGAGAAGTTGAAGTCTAGAGGGTGAATCAGAAGAAGTAGAAGAAGGAGAAGGAGAAGGTGAAGTCTGGAGGGTGAATCAGAAGAAGCAGAAGAAGGAGAAGGAGAAGTTGAAGTCTGGAGGGTGAATCAGAAGAAGCAGAAGAAGGAGAAGGAGAAGATGAAGTCTCGAGGGTGAATCAGAAGAAGTAGAAGAAGGAGAAGGAGAATGTGAAGTCTGGAGGGTGAATCAGAAGAAGCCGAAGAAGGAGAAGGAGAAGGTGAAGTCTGGAGGGTGAATCAGAAGAAGCAGAAGAAGGAGAAGGAGAAGATGAAGTCTGGAGGGTGAATCAGAAGAAGTAGATGAAGGAGAAGGAGAAGGTGAAGTCTGGAGGGTGAATCAGAAGAAGCAGAAGAAGGAAAAAGAGAAGGTGAAGTCTGGAGGGTGAATCAGAAGAAGCAGAAAAAATAGAAGGAGAAGGTGAAGTCTGGAGGGTGAATCAGAAGAAGTAGAAGAAGGAGAAGCAGAAGGTGAAGTCTGGGCGGTGAATCAGAAGACGCAGAAGAAGGAGAAGGAGAAGGTGAAGACTGGAGGGTGAATCAGAAGAAGCAGAAGAAGGAGAAGGAGAAGGTGAAGTCTGGAGGGTGAATCAGAAGAAGTAGAAGAAGGAGAAGGAGAAGGCGAAGTCTGGAGGGTGAATCAGAAGAAGCAGAAGAAGGAGAAGGAGAAGGTGAAGTCTGGAGGGTGAATCAGAAGAAGCAAAAGAAGGAGAAGGAGAAGATGAAGTCTGGAGGGTGAATCAGAAGAAGTTGAAGAAGGAGAAGGAGAAGGTGAGGTCTGGAGGGTGAATCAGAAGAAGCAGAAGAAGGAGAAGGAGAAGGTGAAGTCTGAAGGGTGAATCAAAAGAAGCAGAAGAAGGAGAAGGGGAAGATGAAGTCTGGAGGGTGAATCAGAAGAAGCAGAAGAAGGAGAAGGAGAAGGTGAAGTCTGGAGGGTGAATCAGAAGAAGCAGAAGAAGGAGAAGGAGAAGGTGAAGTCTGGTGGGTGAATCAGAAGAAGTAGAAGAAGGAGAAGGAGAAGGTGAAGTCTGGAGGGTGAATCAGAAGAAGTAGAAGAAGGAGAAGGAGAAGGTGAAGTCAGGAGGGTGAATCAGAAAAAGCAGAAGAAGGAGGAGGAGAAGGTGAAGTCTGGAGGGTGAATCAGAAGAAGCAGAAGAAGGAGAAGGAGAAGATGAAGTCTGGAGGGTGAATCAGAAGAAGTAGATGAAGGAGAAGGAGAAGGTGAAGTCTGGAGGGTGAATCAGAAGAAGCAGAAGAAGGAGAAGGAGAAGGTAAAGTCTGGAGGGTGAATCAGAAGAAGCAGAAGAAGGAGAAGGAGAAGGTGAAGTCTGGAGGGTGAATCAGAAGAAGCAGAATAAGGAGAAGGAGAAGGTGAAGTCTGGCGGGTGAATCAGAAGAAGCAGAATAAGGAGAAGGAGAAGGTGAAGTCTGGAGGGTGAATCAGAAGAAGCAGAAGAAAGAGAAGGAGAAGGTGAATCTGGAGGGTGAATCAGAAGAAGTAGAAGATGGAGAAGGAGAAGGTGAAGTCTGGAGGGTGAAGCAGAAGAAGTAGAAGAAGGAGAAGGAGAAGGTGAAGTCAGGAGGGTGAATCAGAAGAAGTAGAAGAAGGAGAAGGAGAGGGTGAAGTCAGGAGGGTGAATCAGAAGAGGCAGAAGAAGGAGAAGGAGAAGGTGAAGTCTGGAGGGTGAATCAAAAGAATCAGAAGAAGGAGAAGGAGAAGGTGAAGTCTGGAGGGTGAATCAGAAGAAGCAGAAGAAGGAGAAGGAGAAGGTGAAGACTGGAGGTTGAATCAGAAGAAGTAAAAGAAGGAGAAGGAGAAGGTGAAGTCTGGAGGGTGAATCAGAAGAAGTAGAAGAAGGAGAAGGAGATGGTGAAGTCTGGAGGGTGAATCAGAAGAAGCAGAAGAAGGAGAAGGAGAAGGTGAAGTCTGGAGGGTGAATCAGAAGATGCAGAAGAAGGAGAAGGAGAAGATGAAGTCTGGAGGGTGAATCAAAAGAAGAAGAAGAAGGAGAAGGAGAAGGTGAGGTCTGGAGGGTGAATCAGAAGAAGCAGAAGAAGGAGAAGGAGAAGGTGAAGTCTGGAGGGTGAATCAGAAGAAGCAGAAAAAGGAGAAGGAGAAGGTGAAGTCTGGAGGGTGTATCAGAAGAAGCAGAAGAAGGAGAAGGAGAAGGTGAAGTCAGGAGGGTGAATCAGAAGAAGTAGAAGAAGGAGAAGGAGAAGGTGAAGTCAGGAGGGTGAAGCAGAAGAAGCAGAAGAAGGAGAAGGAGAAGGTGAAGTCTGGAGGGCGCAGCAGAAGAAGCAGAAGAAGGAGAACGAGAAGGTGAAGTCTGGAGGGTGAAGCAGAAGAAGCAGAAGAAGGAGAAGGAGAAGTTGAAGTCTAGAGGGTGAATCAGAAGAAGTAGAAGAAGGAGAAGGAGAAGGTGAAGTCTGGTGGGTGAATCAGAAGAAGCAGAAGAAGGAGAAGGAGAAGGTGAAGTCTGGAGGGTGAATCAGAAGAAGCATAAGAAGGAGAAGGAGAAGATGAAGTCTCGAGGGTGAATCAGAAGAAGTAGAAGAAGGAGAAGGAGAATGTGAAGTCTGGAGGGTGAATCAGAAGAAGCCGAAAAAGGAGAAGGAGAAGGTGAAGTCTGGAGGGTGAATCAGAAGAAGTAGAAGAAGGAGAAGGAGAAGGTGAAGTCAGGAGGGTGAAGCAGAAGAAGCAGAAGAAGGAGAAGGAGAAGGTGAAGTCTGGAGGGTGAAGCAGAAGAAGCAGAAAAAGGAGAAGGAGAAGGTGAAGTCTGGAGGGTCAAGCAGAAGAAGCAGAAGAAGGAGAAGGAGAAGGTGAAGTCAGGAGGGTGAATCAGAAGAAGCAGAAGAAGGAGAAGGAGAAGGTGAAGTCTGGAGGGTGAATCAGAAGAAGCAGAAGAAGGAGAAGGAGAAGGTGAAGTCAGGAGGGTGAATCAGAAGAAGTAGATGAAGGAGAAGGAGAAGGTGAAGTCTGGAGGGTGAATCAGAAGAAGCAGAATAAGGAGAAGGAGAAGGTGAAGTCTGGCGGGTGAATCAGAAGAAGCAGAATAAGGAGAAGGAGAAGGTGAAGTCTGGAGGGTGAATCAGAAGAAGCAGAAGAAGGAAAAGGAGAAGGTGAAGTCTGGAGGGTGAATCAGAAGAAGTAGAAGATGGAGAAGGAGAAGGTGAAGTCTGGAGGGTGAAGCAGAAGAAGTAGAAGAAGGAGAAGGAGAAGGTGAAGTCTGGAGGGTGAATCAGAAGAAGTAGAAGAAGGAGAAGGAGAAGGTGAAGTCTGGAGGGTGAAGCAGAAGAAGTAGAAGAAGGAGAAGGAGAAGGTGAAGTCAGGAGGGTGAATCAGAAGATGTAGAAGAAGGAGAAGGAGAAGGTGAAGTCAGGAGGGTGAAACAGAAGAAGCAGAAGAAGGAGAAGGAGAAGGTGAAGTCTGGAGGGTGAATCAGAAGAAGTAGAAGAAGGAGAAGGAGAAGGTGAAGTCTGGAGGGTGAATCAGAAGAAGCAGTAGAAGGAGAAGGAGAAGGTGAATTCTGGAGGGTGAATCAGAAGAAGCAGAAGAAGGAGAAGGAGAAGGTGAAGTCTGGAGGATGAATCAGAAGAAGCAGAATAAGGAGAAGGAGAAGGTGAAGTCTGGAGGGTGAATCAGAAGAAGCAGAAGAAGGAGAAGGAGAAGGTGAAGTCTGGAGGGTGAATCAGAAGAAGCAGAATAAGGAGAAGGAGAAGGTGAAGTCTGGAGGGTGAATCAGAAGAAGCAGAAGAAGGAGAAGGAGAAGGTGAAGTCGGGCGGTGAATCAGAAGAAGTAGAAGAAGGAGAAGGAGAAGGTGAAGTCTGGAGGGTGAAGCAGAAGAAGTAGAAGAAGGAGAAGGAGAAGGTGAAGTCAGGAGGGTGAATCAGAAGAAGTAGAAGAAGGAGAAGGAGAAGGTGAAGTCAGGAGGGTGAATCAGAAGAAGCAGAAGAAGGAGATATAGAAGGTGAAGTCTTGAGGGTGAATCAGAAGAATCAGAAGAAGGAGAAGGAGAAGGTGAAGTCTGGAGGGTGAAGCAGAAGAAGCAGAAGAAAGAGAAGGAGAAGGTGAAGTCTGGAGGGTGAAGCAGAAGAAACAGAAGAAGGAGAAGGAGAAGGTGAAGACTGGAGGGTGAATCAGAAGAAGTAGAAGAAGGAGAAGGAGAAGGTGAAGTCTATAGGGTGAATCAGAAGAAGTAGAAGAAGGAGAAGGAGAAGGTGAAGTCTGGAGGGTGAATCAGAAGAAGCAGAAGAAGGAGAAGGAGAAGGTGAAGTCTGGAGGGTGAATCAGAAGAAGCAGAAGAAGGAGAAGGAGAAGATGAAATCTGGAGGGTGAATCAGAAGAAGTAGAAGAAGGAGAAGGAGAAGGTGAGGTCTGGAGGGTGAATCAGAAGAAGCAGAAGAAGGAGAAGGAGAAGGTGAAGTCTGGAGGGTGAATCAGAAGAAGCAGAAGAAGGAGAAGGAGAAGGTGAAGTCTGGAGGGTGAATCAGAAGAAGCAGAAGAAGGAGAAGGAGAAGGTGAAGTCAGGAGGGTGAATCAGAAGAAGCAGAAGAAGGAGAAGGAGAAGGTGAAGTTAGCAGGGTGAATCAGAAGAAGCAGAAAAAGGAGAAGGAGCAGGTGAAGTCAGGGGGGTGTAGCAGAAGAAGTAGAAGAAGGAGAAGGAGAAGGTGAAGTCAGGACGATGAAGCAGAAGAAGCAGAAGAAGGAGAAGGAGAAGGTGAAGCCTGGAGGGCGCAGCAGAAGAAGCAGAAGAAGGAGAAGGAGAAGGTGAAGTCTGGAGTGTGAAGCAGAAGAAGCAGAATAAGGAGAAGGAGAAGGTGAAGTCTGGTGGGTGAATCAGAAGAAGCAGAATAAGGAGAAGGAGAAGGTGAAGTCTGGAGGGTGAATCAGAAGAAGCAGAAGAAGGAAAAGGAGAAGGTGAAGTCTGGAGGGTGAATCAGAAGAAGTAGAAGATGGAGAAGGAGAAGGTGAAGTCTGGAGGGTGAAGCAGAAGAAGTAGAAGAAGGAGAAGGAGAAGGTGAAGTCTGGAGGGTGAATCAGAAGAAGTAGAAGAAGGAGAAGGAGAAGGTGAAGTCTGGAGGGTGAAGCAGAAGAAGTAGAAGAAGGAGAAGGAGAAGGTGAAGTCAGGAGGGTGAATCAGAAGATGTAGAAGAAGGAGAAGGAGAAGGTGAAGTCAGGAGGGTGAAACAGAAGAAGCAGAAGAAGGAGAAGGAGAAGGTGAAGTCTGGAGGGTGAATCAGAAGAAGTAGAAGAAGGAGAAGGAGAAGGTCAAGTCTGGAGGGTGAATCAGAAGAAGCAGTAGAAGGAGAAGGAGAAGGTGAAGTCTGGAGGGTGAATCAGAAGAAGCAGAAAAAGGAGAAGGAGAAGGTGAAGTCTGGAGGATGAATCAGAAGAAGCAGAATAAGGAGAAGGAGAAGGTGAAGTCTGGAGGGTGAATCAGAAGAAGCAGAAGAAGGAGAAGGAGAAGGTGAAGTCTGGAGGGTGAATCAGAAGAAGCAGAATAAGGAGAAGGAGAAGGTGAAGTCTGGAGGGTGAATCAGAAGAAGCAGAAGAAGGAGAAGGAGAAGGTGAAGTCGGGGGGTGAATCAGAAGAAGTAGAAGAAGGAGAAGGAGAAGGTGAAGTCTGGAGGGTGAAGCAGAAAAAAGTAGAAGAAGGAGAAGGAGAAGGTGAAGTCAGGAGGGTGAATCATAAGAAGTAGAAGAAGGAGAAGGAGAAGGTGAAGTCAGGAGGGTGAATCAGAAGAAGCAGAAGAAGGAGATATAGAAGGTGAAGTCTTGAGGGTGAATCAGAAGAATCAGAAGAAGGAGAAGGAGAAGGTGAAGTCTGGAGGGTGAAGCAGAAGAAGCAGAAGAAAGAGAAGGAGAAGGTAAAGTCTGGAGGGTGAAGCAGAAGAAACAGAAGAAGGAGAAGGAGAAGGTGAAGAGTGGAGGGTGAATCAGAAGAAGTAGAAGAAGGAGAAGGAGAAGGTGAAGTCTATAGGGTGAATCAGAAGAAGTAGAAGAAGGAGAAGGAGAAGGTGAAGTCTGGAGGGTGAATCAGAAGAAGCAGAAGAAGGAGAAGGAGAAGGTGAAGCCTGGAGGGTTAATCAGAAGAAGCAGAAGAAGGAGAAGGAGAAGATGAAATCTGGAGGGTGAATCAGAAGAAGTAAAAGAAGGAGAAGGAGAAGGTGAGGTCTGGAGGGTGAATCAGAAGAAGCAGAAGAAGGAGAAGGAGAAGGTGAAGTCTGGAGGGTGAATCAGAAGAAGCAGAAGAAGGAGAAGGAGAAGGTGAAGTCTGGAGGGTGAATCAGAAGAAGCAGAAGAAGGAGAAGGAGAAGGTGAAGTCAGGAGGGTGAATCAGAAGAAGCAGAAGAAGGAGAAGGAGAAGGTGAAGTTAGGAGGGTGAATCAGAAGAAGCAGAAAAAGGAGAAGGAGCAGGTGAAGTCAGGGGGGTGTAGCAGAAGAAGTAGAAGAAGGAGAAGGAGAAGGTGAAGTCAGGACGATGAAGCAGAAGAAGCAGAAGAAGGAGAAGGAGAAGGTGAAGCCTGGAGGGCGCAGCAGAAGAAGCAGAAGAAGGAGAAGGAGAAGGTGAAGTCTGGAGTGTGAAGCAGAAGAAGCAGAAGAAGGAGAAGGAGAAGGTGAAGTCTGGAGGGCGCAGCAGAAGAAGCAGAAGAAGGAGAATGAGAAGGTGAAGTCTGGAGGGTGAATCAGAAGAAGCAGAAGAAGGAGAAGGAGAAGGTGAAGTCTGGAGGGTGAATCAGAAGAAGTAGAAGAAGGAGAAGGAGAAGGTGAAGTCTGGAGGGTGAAGCAGAAGAAGTAGAAGAAGGAGAAGGAGAAGGTGAAGTCAGGAGGGTGAATCAGAAGAAGTAGAAGAAGGAGAAGGAGAAGGTGAAGTCAGGAGGGTGAATCAGAAGAAGCAGAAGAAGGAGAAGGAGAAGGTGAAGTCTGGAGGGTGAATCAGAAGAATCAGAAGAAGGAGAAGGAGAAGGTGAAGTCTGGAGGGTGAATCAGAAGAAGCAGAAGAAAGAGAAGGAGAAGGTGAAGTCTGGAGGGTGAAGCAGAAGAAACAGAAGAAGGAGAAGGAGAAGGTGAAGACTGGAGGGTGAATCAGAAGAAGTAGAAGAAGGAGAAGGAGAAGGTGAAGTCTGGAGGGTGAATCAGAAGAAGTAGAAGAAGGAGAAGGAGAAGTTGAAGTCTGGAGGGTGAATCAGAAGAAGCAGAAGAAGGAGAAGGAGAAGGTGAAGTCTGGAGGGTGAATCAGAAGAAGCAGAAGAAGGAGAAGGAGAAGATGAAGTCTGGAGGGTGAATCAGAAGAAGTAGACGAAGGAGAAGGAGAAGTTGAAGTCTGGAGGGTGAATCAGAAGAAGCAGAAGAAGGAGAAGGAGAAGGTGAAGTCTGGAGGGTGAATCAGAAGAAGTAGAAGAAGGAGAAGGAGAAGGTGAAGTCTGGAGGGTGAATCAGAAGAAGCAGAAGAAGGAGAAGGAGAAGGTGAAGTCTGGAGGGTGAATCAGAAGAAGCAGAAGAAGGAGAAGGAGAAGGTGAAGTCTGGAGGGTGAATCAGAAGAAGTAGAAGAAGGAGAAGGAGAAGTTGAAGTCTGGAGGGTGAAGCAGAAGAAGTAGAAGATGGAGAAGGAGAAGGTGAAGTCAGGAGGGTGAATCAGAAGAAGTAGAAGAAGGAGAAGGAGAAGGTGAAGTCAGGAGGGTGAATCAGAAGAAGCAGAAGATGGAGAAGGAGAAGGTGAAGTCTGGAGGGTGAATCAGAAGAATCAGAAGAAGGAGAAGGAGAAGGTGAAGTCTGGAGGGTGAATCAGAAGAAGCAGAGGAAGGAGAAGGAGAAGGTGAAGTCTGGAGGGTGAATCAAAAGAAGCAGAATAAGGAGAAGGAGAAGGTGAAGTCTGGAGGGTGAATCAGAAGAAGCAGAATAAGGAGAAGGAGAAGGTGAAATCTGGAGGGTGAATCAGAAGAAGCAGAAGAAGGAGAAGGAGAAGGTGAAGTCTGGAGGGTGAATCAGAAGAAGTAGAAGAAGGAGAAGGAGAAGGTGAAGTCTGGAGGGTGAAGCAGAAGAAGTAGAAGAAGCAGAAGGAGAAGGTGATGTCAGGAGGGTGAATCAGAAGAAGCAGAAGAAGGAGAAGGAGAAGGTGAAGTCTGGAGGGTGAATCAGAAGAATCAGAAGAAGGAGAAGGAGAAGGTGAAGTCTGGAGGGTGAATCAGAAGAAGCAGAAGAAAGAGAAGGAGAAGGTGAAGTCTGGAGGGTGAAGCAGAAGAAACAGAAGAAGGAGAAGGAGAAGGTGAAGACTGGAGGGTGAATCAGAAGAAGTAGAAGAAGTAGAAGGAGAAGGTGAAGTCTGGAGGGTGAATCAGAAGAAGTAGAAGAAGGAGAAGGAGAAGGTGAAGTCTGGAGGGTGAATCAGAAGAAGCAGAAGAAGGAGAAGGAGAAGGTGAAGTCTGGAGGGTGAATCAGAAGAAGCAGAAGAAGGAGAAGGAGAAGATGAAGTCTGGAGGGTGAATCGGAAGAAGTAGAAGAAGGAGAAGGAGAAGGTGAAGTCTGGAGGGTGAATCAGAAGAAGTAGAAGAAGGAGAAGGAGAAGTTGAAGTCTGGAGGGTGAATCAGAAGAAGCAGAAGAAGGAGAAGGAGAAGGTGAAGTCTGGAGGGTGAATCAGAAGAAGCAGAAGAAGGAGAAGGAGAAGATGAAGTCTGGAGGGTGAATCAGAAGAAGTAGAAGAAGGAGAAGGAGAAGGTGAAGTCTGGAGGGTGAATCAGAAGAAATAGAAGAAGGAGAAGGAGAAGATGAAGTCTGGAGGGTGAATCAGAAGAAACAGAAGAAGGAGCAGGAGAAGGTGAAGTCTGGAGGGTGAATCAGAAGAAGTAGAAGAAGGAGAAGGAGAAGGTGTAGTCTGGAGGGTGAATCAGAAGAAGTAGACGAAGGAGAAGGAGAAGGTAAAGTCTGGAGGGTGAATCAGAAGAAGCAGAAGAAGGAGAAGGTGAAGTCTGGAGGGTGAATCAGAAGAAGTACAAGAAGGAGAAGGAGAAGGTGAAGTCTGGAGGGTGAATCAGAAGAAGCAGAAGAAGGAGAAGGAGAAGGTGAAGTCTGGAGGGTGAATCAGAAGAAGCAGAAGAAGGAGAAGGAGAAGGTGAAGTCTGGAGGGTGAATCAGAAGAAGTAGATGAAGGAGAAGGAGAAGGTGAAGTCTGGAGGGTGAATCAGAAGAAGCAGAAGAAGGAGATGGAGAAGGTGAAGTCTGGAGGGTGAATCAGAAGACGTAGAAGAAGGAGAAGGAGAAGGTGAAGTCTGGAGGGTGAATCAGAAGAAGCAGAAGAAGGAGAAGGAGAAGGTGAAGTCTGGAGGGTGAATCAGAAGAAGCAGAAGAAGGAGAAGGAGAAGGTGAAGTCTGGAGGGTGATTCAGAAGAAGCAGAATAAGGAGAAGGAGAAGGTGAAGTCTGGAGGGTGAATCAGAAGAAGCAGAAGAAGGAGAAGGAGAAGGTGAAGTCTGGAGGGTGAATCAGAAGAAGTAGAAGAAGGAGAAGGAGAAGGTGAAGTCTGGAGGGTGAATCAGAAGAAGTAGAAGAAGGAGAAGGAGAAGGTGAAGTCTGGAGGGTGAATCAGAAGAAGTAGAAGAAGGAGAAGGAGAAGGTGAAGTCTGGAGGGTGAAGCAGAAGAAGTAGAAGAAGGAGAAGGAGAAGGTGAAGTCAGGAGGGTGAATCAGAAGATGTAGAAGAAGGACAAGGAGAAGGTGAAGTCAGGAGGGTGAATCAGAAGAAGCAGAAGAAGGAGAAGGAGAAGGTGAAGTCTGGAGGGTGAATCAGAAGAAGTAGAAGAAGGAGAAGGAGAAGGTGAAGTCTGGAGGGTGAATCAGAAGAAGCAGAAGAAGGAGAAGGAGAAGGTGAAGTCTGGAGGGTGAATCAGAAGAAGCAGAAGAAGGAGAAGGAGAAGGTGAAGTCTGGAGGGTGAATCAGAAGAAGCAGAATAAGGAGAAGGAGAAGGTTAAGTCTGGAGGGTGAATCAGAAGAAGCAGAAGAAGGAGAAGGAGAACGTGAAGTCTGGAGGGTGAATCAGAAGAAGCAGAGGAAGGAGAAGGAGAAGGTGAAGTCTGGAGGGTGAATCAGAAGAAGCAGAATAAGGAGAAGGAGAAGGTGAAGTCTGGAGGGTGAATCAGAAGAAGCAGAATAAGGAGAAGGAGAAGGTGAAGTCTGGAGGGTGAATCAGAAGAAGCAGAAGAAGGAGAAGGAGAAGATGAAGTCTGGAGGGTGAAGCAGAAGAAGTAGAAGAAGGAGAAGGAGAAGGTGAAGTCTGGAGGGTGAAGCAGAAGAAGTAGAAGAAGGAGAAGGAGAAGGTGAAGTCAGGAGGGTGAATCAGAAGAAGTAGTAGAAGGAGAAGGAGAAGGTGAAGTCAGGAGGGTGAATCAGAAGAAGCAGAAGAAGGAGAAGGAGAAGGTGAAGTCTGGAGGGTGAATCAGAAGAATCAGAAGAAGGAGAAGGAGAAGGTGAAGTCTGGAGGGTGAATCAGAAGAAGCAGAAGAAAGAGAAGGAGAAGGTGAAGTCTGGAGGGTGAAGCAGAAGAAACAGTAGAAGGAGAAGGAGAATGTGAAGACTGGAGGGTGAATCAGAAGAAGTAGAAGAAGGAGAAGGAGAAGGTGAAGTCTGGAGGGTGAATCAGAAGAAGTAGAAGAAGGAGAAGGAGAAGGTGAAGTCTGGAGGGTGAATCAGAAGAAGCAGAAGAAGGAGAAGGAGAAGGTGAAGTCTGGAGGGTGAATCAGAAGAAGCAGAAGAAGGAGAAGGAGAAGATGAAGTCTGGAGGGTGAATCAGAAGAAGTAGAAGAAGGAGAAGGAGAAGGTGAAGTCTGGAGGGTGAATGAGAAGTAGTAGAAGAAGGAGATGGAGAAGGTGAAGTCTGGACGGTGAATCAGAAGAAACAGAAGAAGGAGAAGGAGAAGGTGAAGTCTGGAGGGTGAATCAGAAGAAGTAGAAGAAGGAGAAGGAGAAGGTGTAGTCTGGAGGGTGAATCAGAAGAAGTAGACGAAGGAGAAGGAGAAGGTGAAGTCTGGAGGGTGAATCAGAAGAAGGAGAAGAAGGAGAAGGAGAAGGTGAAGTCTGGAGGGTGAATCAGAAGAAGCAGAAGAAGGAGAAGGAGAAGGTGAAGTCTGGAGGGTGAATCAGAAGAAGCAGAAGAAGGAGAAGGAGAAGGAGAAGTCTGGAGGGTGAATCAGAAGAAGCAGAAGAAGGAGAAGGAGAAGGTGAAGTCTGGAGGGTGAAGCAGAAGAAGTAGAAGAAGGAGAAGGAGAAGGTGAAGTCAGGAGGGTGAATCAGAAGAAGTAGAAGAAGGAGAAGGAGAAGGTGAAGTCTGGAGGGTGAATCAGAAGAATCAGAAGAAGGAGAAGGAGAAGGTGAAGTCTGGAGGGTGAATCAGAAGAAGCAGAAGAAGGAGAAGGAGAAGGTGAAGTCTGGAGGGTGAATCAGAAGAAGCAGAAGAAGGAGAAGGAGAAGGTGAAGTCAGGAGGGTGAATCAGAAGAAGCAGAAGACGGAGAAGGAGAAGGTGAAGTTAGGAGGGTGAATCAGAAGAAGCAGAAGAAGGAGAAGGAGCAGGTGATGTCAGCGGGATGAAGCAGAAGAAGTAGAAGAAGGAGAAGGAGAAGGTGAAGTCAGGATGGTGAAGCAGAAGAAGCAGAAGAAGGAGAAGGAGAATGTGAAGACTGGAGGGTGAATCAGAATAAGTAGAAGAAGGAGAAGGAGAAGGTCAAGTCTGGAGGGTGAATCAGAAGAAGTAGAAGAAGGAGAAGGAGAAGGTGAAGTCTGGAGGGTGAATCAGAAGAAGTAGAAGAAGGAGAAGGAGAAGGTGAAGTCTGGAGGGTGAATCAGAATAATCAGAAGAAGGAGAAGGAGAAGGTGAAGTCTGGAGGGTGAATCAGAAGAAGCAGAAGAAAGAGAAGGAGAAGGTGAAGTCTGGAGGGTGAATCAGAAAAAGCAGAAGAAGGAGAAGGAGAAGGTGAAGTCTGGAGGGTGAATCAGAAGAAGCAGAAGAAGGAGAAGGAGAAGGTGAAGTCTGGAGGGTGAATCAGAAGAAGCAGAAGAAGGAGAAGGAGAAGGTGAAGTCTGGAGGGTGAATCAGAAGAAGCAGAAGAAGGAGAAGGAGAAGGTGAAGTCTGGAGGATGAATCAGAAGAAGCAGAAAAAGGAGAAGGAGAAGGTGAAGTCTGAAGGGTGAATCAGAAGAAGTCGTAGAAGGAGAAGGAGAAGGTGAAGTCTGGAGGGTGAAGCAGAAGAAGTAGAAGAAGGAGAAGGAGAAGGTGAAGTCAGGAGGGTGAATCAGAAGAAGTAGAAGAAGGAGAAGGAGAAGGTGAAGTCAGGAGGGTGAATCAGAAGAAGCAGAAGAAGGAGAAGGAGAAGGTGAAGTCTGGAGGGTGAATCAGAAGAATCAGAAGAAGGAGAAGGAGAAGGTGAAGTCTGGAGGGTGAATCAGAAGAAGCAGAAGAAAGAGAAGGAGAAGGTGAAGTCTGGAGGGTGAAGCAGAAGAAACAGAAGAAGGAGAAGGAGAAGGTGAAGATTGGAGGGTGAATCAGAAGAAGTAGAAGAAGGAGAAGGAGAAGGTGAAGTCTGGAGGGTGAATCAGAAGAAGTAGAAGAAGGAGAAGGAGAAGGTGAAGTCTGGAGGGTGAATCAGAAGAAGCAGAAGAAGGAGAAGGAGAAGGTGAAGTCTGGAGGGTGAATCAGAAGAAGCAGAAGAAGGAGAAGGAGAAGATGAAGTCTGGAGGGTGAATCAGAAGAAGTAGAAGAAGGAGAAGGAGAAGGTGAGGTCTGGAGGGTGAATCAGAAGAAGCAGAAGAAGGAGAAGGAGAAGGTGAAGTCTGGAGGGTGAATCAGAAGAAGCAGAAGAAGGAGAAGGAGAAGGTGAAGTCTGGAGGGTGAATCAGAAGAAGCAGAAGAAGGAGAAGGAGAAGGTGAAGTCAGGAGGGTGAATCAGAAGAAGCAGAAGAAGGAGAAGGAGAAGGTGAAGTTAGGAGAGTGAATCAGAAGAAGCAGAAGAAGGAGAAGGAGCAGGTGATGTCAGGGGGATGAAGCAGAAGAAGTAGAAGAAGGAGAAGGAGAAGGTGAAGTCAGGACGGTGAAGCAGAAGAAGCAGAAGAAG
Organism: Somniosus microcephalus; assembly: GCF_052327205.1. Taxonomy (NCBI): domain Eukaryota; kingdom Metazoa; phylum Chordata; class Chondrichthyes; order Squaliformes; family Somniosidae; genus Somniosus; species Somniosus microcephalus. The sequence continues at coordinate 972,821 of NW_028225244.1, read as the reverse complement.
GAGAAGGAGAAGGTGAAGTCTGGAGGGTGAATCAGAAGAAGTAGAAGAAGGAGAAGGAGAAGGTGAAGTCTGGAGTGTGAATCAGAAGAAGCAGAAGAAGGAGAAGGAGAAGGTGAAGTCTGGAGGGTGAATCAGAAGAAGCAGAATAAGGAGAAGGAGAAGGTGAAGTCTGGAGGGTGAATCAGAAGAAGTAGAAGAAGGAGAAGGAGAAGGTGAAGTCTGGAGGGTGAAGCAGAAGAAGTAGAAGAAGGAGAAGGAGAAGGTGAAGTCAGGAGGGTGAATCAGAAGAAGCAGAAGAAGGAGAAAGAGAAGGTGAAGTCTGGAGGGTGAATCAGAAGAATCAGAGGAAGGAGAAGGAGAAGGTGAAGTCTGGAGGGTGAATCAGAAGAAGCAGAGGAAGGAGAAGGAGAAGGTGAAGTCTGGAGGGTGAATCAGAAGAAGCAGAATAAGGAGAAGGTGAAGTCTGGAGGGTGAATCAGAAGAAGCAGAATAAGGAGAAGGAGAAGGTGAAGTCTGGAGGGTGAATCAGAAGAAGCAGAAGAAGGAGAAGGAGAAGATGAAGTCTGGAGGGTGAATCAGAAGAAGTAGAAGAAGGAGAAGGAGAAGGTGAAGTCTGGAGGGTGAAGCAGAAGAAGTAGAAGAAGGAGAAGGAGAAGGTGAAGTCAGGAGGGTGAATCAGAAGAAGTAGAAGAAGAAGAAGGAGAAGGTGAAGTCAGGAGGGTGAATCAGAAGAAGCAGAAGAAGGAGAAGGAGAAGGTGAAGTCTGGAGGGTGAATCAGAAGAATCAGAAGAAGGAGAAGGAGAAGGTGAAGTCTGGAGGGTGAATCAGAAGAAGCAGAAGAAAGAGAAGGAGAAGGTGAAGTCTGGAGGGTGAAGCAGAAGAAACAGAAGAAGGAGAAGGAGAAGGTGAAGACTGGAGGGTGAATCAGAAGAAGTAGAAGAAGGAGAAGGAGAAGGTGAAGTCTGGAGGGTGAATCAGAAGAAGTAGAAGAAGGAGAAGGAGAAGGTGAAGTCTGGAGGGTGAATCAGAAGAAGCAGAAGAAGGAGAAGGAGAAGGTGAAGTCTGGAGGGTGAATCAGAAGAAGCAGAAGAAGGAGAAGGAGAAGATGAAGTCTGGAGGGTGAATCAGAAGAAGTAGAAGAAGGAGAAGGAGAAGGTGAGGTCTGGAGGGTGAATCAGAAGAAGCAGAAGAAGGAGAAGGAGAAGGTGAAGTCTGGAGGGTGAATCAGAAGAAGCAGAAGAAGGAGAAGGAGAAGGTGAAGTCTGGAGGGTGAATCAGAAGAAGCAAAAGAAGGAGAAGGAGAAGGAGAAGTCAGGAGGGTGAATCAGAAGAAGCAGAAGAAGGAGAAGGAGAAGGTGAAGTTAGGAGGGTGAATCAGAAGAAGCAGAAGAAGGAGAAGGAGCAGGTGATGTCAGGGGGATGAAGCAGAAGAAGTAGAAGAAGGAGAAGGAGAAGGTGAAGTCAGGACGGTGAAGCAGAAGAAGCAGAAGAAGGAGAAGGAGAAGGTCAAGTCTGGAGGGTGAATCAGAAGAAGTAGAAGAAGGAGAAGGAGAAGGTGAAGTCTGGAGGGTGAAGCAGAAGAAGTAGAAGAAGGAGAAGGAGAAGGTGAAGTCAGGAGGGTGAATCAGAAGAAGTAGAAGAAGGAGAAGGAGAAGGTGAAGTCAGGAGGGTGAATCAGAAGAAGCAGAAGAAGGAGAAGAAGAAGGTGAAGTCTGGAGGGTGAATCAGAAGAATCAGAAGAAGGAGAAGGAGAAGGTGAAGTCTGGAGGGTGAATCAGAAGAAGCAGAAGAAAGAGAAGGAGAAGGTGAAGTCTGGAGGGTGATTCAGAAGAAGTAGAAGAAGGAGAAGGAGAAGGTGAAGTCTGGAGTGTGAATCAGAAGAAGCAGAAGAAGGAGAAGGAGAAGGTGAAGTCTGGAGAGTGAATCAGAAGAAGCAGAATAAGGAGAAGGAGAAGGTGAAGTCTGGAGGGTGAATCAGAAGAAGCAGAAGAAGGAGAAGGAGAAGGTGAAGTCTGGAGGGTGAATCAGAAGAAGTAGAAGAAGGAGAAGGAGAAGGTGAAGTCTGGAGGGTGAAGCAGAAGAAGTAGAAGAAGGAGAAGAAGAAGGTGAAGTCAGGAGGGTGAATCAGAATAAGTAGAAGAAGGAGAAGGAGAAGGTGAAGTCAGGAGGGTGAATCAGAAGAAGCAGAAGAAGGAGAAGGTGAAGTCTGGAGGGTGAATCAGAAGAATCAGAAGAAGGAGAAGGAGAAGGTGAAGTCTGGAGGGTGAATCAGAAGAAGCAGAGGAAGGAGAATGAGAAGGTGAAGTCTGGAGGGTGAATCAGAAGAAGCAGAATAAGGAGAAGGAGAAGGTGAAGTCTGGAGGGTGAATCAGAAGAAGCAGAATAAGGAAAAGGAGAAGGTTAAGTCTGGAGGGTGAATCAGAAGAAGCAGAAGAAGGAGAAGGAGAAGATGAAGTCTGGAGGGTGAAGCAGAAGAAGTAGAAGAAGGAGAAGGAGAAGGTGAAGTCTGGAGGGTGAAGCAGAAGAAGTAGAAGAAGGAGAAGGAGAAGGTGAAGTCAGGAGGGTGAATCAGAAGAAGTAGAAGAAGGAGAAGGAGAAGGTGAAGTCAGGAGGGTGAATCAGAAGAAGCAGAAGAAGGAGAAGGAGAAGGTGAAGTCTGGAGGGTGAATCAGAAGAATCAGAAGAAGGAGAAGGAGAAGGTGAAGTCTGGAGGGTGAATCAGAAGAAGCAGAAGAAAGAGAAGGAGAAGGTGAAGTCTGGAGGGTGAAGCAGAAGAAACAGAAGAAGGAGAAGGAGAAGGTGAAGACTGGAGGGTGAATCAGAAGAAGTAGAAGAAGGAGAAGGAGAAGGTGAAGTCTGGAGGGTGAATCAGAAGAAGTAGAAGAAGGAGAAGGAGAAGGTGAAGTCTGGAGGGTGAATCAGAAGAAGCAGAAGAAGGAGAAGGAGAAGGTGAAGTCTGGAGGGTGAATCAGAAGAAGCAGAAGAAGGAGAATAAGAAGATGAAGTCTGGAGGGTGAATCAGAAGAAGTAGAAGAAGGAGAAGGAGAAGGTGAAGTCTGGAGGGTGAATCAGAAGTAGTAGAAGAAGGAGAAGGAGAAGGTGAAGTCTGGACGGTGAATCAGAAGAAACAGAAGAAGGAGAAGGAGAAGGTGAAGTCTGGAGGGTGAATCAGAAGAAGTAGAAGAAGGAGAAGGAGAAGGTGTAGTCTGGAGGGTGAATCAGAAGAATCAGAAGAAGGAGAAGGAGAAGGTGAAGTCTGGAGGGTGAATCAGAAGAAGCAGAAGAAGGAGAAGGAGAAGGTGAAGTCTGGAGGGTGAATCAGAAGAAGCAGAAGAAGGAGAAGGAGAAGGTGAAGTCAGGAGGGTGAATCAGAAGAAGCAGAAGAAGGAGAAGGAGAAGGTGAAGTCTGGAGGGTGAATCAGAAGAAGCAGAAGAAGGAGAAGGAGAAGGTGAAGTCTGGAGGGTGAATCAGAAGAAGCAGAAGAAGGAGAAGGAGAAGGTGAAGTCGGGAGGGTGAATCAGAAGAAGCAGAAGACGGAGAAGGAGAAGGTGAAGTTAGGAGGGTGAATCAGAAGAAGCAGAAGAAGGAGAAGGAGCAGGTGATGTCAGCGGGATGAAGCAGAAGAAGTAGAAGAAGGAGAAGGAGAAGGTGAAGTCAGGATGGTGAAGCAGAAGAAGCAGAAGAAGGAGAAGGAGAATGTGAAGACTGGAGGGTGAATCAGAATAAGTAGAAGAAGGAGAAGGAGAAGGTCAAGTCTGGAGGGTGAATCAGAAGAAGTAGAAGAAGGAGAAGGAGAAGGTGAAGTCTGGAGGGTGAATCAGAAGAAGTAGAAGAAGGAGAAGGAGAAGGTGAAGTCTGGAGGGTGAATCAGAATAATCAGAAGAAGGAGAAGGAGAAGGTGAAGTCTGGAGGGTGAATCAGAAGAAGCAGAAGAAAGAGAAGGAGAAGGTGAAGTCTGGAGGGTGAATCAGAAAAAGCAGAAGAAGGAGAAGGAGAAGGTGAAGTCTGGAGGGTGAATCAGAAGAAGCAGAAGAAGGAGAAGGAGAAGGTGAAGTCTGGAGGGTGAATCAGAAGAAGCAGAAGAAGGAGAAGGAGAAGGTGAAGTCTGGAGGGTGAATCAGAAGAAGCAGAAGAAGGAGAAGGAGAAGGTGAAGTCTGGAGGATGAATCAGAAGAAGCAGAAAAAGGAGAAGGAGAAGGTGAAGTCTGAAGGGTGAATCAGAAGAAGTCGTAGAAGGAGAAGGAGAAGGTGAAGTCTGGAGGGTGAAGCAGAAGAAGTAGAAGAAGGAGAAGGAGAAGGTGAAGTCAGGAGGGTGAATCAGAAGAAGTAGAAGAAGGAGAAGGAGAAGGTGAAGTCAGGAGGGTGAATCAGAAGAAGCAGAAGAAGGAGAAGGAGAAGGTGAAGTCTGGAGGGTGAATCAGAAGAATCAGAAGAAGGAGAAGGAGAAGGTGAAGTCTGGAGGGTGAATCAGAAGAAGCAGAAGAAAGAGAAGGAGAAGGTGAAGTCTGGAGGGTGAAGCAGAAGAAACAGAAGAAGGAGAAGGAGAAGGTGAAGATTGGAGGGTGAATCAGAAGAAGTAGAAGAAGGAGAAGGAGAAGGTGAAGTCTGGAGGGTGAATCAGAAGAAGTAGAAGAAGGAGAAGGAGAAGGTGAAGTCTGGAGGGTGAATCAGAAGAAGCAGAAGAAGGAGAAGGAGAAGGTGAAGTCTGGAGGGTGAATCAGAAGAAGCAGAAGAAGGAGAAGGAGAAGATGAAGTCTGGAGGGTGAATCAGAAGAAGTAGAAGAAGGAGAAGGAGAAGGTGAGGTCTGGAGGGTGAATCAGAAGAAGCAGAAGAAGGAGAAGGAGAAGGTGAAGTCTGGAGGGTGAATCAGAAGAAGCAGAAGAAGGAGAAGGAGAAGGTGAAGTCTGGAGGGTGAATCAGAAGAAGCAGAAGAAGGAGAAGGAGAAGGTGAAGTCAGGAGGGTGAATCAGAAGAAGCAGAAGAAGGAGAAGGAGAAGGTGAAGTTAGGAGAGTGAATCAGAAGAAGCAGAAGAAGGAGAAGGAGCAGGTGATGTCAGGGGGATGAAGCAGAAGAAGTAGAAGAAGGAGAAGGAGAAGGTGAAGTCAGGACGGTGAAGCAGAAGAAGCAGAAGAAGGAGAAGGAGAAGGTGAAGTCTGGAGGGTGAATCAGAAGAAGTAGAAGAAGGAGAAGGAGAAGGTGAAGTCTGGAGTGTGAATCAGAAGAAGCAGAAGAAGGAGAAGGAGAAGGTGAAGTCTGGAGGGTGAATCAGAAGAAGTAGAAGAAGGAGAAGGAGAAGGTGAAGTCAGGAGGGTGAATCAGAAGAAGTAGAAGAAGGAGAAGGAGAAGGTGAAGTCAGGAGGGTGAATCAGAAGAAGCAGAAGAAGGAGAAAGAGAAGGTGAAGTCTGGAGGGTGAATCAGAAGAATCAGAGGAAGGAGAAGGAGAAGGTGAAGTCTGGAGGGTGAATCAGAAGAAGCAGAGGAAGGAGAAGGAGAAGGTGAAGTCTGGAGGGTGAATCAGAAGAAGCAGAATAAGGAGAAGGTGAAGTCTGGAGGGTGAATCAGAAGAAGCAGAATAAGGAGAAGGAGAAGGTGAAGTCTGGAGGGTGAATCAGAAGAAGCAGAAGAAGGAGAAGGAGAAGATGAAGTCTGGAGGGTGAATCAGAAGAAGTAGAAGAAGGAGAAGGAGAAGGTGAAGTCTGGAGGGTGAAGCAGAAGAAGTAGAAGAAGGAGAAGGAGAAGGTGAAGTCAGGAGGGTGAATCAGAAGAAGTAGAAGAAGAAGAAGGAGAAGGTGAAGTCAGGAGGGTGAATCAGAAGAAGCAGAAGAAGGAGAAGGAGAAGGTGAAGTCTGGAGGGTGAATCAGAAGAATCAGAAGAAGGAGAAGGAGAAGGTGAAGTCTGGAGGGTGAATCAGAAGAAGCAGAAGAAAGAGAAGGAGAAGGTGAAGTCTGGAGGGTGAAGCAGAAGAAACAGAAGAAGGAGAAGGAGAAGGTGAAGACTGGAGGGTGAATCAGAAGAAGTAGAAGAAGGAGAAGGAGAAGGTGAAGTCTGGAGGGTGAATCAGAAGAAGTAGAAGAAGGAGAAGGAGAAGGTGAAGTCTGGAGGGTGAATCAGAAGAAGCAGAAGAAGGAGAAGGAGAAGGTGAAGTCTGGAGGGTGAATCAGAAGAAGCAGAAGAAGGAGAAGGAGAAGATGAAGTCTGGAGGGTGAATCAGAAGAAGTAGAAGAAGGAGAAGGAGAAGGTGAGGTCTGGAGGGTGAATCAGAAGAAGCAGAAGAAGGAGAAGGAGAAGGTGAAGTCTGGAGGGTGAATCAGAAGAAGCAGAAGAAGGAGAAGGAGAAGGTGAAGTCTGGAGGGTGAATCAGAAGAAGCAAAAGAAGGAGAAGGAGAAGGAGAAGTCAGGAGGGTGAATCAGAAGAAGCAGAAGAAGGAGAAGGAGAAGGTGAAGTTAGGAGGGTGAATCAGAAGAAGCAGAAGAAGGAGAAGGAGCAGGTGATGTCAGGGGGATGAAGCAGAAGAAGTAGAAGAAGGAGAAGGAGAAGGTGAAGTCAGGACGGTGAAGCAGAAGAAGCAGAAGAAGGAGAAGGAGAAGGTCAAGTCTGGAGGGTGAATCAGAAGAAGTAGAAGAAGGAGAAGGAGAAGGTGAAGTCTGGAGGGTGAAGCAGAAGAAGTAGAAGAAGGAGAAGGAGAAGGTGAAGTCAGGAGGGTGAATCAGAAGAAGTAGAAGAAGGAGAAGGAGAAGGTGAAGTCAGGAGGGTGAATCAGAAGAAGCAGAAGAAGGAGAAGAAGAAGGTGAAGTCTGGAGGGTGAATCAGAAGAATCAGAAGAAGGAGAAGGAGAAGGTGAAGTCTGGAGGGTGAATCAGAAGAAGCAGAAGAAAGAGAAGGAGAAGGTGAAGTCTGGAGGGTGATTCAGAAGAAGTAGAAGAAGGAGAAGGAGAAGGTGAAGTCTGGAGTGTGAATCAGAAGAAGCAGAAGAAGGAGAAGGAGAAGGTGAAGTCTGGAGAGTGAATCAGAAGAAGCAGAATAAGGAGAAGGAGAAGGTGAAGTCTGGAGGGTGAATCAGAAGAAGCAGAAGAAGGAGAAGGAGAAGGTGAAGTCTGGAGGGTGAATCAGAAGAAGTAGAAGAAGGAGAAGGAGAAGGTGAAGTCTGGAGGGTGAAGCAGAAGAAGTAGAAGAAGGAGAAGAAGAAGGTGAAGTCAGGAGGGTGAATCAGAATAAGTAGAAGAAGGAGAAGGAGAAGGTGAAGTCAGGAGGGTGAATCAGAAGAAGCAGAAGAAGGAGAAGGTGAAGTCTGGAGGGTGAATCAGAAGAATCAGAAGAAGGAGAAGGAGAAGGTGAAGTCTGGAGGGTGAATCAGAAGAAGCAGAGGAAGGAGAATGAGAAGGTGAAGTCTGGAGGGTGAATCAGAAGAAGCAGAATAAGGAGAAGGAGAAGGTGAAGTCTGGAGGGTGAATCAGAAGAAGCAGAATAAGGAGAAGGAGAAGGTTAAGTCTGGAGGGTGAATCAGAAGAAGCAGAAGAAGGAGAAGGAGAAGATGAAGTCTGGAGGGTGAAGCAGAAGAAGTAGAAGAAGGAGAACGAGAAGGTGAAGTCTGGAGGGTGAAGCAGAAGAAGTAGAAGAAGGAGAAGGAGAAGGTGAAGTCAGGAGGGTGAATCAGAAGAAGTAGAAGAAGGAGAAGGAGAAGGTGAAGTCAGGAGGGTGAATCAGAAGAAGCAGAAGAAGGAGAAGGAGAAGGTGAAGTCTGGAGGGTGAATCAGAAGAATCAGAAGAAGGAGAAGGAGAAGGTGAAGTCTGGAGGGTGAATCAGAAGAAGCAGAAGAAAGAGAAGGAGAAGGTGAAGTCTGGAGGGTGAAGCAGAAGAAACAGAAGAAGGAGAAGGAGAAGGTGAAGACTGGAGGGTGAATCAGAAGAAGTAGAAGAAGGAGAAGGAGAAGGTGAAGTCTGGAGGGTGAATCAGAAGAAGTAGAAGAAGGAGAAGGAGAAGGTGAAGTCTGGAGGGTGAATCAGAAGAAGCAGAAGAAGGAGAAGGAGAAGGTGAAGTCTGGAGGGTGAATCAGAAGAAGCAGAAGAAGGAGAATAAGAAGATGAAGTCTGGAGGGTGAATCAGAAGAAGTAGAAGAAGGAGAAGGAGAAGGTGAAGTCTGGAGGGTGAATCAGAAGTAGTAGAAGAAGGAGAAGGAGAAGGTGAAGTCTGGACGGTGAATCAGAAGAAACAGAAGAAGGAGAAGGAGAAGGTGAAGTCTGGAGGGTGAATCAGAAGAAGTAGAAGAAGGAGAAGGAGAAGGTGTAGTCTGGAGGGTGAATCAGAAGAATCAGAAGAAGGAGAAGGAGAAGGTGAAGTCTGGAGGGTGAATCAGAAGAAGCAGAAGAAGGAGAAGGAGAAGGTGAAGTCTGGAGGGTGAATCAGAAGAAGCAGAAGAAGGAGAAGGAGAAGGTGAAGTCAGGAGGGTGAATCAGAAGAAGCAGAAGAAGGAGAAGGAGAAGGTGAAGTCTGGAGGGTGAATCAGAAGAAGCAGAAGAAGGAGAAGGAGAAGGTGAAGTCTGGAGGGTGAATCAGAAGAAGCAGAAGAAGGAGAAGGAGAAGGTGAAGTCAGGAGGGTGAATCAGAAGAAGCAGAAGACGGAGAAGGAGAAGGTGAAGTTAGGAGGGTGAATCAGAAGAAGCAGAAGAAGGAGAAGGAGCAGGTGATGTCAGCGGGATGAAGCAGAAGAAGTAGAAGAAGGAGAAGGAGAAGGTGAAGTCAGGATGGTGAAGCAGAAGAAGCAGAAGAAGGAGAAGGAGAATATGAAGACTGGAGGGTGAATCAGAATAAGTAGAAAAAGGAGAAGGAGAAGGTCAAGTCTGGAGGGTGAATCAGAAGAAGTAGAAGAAGGAGAAGGAGAAGGTGAAGTCTGGAGGGTGAATCAGAAGAAGTAGAAGAAGGAGAAGGAGAAGGTGAAGTCTGGAGGGTGAATCAGAATAATCAGAAGAAGGAGAAGGAGAAGGTGAAGTCTGGAGGGTGAATCAGAAGAAGCAGAAGAAAGAGAAGGAGAAGGTGAAGTCTGGAGGGTGAATCAGAAAAAGCAGAAGAAGGAGAAGGAGAAGGTGAAGTCTGGAGGGTGAATCAGAAGAAGCAGAAGAAGGAGAAGGAGAAGGTGAAGTCTGGAGGGTGAATCAGAAGAAGCAGAAGAAGGAGAAGGAGAAGGTGAAGTCTGGAGGGTGAATCAGAAGAAGCAGAAGAAGGAGAAGGAGAAGGTGAAGTCTGGAGGATGAATCAGAAGAAGCAGAAAAAGGAGAAGGAGAAGGTGAAGTCTGAAGGGTGAATCAGAAGAAGTCTTAGAAGGAGAAGGAGAAGGTGAAGTCTGGAGGGTGAAGCAGAAGAAGTAGAAGAAGGAGAAGGAGAAGGTGAAGTCAGGAGGGTGAATCAGAAGAAGTAGAAGAAGGAGAAGGAGAAGGTGAAGTCAGGAGGGTGAATCAGAAGAAGCAGAAGAAGGAGAAGGAGAAGGTGAAGTCTGGAGGGTGAATCAGAAGAATCAGAAGAAGGAGAAGGAGAAGGTGAAGTCTGGAGGGTGAATCAGAAGAAGCAGAAGAAAGAGAAGGAGAAGGTGAAGTCTGGAGGGTGAAGCAGAAGAAACAGAAGAAGGAGAAGGAGAAGGTGAAGATTGGAGGGTGAATCAGAAGAAGTAGAAGAAGGAGAAGGAGAAGGTGAAGTCTGGAGGGTGAATCAGAAGAAGTAGAAGAAGGAGAAGGAGAAGGTGAAGTCTGGAGGGTGAATCAGAAGAAGCAGAAGAAGGAGAAGGAGAAGGTGAAGTCTGGAGGGTGAATCAGAAGAAGCAGAAGAAGGAGAAGGAGAAGATGAAGTCTGGAGGGTGAATCAGAAGAAGTAGAAGAAGGAGAAGGAGAAGGTGAGGTCTGGAGGGTGAATCAGAAGAAGCAGAAGAAGGAGAAGGAGAAGGTGAAGTCTGGAGGGTGAATCAGAAGAAGCAGAAGAAGGAGAAGGAGAAGGTGAAGTCTGGAGGGTGAATCAGAAGAAGCAGAAGAAGGAGAAGGAGAAGGTGAAGTCAGGAGGGTGAATCAGAAGAAGCAGAAGAAGGAGAAGGAGAAGGTGAAGTTAGGAGAGTGAATCAGAAGAAGCAGAAGAAGGAGAAGGAGCAGGTGATGTCAGGGGGATGAAGCAGAAGAAGTAGAAGAAGGAGAAGGAGAAGGTGAAGTCAGGACGGTGAAGCAGAAGAAGCAGAAGAAGGAGAAGGAGAAGGTGAAGTCTGGAGGGTGAATCAGAAGAAGTAGAAGAAGGAGAAGGAGAAGGTGAAGTCTGGAGTGTGAATCAGAAGAAGCAGAAGAAGGAGAAGGAGAAGGTGAAGTCTGGAGGGTGAATCAGAAGAAGCAGAATAAGGAGAAGGAGAAGGTGAAGTCTGGAGGGTGAATCAGAAGAAGTAGAAGAAGGAGAAGGAGAAGGTGAAGTCTGGAGGGTGAAGCAGAAGAAGTAGAAGAAGGAGAAGGAGAAGGTGAAGTCAGGAGGGTGAATCAGAAGAAGTAGAAGAAGGAGAAGGAGAAGGTGAAGTCAGGAGGGTGAATCAGAAGAAGCAGAAGAAGGAGAAAGAGAAGGTGAAGTCTGGAGGGTGAATCAGAAGAATCAGAGGAAGGAGAAGGAGAAGGTGAAGTCTGGAGGGTGAATCAGAAGAAGCAGAGGAAGGAGAAGGAGAAGGTGAAGTCTGGAGGGTGAATCAGAAGAAGCAGAATAAGGAGAAGGTGAAGTCTGGAGGGTGAATCAGAAGAAGCAGAATAAGGAGAAGGAGAAGGTGAAGTCTGGAGGGTGAATCAGAAGAAGCAGAAGAAGGAGAAGGAGAAGATGAAGTCTGGAGGGTGAATCAGAAGAAGTAGAAGAAGGAGAAGGAGAAGGTGAAGTCTGGAGGGTGAAGCAGAAGAAGTAGAAGAAGGAGAAGGAGAAGGTGAAGTCAGGAGGGTGAATCAGAAGAAGTAGAAGAAGAAGAAGGAGAAGGTGAAGTCAGGAGGGTGAATCAGAAGAAGCAGAAGAAGGAGAAGGAGAAGGTGAAGTCTGGAGGGTGAATCAGAAGAATCAGAAGAAGGAGAAGGAGAAGGTGAAGTCTGGAGGGTGAATCAGAAGAAGCAGAAGAAAGAGAAGGAGAAGGTGAAGTCTGGAGGGTGAAGCAGAAGAAACAGAAGAAGGAGAAGGAGAAGGTGAAGACTGGAGGGTGAATCAGAAGAAGTAGAAGAAGGAGAAGGAGAAGGTGAAGTCTGGAGGGTGAATCAGAAGAAGTAGAAGAAGGAGAAGGAGAAGGTGAAGTCTGGAGGGTGAATCAGAAGAAGCAGAAGAAGGAGAAGGAGAAGGTGAAGTCTGGAGGGTGAATCAGAAGAAGCAGAAGAAGGAGAAGGAGAAGATGAAGTCTGGAGGGTGAATCAGAAGAAGTAGAAGAAGGAGAAGGAGAAGGTGAGGTCTGGAGGGTGAATCAGAAGAAGCAGAAGAAGGAGAAGGAGAAGGTGAAGTCTGGAGGGTGAATCAGAAGAAGCAGAAGAAGGAGAAGGAGAAGGTGAAGTCTGGAGGGTGAATCAGAAGAAGCAAAAGAAGGAGAAGGAGAAGGAGAAGTCAGGAGGGTGAATCAGAAGAAGCAGAAGAAGGAGAAGGAGAAGGTGAAGTTAGGAGGGTGAATCAGAAGAAGCAGAAGAAGGAGAAGGAGCAGGTGATGTCAGGGGGATGAAGCAGAAGAAGTAGAAGAAGGAGAAGGAGAAGGTGAAGTCAGGACGGTGAAGCAGAAGAAGCAGAAGAAGGAGAAGGAGAAGGTCAAGTCTGGAGGGTGAATCAGAAGAAGTAGAAGAAGGAGAAGGAGAAGGTGAAGTCTGGAGGGTGAAGCAGAAGAAGTAGAAGAAGGAGAAGGAGAAGGTGAAGTCAGGAGGGTGAATCAGAAGAAGCAGAAGAAGGAGAAGAAGAAGGTGAAGTCTGGAGGGTGAATCAGAAGAATCAGAAGAAGGAGAAGGAGAAGGTGAAGTCTGGAGGGTGAATCAGAAGAAGTAGAAGAAGGAGAAGGAGAAGGTGAGGTCTGGAGGGTGAATCAGAAGAAGCAGAAGAAGGAGAAGGAGAAGGTGAAGTCTGGAGGGTGAATCAGAAGAAGCAGAAGAAGGAGAAGGAGAAGGTGAAGTCTGGAGGGTGAATCAGAAGAAGCAGAAGAAGGAGAAGGAGAAGGTGAAGTCAGGAGGGTGAATCAGAAGAAGCAGAAGAAGGAGAAGGAGAATGTGAAGTTAGGAGAGTGAATCAGAAGAAGCAGAAGAAGGAGAAGGAGCAGGTGATGTCAGGGGGATGAAGCAGAAGAAGTAGAAGAAGGAGAAGGAGAAGGTGAAGTCAGGACGGTGAAGCAGAAGAAGCAGAAGAAGGAGAAGGAGAAGGTGAAGTCTGGAGGGTGAATCAGAAGAAGTAGAAGAAGGAGAAGGAGAAGGTGAAGTCTGGAGTGTGAATCAGAAGAAGCAGAAGAAGGAGAAGGAGAAGGTGAAGTCTGGAGGGTGAATCAGAAGAAGCAGAATAAGGAGAAGGAGAAGGTGAAGTCTGGAGGGTGAATCAGAAGAAGTAGAAGAAGGAGAAGGAGAAGGTGAAGTCTGGAGGGTGAAGCAGAAGAAGTAGAAGAAGGAGAAGGAGAAGGTGAAGTCAGGAGGGTGAATCAGAAGAAGTAGAAGAAGGAGAAGGAGAAGGTGAAGTCAGGAGGGTGAATCAGAAGAAGCAGAAGAAGGAGAAAGAGAAGGTGAAGTCTGGAGGGTGAATCAGAAGAATCAGAGGAAGGAGAAGGAGAAGGTGAAGTCTGGAGGGTGAATCAGAAGAAGCAGAGGAAGGAGAAGGAGAAGGTGAAGTCTGGAGGGTGAATCAGAAGAAGCAGAATAAGGAGAAGGTGAAGTCTGGAGGGTGAATCAGAAGAAGCAGAATAAGGAGAAGGAGAAGGTGAAGTCTGGAGGGTGAATCAGAAGAAGCAGAAGAAGGAGAAGGAGAAGATGAAGTCTGGAGGGTGAATCAGAAGAAGTAGAAGAAGGAGAAGGAGAAGGTGAAGTCTGGAGGGTGAAGCAGAAGAAGTAGAAGAAGGAGAAGGAGAAGGTGAAGTCAGGAGGGTGAATCAGAAGAAGTAGAAGAAGAAGAAGGAGAAGGTGAAGTCAGGAGGGTGAATCAGAAGAAGCAGAAGAAGGAGAAGGAGAAGGTGAAGTCTGGAGGGTGAATCAGAAGAATCAGAAGAAGGAGAAGGAGAAGGTGAAGTCTGGAGGGTGAATCAGAAGAAGCAGAAGAAAGAGAAGGAGAAGGTGAAGTCTGGAGGGTGAAGCAGAAGAAACAGAAGAAGGAGAAGGAGAAGGTGAAGACTGGAGGGTGAATCAGAAGAAGTAGAAGAAGGAGAAGGAGAAGGTGAAGTCTGGAGGGTGAATCAGAAGAAGTAGAAGAAGGAGAAGGAGAAGGTGAAGTCTGGAGGGTGAATCAGAAGAAGCAGAAGAAGGAGAAGGAGAAGGTGAAGTCTGGAGGGTGAATCAGAAGAAGCAGAAGAAGGAGAAGGAGAAGATGAAGTCTGGAGGGTGAATCAGAAGAAGTAGAAGAAGGAGAAGGAGAAGGTGAGGTCTGGAGGGTGAATCAGAAGAAGCAGAAGAAGGAGAAGGAGAAGGTGAAGTCTGGAGGGTGAATCAGAAGAAGCAGAAGAAGGAGAAGGAGAAGGTGAAGTCTGGAGGGTGAATCAGAAGAAGCAAAAGAAGGAGAAGGAGAAGGAGAAGTCAGGAGGGTGAATCAGAAGAAGCAGAAGAAGGAGAAGGAGAAGGTGAAGTTAGGAGGGTGAATCAGAAGAAGCAGAAGAAGGAGAAGGAGCAGGTGATGTCAGGGGGATGAAGCAGAAGAAGTAGAAGAAGGAGAAGGAGAAGGTGAAGTCAGGACGGTGAAGCAGAAGAAGCAGAAGAAGGAGAAGGAGAAGGTCAAGTCTGGAGGGTGAATCAGAAGAAGTAGAAGAAGGAGAAGGAGAAGGTGAAGTCTGGAGGGTGAAGCAGAAGAAGTAGAAGAAGGAGAAGGAGAAGGTGAAGTCAGGAGGGTGAATCAGAAGAAGCAGAAGAAGGAGAAGAAGAAGGTGAAGTCTGGAGGGTGAATCAGAAGAATCAGAAGAAGGAGAAGGAGAAGGTGAAGTCTGGAGGGTGAATCAGAAGAAGCAGAAGAAAGAGAAGGAGAAGGTGAAGTCTGGAGGGTGATTCAGAAGAAGTAGAAGAAGGAGAAGGAGAAGGTGAAGTCTGGAGTGTGAATCAGAAGAAGCAGAAGAAGGAGAAGGAGAAGGTGAAGTCTGGAGAGTGAATCAGAAGAAGCAGAATAAGGAGAAGGAGAAGGTGAAGTCTGGAGGGTGAATCAGAAGAAGCAGAAGAAGGAGAAGGAGAAGGTGAAGTCTGGAGGGTGAATCAGAAGAAGTAGAAGAAGGAGAAGGAGAAGGTGAAGTCTGGAGGGTGAAGCAGAAGAAGTAGAAGAAGGAGAAGAAGAAGGTGAAGTCAGGAGGGTGAATCAGAATAAGTAGAAGAAGGAGAAGGAGAAGGTGAAGTCAGGAGGGTGAATCAGAAGAAGCAGAAGAAGGAGAAGGTGAAGTCTGGAGGGTGAATCAGAAGAATCAGAAGAAGGAGAAGGAGAAGGTGAAGTCTGGAGGGTGAATCAGAAGAAGCAGAGGAAGGAGAATGAGAAGGTGAAGTCTGGAGGGTGAATCAGAAGAAGCAGAATAAGGAGAAGGAGAAGGTGAAGTCTGGAGGGTGAATCAGAAGAAGCAGAATAAGGAGAAGGAGAAGGTTAAGTCTGGAGGGTGAATCAGAAGAAGCAGAAGAAGGAGAAGGAGAAGATGAAGTCTGGAGGGTGAAGCAGAAGAAGTAGAAGAAGGAGAAGGAGAAGGTGAAGTCTGGAGGGTGAAGCAGAAGAAGTAGAAGAAGGAGAAGGAGAAGGTGAAGTCAGGAGGGTGAATCAGAAGAAGTAGAAGAAGGAGAAGGAGAAGGTGAAGTCAGGAGGGTGAATCAGAAGAAGCAGAAGAAGGAGAAGGAGAAGGTGAAGTCTGGAGGGTGAATCAGAAGAATCAGAAGAAGGAGAAGGAGAAGGTGAAGTCTGGAGGGTGAATCAGAAGAAGCAGAAGAAAGAGAAGGAGAAGGTGAAGTCTGGAGGGTGAAGCAGAAGAAACAGAAGAAGGAGAAGGAGAAGGTGAAGACTGGAGGGTGAATCAGAAGAAGTAGAAGAAGGAGAAGGAGAAGGTGAAGTCTGGAGGGTGAATCAGAAGAAGTAGAAGAAGGAGAAGGAGAAGGTGAAGTCTGGAGGGTGAATCAGAAGAAGCAGAAGAAGGAGAAGGAGAAGGTGAAGTCTGGAGGGTGAATCAGAAGAAGCAGAAGAAGGAGAATAAGAAGATGAAGTCTGGAGGGTGAATCAGAAGAAGTAGAAGAAGGAGAAGGAGAAGGTGAAGTCTGGAGGGTGAATCAGAAGTAGTAGAAGAAGGAGAAGGAGAAGGTGAAGTCTGGACGGTGAATCAGAAGAAACAGAAGAAGGAGAAGGAGAAGGTGAAGTCTGGAGGGTGAATCAGAAGAAGTAGAAGAAGGAGAAGGAGAAGGTGTAGTCTGGAGGGTGAATCAGAAGAAGTAGACGAAGGAGAAGGAGAAGGTGAAGTCTGGAGGGTGAATCAGAAGAAGGAGAAGAAGGAGAAGGAGAAGGTGAAGTCTGGAGGGTGAATCAGAAGAAGCAGAAGAAGGAGAAGGAGAAGGTGAAGTCTGGAGGGTGAATCAGAAGAAGCAGAAGAAGGAGAAGGAGAAGGAGAAGTCTGGAGGGTGAATCAGAAGAAGCAGAAGAAGGAGAAGGAGAAGGTGAAGTCTGGAGGGTGAATCAGAAGAAGTAGAAGAAGGAGAAGGAGAAGGTGAAGTCAGGAGGGTGAATCAGAAGAAGCAGAAGAAGGAGAAGGAGAAGGTGAAGTCTGGAGGGTGAATCAGAAGAATCAGAAGAAGGAGAAGGAGAAGGTGAAATCTGGAGGGTGAATCAGAAGAAGCAGAAGAAGGAGAAGGAGAAGGTGAAGTCTGGAGGGTGAATCAGAAGAAGGAGAAGAAGGAGAAGGAGAAGGTGAAGTCAGGAGGGTGAATCAGAAGAAGCAGAAGACGGAGAAGGAGAAGGTGAAGTTAGGAGGGTGAATCAGAAGAAGCAGAAGAAGGAGAAGGAGAAGGTGATGTCAGCGGGATGAAGCAGAAGAAGTAGAAGAAGGAGAAGGAGAAGGTGAAGTCAGGACGGTGAAGCAGAAGAAGCAGAAGAAGGAGAAGGAGAATGTGAAGTCTGGAGGGTGAATCAGAATAAGTAGAAGAAGGAGAAGGAGAAGGTCAAGTCTGGAGGGTGAATCAGAAGAAGTAGAAGAAGGAGAAGGAGAAGGTGAAGTCTGGAGGGTGAAGCAGAAGAAGTAGAAGAAGGAGAAGGAGAAGTTGAAGTCAGGAGGGTGAATCAGAAGAAGTAGAAGAAGGAGAAGGAGAAGGTGAAGTCAGGAGGGTGAATCAGAAGAAGCAGAAGAAGGAGAAGGAGAAGGTGAAGTCTGGAGGGTGAATCAGAAGAAGTAGAAGAAGGAGAAGGAGACGGTGTTGTCTTGAGGGTGAATCAGAAGAAGTAGACGAAGGAGAAGGAGAAGGTGAAGCCTGGAGGGTGAATCAGAAGAAGCAGAAGAAGGAGAAGGAGAAGGTGAAGTCTGGAGGGTGAATCAGAAGAAGCAGAAAAAGGAGAAGGAGAAGGTGAAGTCTGAAGGGTGAATCAGAAGAAGTAGAAGAAGGAGAAGGAGAAGGTGAAGTCTGGAGGGTGAAGCAGAAGAAGTAGAAGAAGGAGAAGGAGAAGGTGAAGTCAGGAGGGTGAATCAGAAGAAGTAGAAGAAGGAGAAGGAGAAGGTGAAGTCAGGAGGGTGAATCAGAAGAAGCAGAAGAAGGAGAAGGAGAAGGTGACGTCTGGAGGGTGAATCAGAAGAATCAGAAGAAGGAGAAGGAGAAGGTGAAGTCTGGAGGGTGAATCAGAAGAAGCAGAAGAAAGAGAAGGAGAAGGTGAAGTCTGGAGGGTGAAGCAGAAGAAACAGAAGAAGGAGAAGGAGAAGGTGAAGACTGGAGGGTGAATCAGAAGAAGTAGAAGAAGGAGAAGGAGAAGGTGAAGTCTGGACGGTGAATCAGAAGAAGTAGAAGAAGGAGAAGGAGAAGGTGAAGTCTGGAGGGTGAATCAGAAGAAGCAGAAGAAGGAGAAGGAGAAGGTGAAGTCTGGAGGGTGAATCAAAAGAAGCAGAAGAAGGAGAAGGAACAGGTGAAGTCAGGAGGGTGAATCAGAAGAAGCAGAAAAAGGAGAAGGAGAAGGTGAAGTCTGAAGGGTGAATCAGAAGAAGTAGAAGAAGGAGAAGGAGAAGGTGAAGTCTGGAGGGTGAATCAGAAGAAGCAGAAGAAGGAGAAGGAGAAGGTGAAGTCTGGAGGGTGAATCAAAAGAAGCAGAAGAAGGAGAAGGAACAGGTGAAGTCTGGAGGGTGAATCAGAAGAAGCAGAAAAAGGAGAAGGAGAAGGTGAAGTCTGAAGGGTGAATCAGAAGAAGTAGAAGAAGGAGAAGGAGAAGGTGAAGTCTGGAGGGTGAAGCAGAAGAAGTAGAAGAAGGAGAAGCAGAAGGTGAAGTCAGGAGGGTGAATCAGAAGAAGTAGAAGAAGGAGAAGGAGAAGGTGAAGTCAGGAGGGTGAATCAGAAGAAGCAGAAGAAGGAGAAGGAGAAGGTGACGTCTGGAGGGTGAATCAGAAGAATCAGAAGAAGGAGAAGGAGAAGGTGAAGTCTGGAGGGTGAATCAGAAGAAGCAGAAGAAAGAGAAGGAGAAGGTGAAGTCTGGAGGGTGAAGCAGAAGAAACAGAAGAAGGAGAAGGAGAAGGTGAAGACTGGAGGGTGAATCAGAAGAAGTAGAAGAAGGAGAAGGAGAAGGTGAAGTCTGGAGGGTGAATCAGAAGAAGTAGAAGAAGGAGAAGGAGAAGGTGAAGTCTGGAGGGTGAATCAGAAGAAGCAGAAGAAGGAGAAGGAGAAGGTGAAGTCTGGAGGGTGAATCAAAAGAAGCAGAAGAAGGAGAAGGAACAGGTGAAGTCAGGAGGGTGAATCAGAAGAAGCAGAAGAAGGAGAAGGAGAAGGTGAAGTCTGGAGGGTGAATCAGAAGAATCAGAAGAAGGAGAAGGAGAAGGTGAAGTCTGGAGGGTGAATCAGAAGAAGCAGAAGAAAGAGAAGGAGAAGGTGAAGTCTGGAGGGTGAAGCAGAAGAAACAGAAGAAGGAGAAGGAGAAGGTGAAGACTGGAGGGTGAATCAGAAGAAGTAGAAGAAGGAGAAGGAGAAGGTGAAGTCTGGAGGGTGAATCAGAAGAAGCAGAAGAAGGAGAAGGAGAAGGTGAAGTCTGGAGGGTGAATCAGAAGAAGCAGAAGAAGGAGAAGGAGAAGGTGAAGTCTGGAGGGTGAATCAGAAGAAGCAGAAGAAGGAGAATAAGAAGATGAAGTCTGGAGGGTGAATCAGAAGAAGTAGAAGAAGGAGAAGGAGAAGGTGAAGTCTGGAGGGTGAATCAGAAGTAGTAGAAGAAGGAGAAGGAGAAGGTGAAGTCTGGACGGTGAATCAGAAGAAACAGAAGAAGGAGAAGGAGAAGGTGAAGTCTGGAGGGTGAATCAGAAGAAGTAGAAGAAGGAGAAGGAGAAGGTGTAGTCTGGAGGGTGAATCAGAAGAAGTAGACGAAGGAGAAGGAGAAGGTGAAGTCTGGAGGGTGAATCAGAAGAAGGAGAAGAAGGAGAAGGAGAAGGTGAAGTCTGGAGGGTGAATCAGAAGAAGCAGAAGAAGGAGAAGGAGAAGGTGAAGTCTGGAGGGTGAATCAGAAGAAGCAGAAGAAGGAGAAGGAGAAGGAGAAGTCTGGAGGGTGAATCAGAAGAAGCAGAAGAAGGAAAAGGAGAAGGTGAAGTCTGGAGGGTGAATCAGAAGAAGTAGAAGAAGGAGAAGGAGAAGGTGAAGTCAGGAGGGTGAATCAGAAGAAGCAGAAGAAGGAGAAGGAGAAGGTGAAGTCTGGAGGGTGAATCAGAAGAATCAGAAGAAGGAGAAGGAGAAGGTGAAGTCTGGAGGGTGAATCAGAAGAAGCAGAAGAAGGAGAAGGAGAAGGTGAAGTCTGGAGGGTGAATCAGAAGAAGGAGAAGAAGGAGAAGGAGAAGGTGAAGTCAGGAGGGTGAATCAGAAGAAGCAGAAGACGGAGAAGGAGAAGGTGAAGTTAGGAGGGTGAATCAGAAGAAGCAGAAGAAGGAGAAGGAGAAGGTGATGTCAGCGGGATGAAGCAGAAGAAGTAGAAGAAGGAGAAGAAGAAGGTGAAGTCAGGACGGTGAAGCAGAAGAAGCAGAAGAAGGAGAAGGAGAATGTGAAGTCTGGAGGGTGAATCAGAACAAGTAGAAGAAGGAGAAGGAGAAGGTCAAGTCTGGAGGGTGAATCAGAAGAAGTAGAAGAAGGAGAAGGAGAAGGTGAAGTCTGGAGGGTGAAGCAGAAGAAGTAGAAGAAGGAGAAGGAGAAGTTGAAGTCAGGAGGGTGAATCAGAAGAAGTAGAAGAAGGAGAAGGAGAAGGTGAAGTCAGGAGGGTGAATCAGAAGAAGCAGAAGAAGGAGAAGGAGAAGGTGAAGTCTGGAGGGTGAATCAGAAGAAGTAGAAGAAGGAGAAGGAGACGGTGTTGTCTTGAGGGTGAATCAGAAGAAGTAGACGAAGGAGAAGGAGAAGGTGAAGTCTGGAGGGTGAATCAGAAGAAGCAGAAGAAGGAGAAGGAGAAGGTGAAGTCTGGAGGGTGAATCAGAAGAAGCAGAATAAGGAGAAGGAGAAGGTGAAGTCTGGAGGGTGAATCAGAAGAAGCAGAAAAAGGAGAAGGAAAAGGTGAAGTCTGAAGGGTGAATCAGAAGAAGTAGAAGAAGGAGAAGGAGAAGGTGAAGTCTGGAGGGTTAAGCAGAAGAAGTAGAAGAAGGAGAAGGAGAAGGTGAAGTCAGGAGGGTGAATCAGAAGAAGTAGAAGAAGGAGAAGGAGAAGGTGAAGTCAGGAGGGTGAATCAGAAGAAGCAGAAGAAGGAGAAGGAGAAGGTGACGTCTGGAGGGTGAATCAGAAGAATCAGAAGAAGGAGAAGGAGAAGGTGAAGTCTGGAGGGTGAATCAGAAGAAGCAGAAGAAAGAGAAGGAGAAGGTGAAGTCTGGAGGGTGAAGCAGAAGAAACAGAAGAAGGAGAAGGAGAAGGTGAAGACTGGAGGGTGAATCAGAAGAAGTAGAAGAAGGAGAAGGAGAAGGTGAAGTCTGGAGGGTGAATCAGAAGAAGTAGAAGAAGGAGAAGGAGAAGGTGAAGTCTGGAGGGTGAATCAGAAGAAGCAGAAGAAGGAGAAGGAGAAGGTGAAGTCTGGAGGGTGAATCAAAAGAAGCAGAAGAAGGAGAAGGAACAGATGAAGTCTGGAGGGTGAATCAGAAGAAGTAGAAGAAGGAGAAGGAGAAGGTGAGGTCTGGAGGGTGAATCAGAAGAAGCAGAAGAAGGAGAAGGAGAAGGTGAAGTCTGGAGGGTGAATCAGAAGAAGCAGAAGAAGGAGAAGGAGAAGGTGAAGTCTGGAGGGTGAATCAGAAGAAGCAGAAGAAGGAGAAGGAGAAGGTGAAGTCAGGAGGGTGAATCAGAAGAAGCAGAAGAAGGAGAAGGAGAAGGTGAAGTTAGGAAGGTGAATCAGAAGAAGCAGAAGAAGGAGAAGGAGCAGGTGATGTCAGGGGGATGAAGCAGAAGAAGTAGAAGAAGGAGAAGGAGAAGGTGAAGTCAGGACGGTGAAGCAGAAGAAGCAGAAGAAGGAGAAGGAGAAGGTGAAGTCTGGAGGGTGAATCAGAAGAAGTAGAAGAAGGAGAAGGAGAAGGTCAAGTCTGGAGGGTGAATCAGAAGAAGTAGAAGAAGGAGAAGGAGAAGGTGAAGTCTGGAGGGTGAAGCAGAAGAAGTAGAAGAAGGAGAAGGAGAAGGTGAAGTCAGGAGGGTGAATCAGAAGAAGCAGAAGAAGGAGAAGGAGAAGGTGACGTCTGGAGGGTGAATCAGAAGAATCAGAAGAAGGAGAAGGAGAAGGTGAAGTCTGGAGGGTGAATCAGAAGAATCAGAAGAAGGAGAAGGAGAAGGTGAAGTCTGGAGGGTGAATCAGATGAAGCAGAAGAAAGAGAAGGAGAAGGTGAAGTCAGGAGGGTGAATCAGAAGAAGCAGAAGAAGGAGAAGGAGAAGGTGACGTCTGGAGGGTGAATCAGAAGAATCAGAAGAAGGAGAAGGAGAAGGTGACGTCTGGAGGGTGAATCAGAAGAATCAGAAGAAGGAGAAGGAGAAGGTGAAGTCTGGAGGGTGAATCAGAAGAAGCAGAAGAAAGAGAAGGAGAAGGTGAAGTCTGGAGGGTGAAGCAGAAGAAACAGAAGAAGGAGAAGGAGAAGGTGAAGACTGGAGGGTGAATCAGAAGAAGTAGAAGAAGGAGAAGGAGAAGGTGAAGTCTGGAGGGTGAATCAGAAGAAGTAGAAGAAGGAGAAGGAGAAGGTGAAGTCTGGAGGGTGAATCAGAAGAAGCAGAAGAAGGAGAAGGAGAAGGTGAAGTCTGGAGGGTGAATCAAAAGAAGCAGAAGAAGGAGAAGGAACAGGTGAAGTCAGGAGGGTGAATCAGAAGAAGCAGAAAAAGGAGAAGGAGAAGGTGAAGTCTGAAGGGTGAATCAGAAGAAGTAGAAGAAGGAGAAGGAGAAGGTGAAGTCTGGAGGGTGAATCAGAAGAAGCAGAAGAAGGAGAAGGAGAAGGTGAAGTCTGGAGGGTGAATCAAAAGAAGCAGAAGAAGGAGAAGGAACAGGTGAAGTCTGGAGGGTGAATCAGAAGAAGCAGAAAAAGGAGAAGGAGAAGGTGAAGTCTGAAGGGTGAATCAGAAGAAGTAGAAGAAGGAGAAGGAGAAGGTGAAGTCTGGAGGGTGAAGCAGAAGAAGTAGAAGAAGGAGAAGGAGAAGGTGAAGTCAGGAGGGTGAATCAGAAGAAGTAGAAGAAGGAGAAGGAGAAGGTGAAGTCAGGAGGGTGAATCAGAAGAAGCAGAAGAAGGAGAAGGAGAAGGTGACGTCTGGAGGGTGAATCAGAAGAATCAGAAGAAGGAGAAGGAGAAGGTGAAGTCTGGAGGGTGAATCAGAAGAAGCAGAAGAAAGAGAAGGAGAAGGTGAAGTCTGGAGGGTGAAGCAGAAGAAACAGAAGAAGGAGAAGGAGAAGGTGAAGACTGGAGGGTGAATCAGAAGAAGTAGAAGAAGGAGAAGGAGAAGGTGAAGTCTGGAGGGTGAATCAGAAGAAGTAGAAGAAGGAGAAGGAGAAGGTGAAGTCTGGAGGGTGAATCAGAAGAAGCAGAAGAAGGAGAAGGAGAAGGTGAAGTCTGGAGGGTGAATCAAAAGAAGCAGAAGAAGGAGAAGGAACAGGTGAAGTCAGGAGGGTGAATCAGAAGAAGCAGAAGAAGGAGAAGGAGAAGGTGAAGTCTGGAGGGTGAATCAGAAGAATCAGAAGAAGGAGAAGGAGAAGGTGAAGTCTGGAGGGTGAATCAGAAGAAGCAGAAGAAAGAGAAGGAGAAGGTGAAGTCTGGAGGGTGAAGCAGAAGAAACAGAAGAAGGAGAAGGAGAAGGTGAAGACTGGAGGGTGAATCAGAAGAAGTAGAAGAAGGAGAAGGAGAAGGTGAAGTCTGGAGGGTGAATCAGAAGAAGCAGAAGAAGGAGAAGGAGAAGGTGAAGTCTGGAGGGTGAATCAGAAGAAGCAGAAGAAGGAGAAGGAGAAGGTGAAGTCTGGAGGGTGAATCAGAAGAAGCAGAAGAAGGAGAATAAGAAGATGAAGTCTGGAGGGTGAATCAGAAGAAGTAGAAGAAGGAGAAGGAGAAGGTGAAGTCTGGAGGGTGAATCAGAAGTAGTAGAAGAAGGAGAAGGAGAAGGTGAAGTCTGGACGGTGAATCAGAAGAAACAGAAGAAGGAGAAGGAGAAGGTGAAGTCTGGAGGGTGAATCAGAAGAAGTAGAAGAAGGAGAAGGAGAAGGTGTAGTCTGGAGGGTGAATCAGAAGAAGTAGACGAAGGAGAAGGAGAAGGTGAAGTCTGGAGGGTGAATCAGAAGAAGGAGAAGAAGGAGAAGGAGAAGGTGAAGTCTGGAGGGTGAATCAGAAGAAGCAGAAGAAGGAGAAGGAGAAGGTGAAGTCTGGAGGGTGAATCAGAAGAAGCAGAAGAAGGAGAAGGAGAAGGAGAAGTCTGGAGGGTGAATCAGAAGAAGCAGAAGAAGGAAAAGGAGAAGGTGAAGTCTGGAGGGTGAATCAGAAGAAGTAGAAGAAGGAGAAGGAGAAGGTGAAGTCAGGAGGGTGAATCAGAAGAAGCAGAAGAAGGAGAAGGAGAAGGTGAAGTCTGGAGGGTGAATCAGAAGAATCAGAAGAAGGAGAAGGAGAAGGTGAAGTCTGGAGGGTGAATCAGAAGAAGCAGAAGAAGGAGAAGGAGAAGGTGAAGTCTGGAGGGTGAATCAGAAGAAGGAGAAGAAGGAGAAGGAGAAGGTGAAGTCAGGAGGGTGAATCAGAAGAAGCAGAAGACGGAGAAGGAGAAGGTGAAGTTAGGAGGGTGAATCAGAAGAAGCAGAAGAAGGAGAAGGAGAAGGTGATGTCAGCGGGATGAAGCAGAAGAAGTAGAAGAAGGAGAAGAAGAAGGTGAAGTCAGGACGGTGAAGCAGAAGAAGCAGAAGAAGGAGAAGGAGAATGTGAAGTCTGGAGGGTGAATCAGAATAAGTAGAAGAAGGAGAAGGAGAAGGTCAAGTCTGGAGGGTGAATCAGAAGAAGTAGAAGAAGGAGAAGGAGAAGGTGAAGTCTGGAGGGTGAAGCAGAAGAAGTAGAAGAAGGAGAAGGAGAAGTTGAAGTCAGGAGGGTGAATCAGAAGAAGTAGAAGAAGGAGAAGGAGAAGGTGAAGTCAGGAGGGTGAATCAGAAGAAGCAGAAGAAGGAGAAGGAGAAGGTGAAGTCTGGAGGGTGAATCAGAAGAAGTAGAAGAAGGAGAAGGAGACGGTGTTGTCTTGAGGGTGAATCAGAAGAAGTAGACGAAGGAGAAGGAGAAGGTGAAGTCTGGAGGGTGAATCAGAAGAAGCAGAAGAAGGAGAAGGAGAAGGTGAAGTCTGGAGGGTGAATCAGAAGAAGCAGAATAAGGAGAAGGAGAAGGTGAAGTCTGGAGGGTGAATCAGAAGAAGCAGAAAAAGGAGAAGGAAAAGGTGAAGTCTGAAGGGTGAATCAGAAGAAGTAGAAGAAGGAGAAGGAGAAGGTGAAGTCTGGAGGGTTAAGCAGAAGAAGTAGAAGAAGGAGAAGGAGAAGGTGAAGTCAGGAGGGTGAATCAGAAGAAGTAGAAGAAGGAGAAGGAGAAGGTGAAGTCAGGAGGGTGAATCAGAAGAAGCAGAAGAAGGAGAAGGAGAAGGTGACGTCTGGAGGGTGAATCAGAAGAATCAGAAGAAGGAGAAGGAGAAGGTGAAGTCTGGAGGGTGAATCAGAAGAAGCAGAAGAAAGAGAAGGAGAAGGTGAAGTCTGGAGGGTGAAGCAGAAGAAACAGAAGAAGGAGAAGGAGAAGGTGAAGACTGGAGGGTGAATCAGAAGAAGTAGAAGAAGGAGAAGGAGAAGGTGAAGTCTGGAGGGTGAATCAGAAGAAGTAGAAGAAGGAGAAGGAGAAGGTGAAGTCTGGAGGGTGAATCAGAAGAAGCAGAAGAAGGAGAAGGAGAAGGTGAAGTCTGGAGGGTGAATCAAAAGAAGCAGAAGAAGGAGAAGGAACAGATGAAGTCTGGAGGGTGAATCAGAAGAAGTAGAAGAAGGAGAAGGAGAAGGTGAGGTCTGGAGGGTGAATCAGAAGAAGCAGAAGAAGGAGAAGGAGAAGGTGAAGTCTGGAGGGTGAATCAGAAGAAGCAGAAGAAGGAGAAGGAGAAGGTGAAGTCTGGAGGGTGAATCAGAAGAAGCAGAAGAAGGAGAAGGAGAAGGTGAAGTCAGGAGGGTGAATCAGAAGAAGCAGAAGAAGGAGAAGGAGAAGGTGAAGTTAGGAAGGTGAATCAGAAGAAGCAGAAGAAGGAGAAGGAGCAGGTGATGTCAGGGGGATGAAGCAGAAGAAGTAGAAGAAGGAGAAGGAGAAGGTGAAGTCAGGACGGTGAAGCAGAAGAAGCAGAAGAAGGAGAAGGAGAAGGTGAAGTCTGGAGGGTGAATCAGAAGAAGTAGAAGAAGGAGAAGGAGAAGGTCAAGTCTGGAGGGTGAATCAGAAGAAGTAGAAGAAGGAGAAGGAGAAGGTGAAGTCTGGAGGGTGAAGCAGAAGAAGTAGAAGAAGGAGAAGGAGAAGGTGAAGTCAGGAGGGTGAATCAGAAGAAGTAGAAGAAGGAGAAGGAGAAGGTGAAGTCAGGAGGGTGAATCAGAAGAAGCAGAAGAAGGAGAAGAAGAAGGTGAAGTCTGAAGGGTGAATCAGAAGAATCAGAAGAAGGAGAAGGAGAAGGTGAAGTCTGGAGGGTGAATCAGATGAAGCAGAAGAAAGAGAAGGAGAAGGTGAAGTCTGGAGGGTGAATCAGAAGAAGTAGAAGAAGGAGAAGGAGAAGGTGAAGTCTGGAGTGTGAATCAGAAGAAGCAGAAGAAGGAGAAGGAGAAGGTGAAGTCTGGAGAGTGAATCAGAAGAAGCAGAATAAGGAGAAGGAGAAGGTGAAGTCTGGAGGGTGAATCAGAAGAAGCAGAAGAAGGAGAAGGAGAAGGTGAAGTCTGGAGGGTGAATCAGAAGAAGTAGAAGAAGGAGAAGGAGAAGGTGAAGTCTGGTGGGTGAAGCAGAAGAAGTAGAAGAAGGAGAAGGAGAAGGTGCAGTCAGGAGGGTGAATCAGAAGAAGTAGAAGAAGGAGAAGGAGAAGGTGAACTCAGGAGGGTGAATCAGAAGAAGCAGAAGAAGGAGAAGGAGAAGGTGAAGTCTGGAGGGTGAATCAGAAGAATCAGAAGAAGGAGAAGGAGAAGGTGAAGTCTGGAGGGTGAATCAGAAGAAGCAGAGGAAGGAGAATGAGAAGGTGAAGTCTGGAGGGTGAATCAGAAGAAGCAGAATAAGGAGAAGGAGAAGGTGAAGTCTGGAGGGTGAATCAGAAGAAGCAGAATAAGGAGAAGGAGAAGGTGAAGTCTGGAGGGTGAATCAGAAGAAGCAGAAGAAGGAGAAGGAGAAGATGAAGTCTGGAGGGTGAATCAGAAGAAGTAGAAGAAGGAGAAGGAGAAGGTGAAGTCTGGAGGGTGAAGCAGTAGAAGTAGAAGAAGGAGAAGGAGAAGGTGAAGTCAGGAGGGTGAATCAGAAGAAGCAGAAGAAGGAGAAGGAGAAGGTGAAGTCTGGAGGGTGAATCAGAAGAATCAGAAGAAGGAGAAGGAGAAGGTGAAGTCTGGAGGGTGAATCAGAAGAAGAAGAAGAAAGAGAAGGAGAAGGTGAAGTCTGGAGGGTGAAGCAGAAGAAATAGAAGAAGGAGAAGGAGAAGGTGAAGACTGGAGGGTGAATCAGAAGAAGTAGAAGAAGGAGAAGGAGAAGGTGAAGTCTGGAGGGTGAATCAGAAGAAGTAGAAGAAGGAGAAGGAGAAGGTGAAGTCTGGAGGGTGAATCAGAAGAAGCAGAAGAAGGAGAAGGAGAAGGTGAAGTCTGGAGGGTGAATCAGAAGAAGCAGAAGAAGGAGAAGGAGAAGAAGAAGTCTGGAGGGTGAATCAGAAGAAGTAGAAGAAGGAGAAGGAGAAGGTGAAGTCTGGAGGGTGAATCAGAAGTAGTAGAAGAAGGAGAAGGAGAAGGTGAAGTCTGGACGGTGAATCAGAAGAAACAGAAGAAGGAGAAGGAGAAGGTGAAGTCTGGAGGGTGAATCAGAAGAAGTAGAAGAAGGAGAAGGAGAAGGTGTAGTCTGGAGGGTCAATCAGAAGAAGTAGACGAAGGAGAAGGAGAAGGTGAAGTCTGGAGGGTGAATCAGAAGAAGCAGAAGAAGGAAATGGAGAAGGTGAAGTCTGGAGGGTGAATCAGAAGAAGTAGAAGAAGGAGAAGGAGAAGGTGAAGTCTGGAGGGTGAATCAGAAGAAGCAGAAGAAGGAGAAGGTGAAGTCTGGAGGGTGAATCAGAAGAAGCAGAAGAAGGAGAAGGAGAAGGTGAAGTCTGGAGGGTGAAGCAGAAGAAGCAGAAGAAGGAGAAGGAGAAGGTGAAGTCAGGAGGGTGAATCAGAAGAAGTAGAAGAAGGAGAAGGAGAAGGTGAGGTCAGGAGGGTGAATCAGAAGAAGCAGAAGAAGGAGAAGGAGAAGGTGAAGTCTGGAGGGTGAATCAGAAGAATCAGAAGAAGGAGAAGGAGAAGGTGAAGTCTGGAGAGTGAATCAGAAGAAGCAGAAGAAGGAGAAGGAGAAGGTGAAGTCTGGAGGGTGAATCAGAAGAAGCAGAAGAAGGAGAAGGAGAAGGTGAAGTCAGGAGGGTGAATCAGAAGAAGCAGAAGAAGGAGAAGGAGAAGGTGAAGTTAGGAGGGTGAATCAGAAGAAGCAGAAGAAGGAGAAGGAGCAGGTGATGTCAGCGGGATGAAGCAGAAGAAGTAGAAGAAGGAGAAGGAGAAGGTGAAGTCAGGACGGTGAAGCAGAAGAAGCAGAAGAAGGAGAAGGAGAAGGTGAAGTCTGGAGGGTGAATCAGAATAAGTAGAAGAAGGAGAAGGAGAAGATCAAGTCTGGAGGGTGAATCAGAAGAAGTAGAAGAAGGAGAAGGAGAAGGTGAAGTCTGGAGGGTGAAGCAGAAGAAGTAGAAGAAGGAGAAGGAGAAGGTGAAGTCAGGAGGGTGAATCAGAAGAAGTAGAAGAAGGAGAAGGAGAAGGTGAAGTCAGGAGGGTGAATCAGAAGAAGCAGAAGAAGGAGAAGGAGAAGGTGAAGTCTGGAGGGTGAATCTGAAGAATCAGAAGAAGGAGAAGGAGAAGGTGAAGTCTGGAGGGTGAATTAGAAGAAGCAGAAGAAAGAGAAGGAGAAGGTGAAGTCTGGAGGCTGAATCAGAAGAAGCAGAAGAAGGAGAAGGAGAAGGTGAAGTCAGGAGGGTGAATCAGAAGAAGCAGAAGAAGTAGAAGGGGAAGGTGAAGTTAGGAGGGTGAATCAGAAGAAGCAGAAGAAAGAGAAGGAGCAGGTGATGTCAGGGGGATGAAGCAGAAGAAGTAGAAGAAGGAGAAGGAGAAGGTGAAGTCAGGACGGTGAAGCAGAAGAAGCAGAAGAAGGAGAAGGAGAAGGTGAAGTCTGGAGGGTGAATCAGAAGAAGTAGAAGAAGGAGAAGGAGAAGGTCAAGTCTGGAGGGTGAATCAGAAGAAGTAGAAGAAGGAGAAGGAGAAGGTGAAGTCTGGAGGGTGAATCAGAAGAAGTAGAAGAAGGAGAAGGAGAAGGTGAAGTCTGGAGGGTGAATCAGAAGAAGCAGAAGAAGGAGAAGGAGAAGATGAAGTCTGGAGGGTGAATCAGAAGAAGTAGAAGAAGGAGAAGGAGAAGGTGAGGTCTGGAGGGTGAATCAGAAGAAGCAGAAGAAGGAGAAGGAGAAGGTGAAGTCTGGAGGGTGAATCAGAAGAAGCAGAAGAAGGAGAAGGAGAAGGTGAAGTCTGGAGGGTGAATCAGAAGAAGCAAAAGAAGGAGAAGGAGAAGGTGAAGTCAGGAGGGTGAATCAGAAGAAGCAGAAGAAGGAGAAGGAGAAGGTGAAGTTAGGAGGGTGAATCAGAAGACGCAGAAGAAGGAGAAGGAGCAGGTGATGTCAGGGGGATGAAGCAGAAGAAGTAGAAGAAGGAGAAGGAGAAGGTGAAGTCAGGACGGTGAAGCAGAAGAAGCAGAAGAAGGAGAAGGAGAAGGTGAAGTCTGGAGGGTGAATCAGAAGAAGTAGAAGAAGGAGAAGGAGAAGGTCAAGTCTGGAGGGTGAATCAGAAGAAGTAGAAGAAGGAGAAGGAGAAGGTGAAGTCTGGAGGGTGAAGCAGAAGAAGTAGAAGAAGGAGAAGGAGAAGGTGAAGTCAGGAGGGTGAATCAGAAGATGTAGAAGAAGGAGAAGGAGAAGGTGAAGTCAGGAGGGTGAATCAGAAGAAGCAGAAGAAGGAGAAGAAGAAGGTGAAGTCTGGAGGGTGAATCAGAAGAATCAGAAGAAGGAGATGGAGAAGGTGAAGTCTGGAGGGTGAATCAGAAGAAGCAGAAGAAAGAGAAGGAGAAGGTGAAGTCTGGAGGGTGATTCAGAAGAAGTAGAAGAAGGAGAAGGAGAAGGTGAAGTCTGGAGTGTGAATCAGAAGAAGCAGAAGAAGGAGAAGGAGAAGGTGAAGTCTGGAGAGTGAATCAGAAGAAGCAGAATAAGGAGAAGGAGAAGGTGAAGTCTGGAGGGTGAATCAGAAGAAGCAGAAGAAGGAGAAGGAGAAGGTGAAGTCTGGAGGGTGAATCAGAAGAAGTAGAAGAAGGAGAAGGAGAAGGTGAAGTCTGGAGGGTGAAGCAGAAGAAGTAGAAGAAGGAGAAGAAGAAGGTGAATTCAGGAGGGTGAATCAGAATAAGTAGAAGAAGGAGAAGGAGAAGGTGAAGTCAGGAGGGTGAATCAGAAGAAGCAGAAGAAGGAGAAGGAGAAGGTGAAGTCTGGAGGGTGAATCAGAAGAATCAGAAGAAGGAGAAGGAGAAGGTGAAGTCTGGAGGGTGAATCAGAAGAAGCAGAGGAAGGAGAATGAGAAGGTGAAGTCTGGAGGGTGAATCAGAAGAAGCAGAATAAGGAGAAGGAGAAGGTGAAGTCTGGAGGGTGAATCAGAAGAAGCAGAATAAGGAGCAGGAGAAGGTTAAGTCTGGAGGGTGAATCAGAAGAAGCAGAAGAAGGAGAAGGAGAAGATGAAGTCTGGAGGGTGAAGCAGAAGAAGTAGAAGAAGGAGAAGGAGAAGGTGAAGTCAGGAGGGTGAATCAGAAGAAGTAGAAGAAGGAGAAGTAGAAGGTGAAGTCAGGAGGGTGAATCAGAAGAAGCAGAAGAAGGAGAAGGAGAAGGTGAAGTCTGGAGGGTGAATCAGAAGAATCAGAAGAAGGAGAAGGAGAAGGTGAAGTCTGGAGGGTGAATCAGAAGAAGCAGAAGAAAGAGAAGGAGAAGGTGAAGTCTGGAGGGTGAAGCAGAAGAAACAGAAGAAGGAGAAGGAGAAGGTGAAGACTGGAGGGTGAATCAGAAGAAGTAGAAGAAGGAGAAGGAGAAGCTGAAGTCTGGAGGGTGAATCAGAAGAAGTAGAAGAAGGAGAAGGAGAAGGTGAAGTCTGGAGGGTGAATCAGAAGAAGCAGAAGAAGGAGAAGGAGAAGGTGAAGTCTGGAGGGTGAATCAGAAGAAGCAGAAGAAGGAGAATAAGAAGATGAAGTCTGGAGGGTTAATCAGAAGAAGTAGAAGAAGGAGAAGGAGAAGGTGAAGTCTGGAGGGTGAATCAGAAGTAGTAGAAGAAGGAGAAGGAGAAGGTGAAGTCTGGACGGTGAATCAGAAGAAACAGAAGAAGGAGAAGGAGAAGGTGAAGTCTGGAGGGTGAATCAGAAGAAGTAGAAGAAGGAGAAGGAGAAGATGTAGTCTGGAGGGTGAATCAGAAGAAGTAGACGAAGGAGAAGGAGAAGGTGAAGTCTGGAGGGTGAATCAGAAGAAGGAGAAGAAGGAGAAGGAGAAGGTGAAGTCTGGAGGGTGAATCAGAAGACGTAGAAGAAGGAGAAGGAGAAGGTGAAGTCAGGAGGGTGAATCAGAAGAAGCAGAAGAAGGAGAAGGAGAAGGTGAAGTCTGGAGGGTGAATCAGAAGAATCAGAAGAAGGAGAAGGAGAAGGTGAAGTCTGGAGGGTGAATCAGAAGAAACAGAGGAAGGAGAAGGAGAAGGTTAAGTCTGGAGGGTGAATCAGAAGAAGGAGAAGAAGGAGAAGGAGAAGGTGAAGTCAGGAGGGTGAATCAGAAGACGCAGAAGACGGAGAAGGAGAAGGTGAAGTTAGGAGGGTGAATCAGAAGAAGCAGAAGAAGGAGAAGGAGAAGGTGATGTCAGCGGGATGAAGCAGAAGAAGTAGAAGAAGGAGAAGGAGAAGGTGAAGTCAGGACGGTGAAGCAGAAGAAGCAGAAGAAGGAGAAGGAGAATGTGAAGTCTGGAGGGTGAATCAGAATAAGTAGAAGAAGGAGAAGGAGAAGGTCAAGTCTGGAGGGTGAATCAGAAGAAGTAGAAGAAGGAGAAGGAGAAGGTGAAGTCTGGAGGGTGAAGCAGAAGAAGTAGAAGAAGGAGAAGGAGAAGTTGAAGTCAGGAGGGTGAATCAGAAGAAGTAGAAGAAGGAGAAGGAGAAGGTGAAGTCAGGAGGGTGAATCTGAAGAAGCAGAAGAAGGAGAAGGAGAAGGTGAAGTCTGGAGGGTGAATCAGAAGAAGTAGAAGAAGGAGAAGGAGACGGTGTTGTCTTGAGGGTGAATCAGAAGAAGTAGACGAAGGAGAAGGAGAAGGTGAAGTCTGGAGGGTGAATCAGAAGAAGCAGAAGAAGGAGAAGGAGAAGGTGAAGTCTGGAGGGTGAATCAGAAGAAGCAGAATAAGGAGAAGGAGAAGGTGAAGTCTGGAGGGTGAATCAGAAGAAGCAGAAAAAGGAGAAGGAGAAGGTGAAGTCTGAAGGGTGAATCAGAAGAAGTAGAAGAAGGAGAAGGAGAAGGTGAAGTCTGGAGGGTGAAGCAGAAGAAGTAGAAGAAGGAGAAGGAGAAGGTGAAGTCAGGAGGGTGAATCAGAAGAAGTAGACGAAGGAGAAGGAGAAGGTGAAGTCAGGAGGGTGAATCAGAAGAAGCAGAAGAAGGAGAAGGAGAAGGTGACGTCTGGAGGGTGAATCAGAAGAATCAGAAGAAGGAGAAGGAGAAGGTGAAGTCTGGAGGGTGAATCAGAAGAAGCAGAAGAAAGAGAAGGAGAAGGTGAAGTCTGGAGGGTGAAGCAGAAGAAACAGAAGAAGGAGAAGGAGAAGGTGAAGACTGGAGGGTGAAACAGAAGAAGTAGAAGAAGGAGAAGGAGAAAGTGAAGTCTGGAGGGTGAATCAGAAGAAGTAGAAGAAGGAGAAGGAGAAGGTGAAGTCTGGAGGGTGAATCAGAAGAAGCAGAAGAAGGAGAAGGAGAAGGTGAAGTCTGGAGGGTGAATCAAAAGAAGCAGAAGAAGGAGAAGGAACAGATGAAGTCAGGAGGGTGAATCAGAAGAAGCAGAAGAAGGAGAAGTAGAAGGTGAAGTCTGGAGGGTGAATCAGAAGAATCAGAAGAAGGAGAAGGAGAAGGTGAAGTCTGGAGGGTGAATCAGAAGAAGCAGAAGAAAGAGAAGGAGAAGGTGAAGTCTGGAGGGTGAAGCAGAAGAAACAGAAGAAGGAGAAGGAGAAGGTGAAGACTGGAGGGTGAATCAGAAGAAGTAGAAGAAGGAGAAGGAGAAGGTGAAGTCTGGAGGGTGAATCAGAAGAAGTAGAAGAAGGAGAAGGAGAAGGTGAAGTCTGGAGGGTGAATCAGAAGAAGCAGAAGAAGGAGAAGGAGAAGGTGAAGTCTGGAGGGTGAATCAGAAGAAGCAGAAGAAGGAGAATAAGAAGATGAAGTCTGGAGGGTGAATCAGAAGAAGTAGAAGAAGGAGAAGGAGAAGGTGAAGTCCGGAGGGTGAATCAGAAGTAGTAGAAGAAGGAGAAGGAGAAGGTGAAGTCTGGACGGTGAATCAGAAGAAACAGAAGAAGGAGAAGGAGAAGGTGAAGTCTGGAGGGTGAATCAGAAGAAGTAGAAGAAGGAGAAGGAGAAGGTGTAGTCTGGAGGGTGAATCAGAAGAAGTAGACGAAGGAGAAGGAGAAGGTGAAGTCTGGAGGGTGAATCAGAAGAAGGAGAAGAAGGAGAAGGAGAAGGTGAAGTCTGGAGGGTGAATCAGAAGAAGCAGAAGAAGGAGAAGGAGAAGGTGAAGTCTGGAGGGTGAATCAGATGAAGCAGAAGAAGGAGAAGGAGAAGGAGAAGTCTGGAGGGTGAATCAGAAGAAGCAGAAGAAGGAGAAGGAGAAGGTGAAGTCTGGAGGATGAATCAGAAGAAGTAGAAGAAGGAGAAGGAGAAGGTGAAGTCAGGAGGGTGAATCAGAAGAAGCAGAAGAAGGAGAAGGAGAAGGTGAAGTCTGGAGGGTGAATCAGAAGAATCAGAAGAAGGAGAAGGAGAAGGTGAAGTCTGGAGGGTGAATCAGAAGAAGCAGAAGAAGGAGAAGGAGAAGGTGAAGTCTGGAGGGTGAATCAGAAGAAGGAGAAGAAGGAGAAGGAGAAGGTGAAGTCAGGAGGGTGAATCAGAAGAAGCAGAAGACGGAGAAGGAGAAGGTGAAGTTAGGAGGGTGAATCAGAAGAAGCAGAAGAAGGAGAAGGAGAAGGTGATGTCAGCGGGATGAAGCAGAAGAAGTAGAAGAAGGAGAAGGAGAAGGTGAAGTCAGGACGGTGAAGCAGAAGAAGCAGAAGAAGGAGAAGGAGAATGTGAAGTCTGGAGGGTGAATCAGAATAAGTAGAAGAAGGAGAAGGAGAAGGTCAAGTCTGGAGGGTGAATCAGAAGAAGTAGAAGAAGGAGAAGGTGAAGTCTGGAGGGTGAAGCAGAAGAAGTAGAAGAAGGAGAAGGAGAAGTTGAAGTCAGGAGGGTGAATCAGAAGAAGTAGAAGAAGGAGAAGGAGAAGGTGAAGTCAGGAGGGTGAATCAGAAGAAGCAGAAGAAGGAGAAGGAGAAGGTGAAGTCTGGAGGGTGAATCAGAAGAAGTAGAAGAAGGAGAAGGAGACGGTGTTGTCTTGAGGGTGAATCAGAAGAAGTAGACGAAGGAGAAGGAGAAGGTGAAGTCTGGAGGGTGAATCAGAAGAAGCAGAAGAAGGAGAAGGAGAAGGTGAAGTCTGGAGGGTGAATCAGAAGAAGCAGAATAAGGAGAAGGAGAAGGTGAAGTCTGGAGGGTGAATCAGAAGAAGCAGAAAAAGGAGAAGGAGAAGGTGAAGTCTGAAGGGTGAATCAGAAGAAGTAGAAGAAGGAGAAGGAGAAGGTGAAGTCTGGAGGGTGAAGCAGAAGAAGTAGAAGAAGGAGAAGGAGAAGGTGAAGTCAGGAGGGTGAATCAGAAGAAGTAGAAGAAGGAGAAGGAGAA
The DNA here is from genome assembly GCF_052327205.1 of Somniosus microcephalus. NCBI lineage: Eukaryota > Metazoa > Chordata > Chondrichthyes > Squaliformes > Somniosidae > Somniosus > Somniosus microcephalus. The sequence continues at coordinate 938,764 of NW_028225244.1, read as the reverse complement.
GGTGAAGTCAGGAGGGTGAATCAGAAGAAGCAGAAGAAGGAGAAGGAGAAGGTGACGTCTGGAGGGTGAATCAGAAGAATCAGAAGAAGGAGAAGGAGAAGGTGAAGTCTGGAGGGTGAATCAGAAGAAGCAGAAGAAAGAGAAGGAGAAGGTGAAGTCTGGAGGGTGAAGCAGAAGAAACAGAAGAAGGAGAAGGAGAAGGTGAAGACTGGAGGGTGAATCAGAAGAAGTAGAAGAAGGAGAAGGAGAAGGTGAAGTCTGGAGGGTGAATCAGAAGAAGTAGAAGAAGGAGAAGGAGAAGGTGAAGTCTGGAGGGTGAATCAGAAGAAGCAGAAGAAGGAGAAGGAGAAGGTGAAGTCTGGAGGGTGAATCAAAAGAAGCAGAAGAAGGAGAAGGAACAGATGAAGTCTGGAGGGTGAATCAGAAGAAGTAGAAGAAGGAGAAGGAGAAGGTGAGGTCTGGAGGGTGAATCAGAAGAAGCAGAAGAAGGAGAAGGAGAAGGTGAAGTCTGGAGGGTGAATCAGAAGAAGCAGAAGAAGGAGAAGGAGAAGGTGAAGTCTGGAGGGTGAATCAGAAGAAGCAGAAGAAGGAGAAGGAGAAGGTGAAGTCAGGAGGGTGAATCAGAAGAAGCAGAAGAAGGAGAAGGAGAAGGTGAAGTTAGGAAGGTGAATCAGAAGAAGCAGAAGAAGGAGAAAGAGCAGGTGATGTCAGGGGGATGAAGCAGAAGAAGTAGAAGAAGGAGAAGGAGAAGGTGAAGTCAGGACGGTGAAGCAGAAGAAGCAGAAGAAGGAGAAGGAGAAGGTGAAGTCTGGAGGGTGAATCAGAAGAAGTAGAAGAAGGAGAAGGAGAAGGTCAAGTCTGGAGGGTGAATCAGAAGAAGTAGAAGAAGGAGAAGGAGAAGGTGAAGTCTGGAGGGTGAAGCAGAAGAAGTAGAAGAAGGAGAAGGAGAAGGTGAAGTCAGGAGGGTGAATCAGAAGAAGTAGAAGAAGGAGAAGGAGAAGGTGAAGTCAGGAGGGTGAATCAGAAGAAGCAGAAGAAGGAGAAGAAGAAGGTGAAGTCTGGAGGGTGAATCAGAAGAATCAGAAGAAGGAGAAGGAGAAGGTGAAGTCTGGAGGGTGAATCAGATGAAGCAGAAGAAAGAGAAGGAGAAGGTGAAGTCTGGAGGGTGAATCAGAAGAAGTAGAAGAAGGAGAAGGAGAAGGTGAAGTCTGGAGTGTGAATCAGAAGAAGCAGAAGAAGGAGAAGGAGAAGGTGAAGTCTGGAGAGTGAATCAGAAGAAGCAGAATAAGGAGAAGGAGAAGGTGAAGTCTGGAGGGTGAATCAGAAGAAGCAGAAGAAGGAGAAGGAGAAGGTGAAGTCTGGAGGGTGAATCAGAAGAAGTAGAAGGAGAAGGAGAAGGTGAAGTCTGGTGGGTGAAGCAGAAGAAGTAGAAGAAGGAGAAGGAGAAGGTGAAGTCAGGAGGGTGAATCAGAAGAAGTAGAAGAAGGAGAAGGAGAAGGTGAAGTCAGGAGGGTGAATCAGAAGAAGCAGAAGAAGGAGAAGGAGAAGGTGAAGTCTGGAGGGTGAATCAGAAGAATCAGAAGAAGGAGAAGGAGAAGGTGAAGTCTGGAGGGTGAATCAGAAGAAGCAGAGGAAGGAGAATGAGAAGGTGAAGTCTGGAGGGTGAATCAGAAGAAGCAGAATAAGGAGAAGGAGAAGGTGAAGTCTGGAGGGTGAATCAGAAGAAGCAGAATAAGGAGAAGGAGAAGGTGAAGTCTGGAGGGTGAATCAGAAGAAGCAGAAGAAGGAGAAGGAGAAGATGAAGTCTGGAGGGTGAATCAGAAGAAGTAGAAGAAGGAGAAGGAGAAGGTGAAGTCTGGAGGGTGAAGCAGAAGAAGTAGAAGAAGGAGAAGGAGAAGGTGAAGTCAGGAGGGTGAATCAGAAGAAGCAGAAGAAGGAGAAGGAGAAGGTGAAGTCTGGAGGGTGAATCAGAAGAATCAGAAGAAGGAGAAGGAGAAGGTGAAGTCTGGAGGGTGAATCAGAAGAAGAAGAAGAAAGAGAAGGAGAAGGTGAAGTCTGGAGGGTGAAGCAGAAGAAATAGAAGAAGGAGAAGGAGAAGGTGAAGACTGGAGGGTGAATCAGAAGAAGTAGAAGAAGGAGAAGGAGAAGGTGAAGTCTGGAGGGTGAATCAGAAGAAGTAGAAGAAGGAGAAGCAGAAGGTGAAGTCTGGAGGGTGAATCAGAAGAAGCAGAAGAAGGAGAAGGAGAAGGTGAAGTCTGGAGGGTGAATCAGAAGAAGCAGAAGAAGGAGAAGGAGAAGATGAAGTCTGGAGGGTGAATCAGAAGAAGTAGAAGAAGGAGAAGGAGAAGGTGAAGTCTGGAGGGTGAATCAGAAGTAGTAGAAGAAGGAGAAGGAGAAGGTGAAGTCTGGACGGTGAATCAGAAGAAACAGAAGAAGGAGAAGGAGAAGGTGAAGTCTGGAGGGTGAATCAGAAGAAGTAGAAGAAGGAGAAGGAGAAGGTGTAGTCTGGAGGGTCAATCAGAAGAAGTAGACGAAGGAGAAGGAGAAGGTGAAGTCTGGAGGGTGAATCAGAAGAAGCAGAAGAAGGAAATGGAGAAGGTGAAGTCTGGAGGGTGAATCAGAAGAAGTAGAAGAAGGAGAAGGAGAAGGTGAAGTCTGGAGGGTGAATCAGAAGAAGCAGAAGAAGGAGAAGGTGAAGTCTGGAGGGTGAATCAGAAGAAGCAGAAGAAGGAGAAGGAGAAGGTGAAGTCTGGAGGGTGAAGCAGAAGAAGCAGAAGAAGGAGAAGGAGAAGGTGAAGTCAGGAGGGTGAATCAGAAGAAGTAGAAGAAGGAGAAGGAGAAGGTGAGGTCAGGAGGGTGAATCAGAAGAAGCAGAAGAAGGAGAAGGAGAAGGTGAAGTCTGGAGGGTGAATCAGAAGAATCAGAAGAAGGAGAAGGAGAAGGTGAAGTCTGGAGGGAGAATCAGAAGAAGCAGAAGAAGGAGAAGGAGAAGGTGAAGTCTGGAGGGTGAATCAGAAGAAGCAGAAGAAGGAGAATGAGAAGGTGAAGTCAGGAGGGTGAATCAGAAGAAGCAGAAGAAGGAGAAGGAGAAGGTGAAGTTAGGAGGGTGAATCAGAAGAAGCAGAAGAAGGAGAAGGAGCAGGTGATGTCAGCGGGATGAAGCAGAAGAAGTAGAAGAAGGAGAAGGAGAAGGTGAAGTCAGGAAGGTGAAGCAGAAGAAGGAGAAGGAGAAGGTGAAGTCTGGAGGGTGAATCAGAATAAGTAGAAGAAGGAGAAGGAGAAGGTCAAGTCTGGAGGGTGAATCAGAAGAAGTAGAAGAAGGAGAAGGAGAAGGTGAAGTCTGGAGGGTGAAGCAGAAGAAGTAGAAGAAGGAGAAGGAGAAGGTGAAGTCAGGAGGGTGAATCAGAAGAAGTGGAAGAAGGAGAAGGAGAAGGTGAAGTCAGGAGGGTGAATCAGAAGAAGCAGAAGAAGGAGAAGGAGAAGGTGAAGTCTGGAGGGTGAATCAGAAGAATCAGAAGAAGGAGAAGGAGAAGGTGAAGTCTGGAGGGTGAATCAGAAGAAGCAGAAGAAAGAGAAGGAGAAGGTGAAGTCTGGAGGCTGAATCAGAAGAAGCAGAAGAAGGAGAAGGAGAAGGTAAAGTCAGGAGGGTGAATCAGAAGAAGCAGAAGAAGTAGAAGGAGAAGGTGAAGTTAGGAGGGTGAATCAGAAGAAGCAGAAGAAGGAGAAGGAGCAGGTGATGTCAGGGGGATGAAGCAGAAGAAGTAGAAGAAGGAGAAGGAGAAGGTGAAGTCAGGACGGTGAAGCAGAAGAAGCAGAAGAAGGAGAAGGAGAAGGTGAAGTCTGGAGGGTGAATCAGAAGAAGTAGAAGAAGGAGAAGGAGAAGGTCAAGTCTGGAGGGTGAATCAGAAGAAGTAGAAGAAGGAGAAGGAGAAGGTGAAGTCTGGAGGGTGAAGCAGAAGAAGTAGAAGAAGGAGAAGGAGAAGGTGAAGTCAGGAGGGTGAATCAGAAGAAGTAGAAGAAGGAGAAGGAGAAGGTGAAGTCAGGAGGGTGAATCAGAAGAAGCAGAAGAAGGAGAAGGAGAAGGTGAAGTCTGGAGGGTGAATCAGAAAAAGTAGAAGAAGGAGAAGGAGAAGGTGAGGTCTTGAGGGTGAATCAGAAGAAGTAGAAGAAGGAGAAGGAGAAGGTGAAGTCTGGAGGGTGAATCAGAAGAAGCAGAAGAAGGAGAAGGAGAAGGTGAAGTCTGGAGGGTGAATCAGAAGAAGCAGAAGAAGGAGAAGGAGAAGGTGAAGTCTGGAGGGTGAATCAGAAGAAGCAGAAGAAGGAGAAGGAGAAGATGAAATCTGGAGGGTGAATCAGAAGAAGCAGAAGAAAGAGAAGGAGAAGGTGAAGTCTGGAGGGTGAATCAGAAGAAGTAGAAGAAGGAGAAGGAGAAGGTGAAGTCTGGAGGGTGAATCAGAAGAAGCAGAAGAAGGAGAAGGAGAAGGTGAAGTCTGGAGGGTGAATCAGAAGAAGCAGAAGAAGGAGAAGAAGAAGGTGAAGTCTGGAGGGTGAATCAGAAGAAGCAGAAGAAGGAGAAGGAGAAGTTGAAGTCTGGAGGGTGAATCAGAAGAAGCAGAATAAGGAGAAGTGTAGGTGAAGTATGGAGGGTGAATCAGAAGAAGCTGAAGAAGGAGAAGGAGAAGATGAAGTCTGGAGGGTGAATCAGAAGAAGTAGAAGAAGGAGAAGGAGAAGGTGAAGTTTGGAGGGTGAAGCAGAAGAAGTAGAAGAAGGAGAAGGAGAAGGTGAAGTCTGGAGGGTGAATCAGAAGAAGCAGAATCAGGAGAAGGAGAAGGTGAAGTATGGAGGGTGAATCAGAAGAAGCAGTATAAGGAGAAGGAGAAGGTGAAGTCTGGAGGGTGAATCAGAAGAAGCAGAATAAGGAGAAGAAGAAGGTGAAGTCTGGAGGGTGAATCAGAAGAAGCAGAAGAAGGAGAAGGAGAAGATGAAGTCTGGAGGGTGAATCAGAAGAAGTAGAAGAAGGAGAAGGAGAAGGTGAAGTCTGGAGGGTGAAGCAGAAGAAGTAGAAGAAGGAGAAGGAGAAGGTGAAGTCAGGAGGGTGAATCAGAAGAAGTAGAAGAAGGAGAAGGAGAAGGTGTAGTCTGGAGGGTCAATCAGAAGAAGTAGACGAAGGAGAAGGAGAAGGTGAAGTCTGGAGGGTGAATCAGAAGAAGCAGAAGAAGGAAATGGAGAAGGTGAAGTCTGGAGGGTGAATTAGAAGAAGTAGAAGAAGGAGAAGGAGAAGGTGAAGTCTGGAGGGTGAATCAGAAGAAGCAGAAGAAGGAGAAGGAGAAGGTGAAGTCTGGAGGGTGAATCAGAAGAAGCAGAAGAAGGAGAAGGAGAAGGAGAAGTCTGGAGGGTGAATCAGAAGAAGCAGAAGAAGGAGAAGGAGAAGGTGAAGTCTGGAGGGTGAAGCAGAAGAAGTAGAAGAAGGAGAAGGAGAAGGTGAAGTCAGGAGGGTGAATCAGAAGAAGTAGAAGAAGGAGAAGGAGAAGGTGAGGTCAGGAGGGTGAATCAGAAGAAGCAGAAGAAGGAGAAGGAGAAGGTGAAGTCTGGAGGGTGAATCAGAAGAATCAGAAGAAGGAGAAGGAGAAGGTGAAGTCTGGAGGGTGAATCAGAAGAAGCAGAAGAAGGAGAAGGAGAAGGTGAAGTCTGGAGGGTGAATCAGAAGAAGCAGAAGAAGGAGAAGGAGAAGGTGAAGTCAGGAGGGTGAATCAGAAGAAGCAGAAGAAGGAGAAGGAGAAGGTGAAGTTAGGAGGGTGAATCAGAAGAAGCAGAAGAAGGAGAAGGAGCAGGTGATGTCAGCGGGATGAAGCAGAAGAAGTAGAAGAAGGAGAAGGAGAAGGTGAAGTCAGGACGGTGAAGCAGAAGAAGCAGAAGAAGGAGAAGGAGAAGGTGAAGTCTGGAGGGTGAATCAGAATAAGTAGAAGAAGGAGAAGGAGAAGGTCAAGTCTGGAGGGTGAATCAGAAGAAGTAGAAGAAGGAGAAGGAGAAGGTGAAGTCTGGAGGGTGAAGCAGAAGAAGTAGAAGAAGGAGAAGGAGAAGGTGAAGTCAGGAGGGTGAATCAGAAGAAGTAGAAGAAGGAGAAGGAGAAGGTGAAGTCAGGAGGGTGAATCAGAAGAAGCAGAAGAAGGAGAAGGAGAAGGTGAAGTCTGGAGGGTGAATGAGAAGAATCAGAAGAAGGAGATGGAGAAGGTGAAGTCTGGAGGGTGAATCAGAAGAAGCAGAAGAAAGAGAAGGAGAAGGTGAAGTCTGGAGGGTGAATCAGAAGAAGCAGAAGAAGGAGAAGGAGAAGGTGAAGTCAGGAGGGTGAATCAGAAGAAGCAGAAGAAGGAGAAGGAGAAGGTGAAGTTAGGAGGGTGAATCAGAAGAAGCAGAAGAAGGAGAAGGAGCAGGTGATGTCAGGGGGATGAAGCAGAAGAAGTAGAAGAAGGAGAAGGAGAAGGTGAAGTCAGGACGGTGAAGCAGAAGAAGCAGAAGAAGGAGAAGGAGAAGGTGAAGTCTGGAGGGTGAATCAGAAGAAGTAGAAGAAGGAGAAGGAGAAGGTCAAGTCTGGAGGGTGAATCAGAAGAAGTAGAAGAAGGAGAAGGAGAAGGTGAAGTCTGGAGGGTGAAGCAGAAGAAGTAGAAGAAGGAGAAGGTGAAGGTGAAGTCAGGAGGGTGAATCAGAAGAAGTAGAAGAAGGAGAAGGAGAAGGTGAAGTCAGGAGGGTGAATCAGAAGAAGCAGAAGAAGGAGAAGGAGAAGGTGAAGTCTGGAGGGTGAATCAGAAGAAGCAGAAGAAGGAGAAGGAGAAGATGAAATCTGGAGGGTGAATCAGAAGAAGTAGAAGAAGGAGAAGGAGAAGGTGAGGTCTGGAGGGTGAATCAGAAGAAGTAGAAGAAGGAGAAGGAGAAGGTGAAGTCTGGAGGGTGAATCAGAAGAAGCAGAAGAAGGAGAAGGAGAAGGTGAAGTCTGGAGGGAGATTCAGAAGAAGCAGAAGAAGGAGAAGGAGAAGGTGAAGTCTGGAGGGTGAATCAGAAGAAGCAGAAGAAGGAGAAGGAGAAGATGAAATCTGGAGGGTGAATCAGAAGAAGCAGAAGAAAGAGAATGAGAAGGTGAAGTCTGGAGGGTGAATCAGAAGAAGTAGAAGAAGGAGAAGGAGAAGGTGAAGTCTGGAGGGTGAATCAGAAGAAGCAGAAGAAGGAGAAGGAGAAGGTGAAGTCTGGAGGGTGAATCAGAAGAAGCAGAAGAAGGAGAAGGAGAAGTTGAAGTCTGGAGGGTGAATCAGAAGAAGCAGAATAAGGATAAGTGAAGGTGAAGTATGGAGGGTGAATCAGAAGAAGCAGAAGAAGGAGAAGGAGAAGGTGAAGTCTGGAGGGTGAATCAGAAGAAGTAGAAGAAGGAGAAGGAGAAGGTGAAGTCTGGAGGGTGAAGCAGAAGAAGTAGAAGAAGGAGAAGGAGAAGGTGAAGTCAGGAGGGTGAATCAGAAGAAGTAGAAGAAGGAGAAGGAGAAGGTGAAGTCAGGAGGGTGAATCAGAAGAAGCAGAAGAAGGAGAAGGAGAAGGTGAAGTCTGGAGGGTGAATCAGAAGAAGCAGAATCAGGAGAAGGAGAAGGTGAAGTCTGGAGGGTGAATCAGAAGAAGCAGAATAAGGAGAAGGAGAAGGTGAAGTCTGGAGGGTGAATAAGAAGAAGCAGAAGAAGGAGAAGGAGAAGATGAAGTCTGGAGGGTGAATCAGAAGAAGTAGAAGAAGGAGAGGAGAAGGTGAAGTCAGGAGGGTGAAGCAGAAGAAGTAGAAGAAGGAGAAGCAGAAGGTGAAGTCAGGAGGGTGAATCAGAAGAAGTAGAAGAAGGAGAAGGAGAAGGTGAAGTCAGGAGGGTGAATCAGAAGAAGCAGAAGAAGGAGAAGGAGAAGGTGAAGTCTGGAGGGTGAATCAGAAGAAGCAGAAGAAGGAGAAGGAGAAGATGAAATCTGGAGGGTGAATCAGAAGAAGCAGAAGAAAGAGAATGAGAAGGTGAAGTCTGGAGGGTGAATCAGAAGAAGTAGAAGAAGGAGAAGGAGAAGGTGAAGTCTGGAGGGTGAATCAGAAGAAGCAGAAGAAGGAGAAGGAGAAGGTGAAGTCTGGAGGGTGAATCAGAAGAAGCAGAAGAAGGAGAAGGAGAAGTTGAAGTCTGGAGGGTGAATCAGAAGAAGCAGAATAAGGAGAAGTGAAGGTGAAGTATGGAGGGTGAATCAGAAGAAGCAGAAGAAGGAGAAGGAGAAGGTGAAGTCTGGAGGGTGAATCAGAAGAAGTAGAAGAAGGAGAAGGAGAAGGTGAAGTCTGGAGGGTGAAGCAGAAGAAGTAGAAGAAGGAGAAGGAGAAGGTGAAGTCAGGAGGGTGAATCAGAAGAAGTAGAAGAAGGAGAAGGAGAAGGTGAAGTCAGGAGGGTGAATCAGAAGAAGCAGAAGAAGGAGAAGGAGAAGGTGAAGTCTGGAAGGTGAATCAGAAGAAGCAGAATCAGGATAAGTGAAGGTGAAGTCTGGAGGGTGAATCAGAAGAATCAGAAGAAGGAGAAGGAGAAGGTGAAGTCTGGAGTGTGAATCAGAAGAAGCAGAAGAAAGAGAAGGAGAAGGTGAAGTCTGGAGGGTGAAGCAGAAGAAAAAGAAGAAGGAGAAGGAAAAGGTGAAGACTGGAGGGTGAATCAGAAGAAGTGGAAGAAGGAGAAGGAGAAGGTGAAGTCTGGAGGGTGAATCAGAAGAAGTAGAAGAAGGAGAAGGAGAAGGTGAAGTCTGGAGGGTGAATCAGAAGAAGCAGAAGAAGGAGAAGGAGAAGGTGAAGTCTGGAGGGTGAATCAGAAGAAGCAGAAGAAGGAGAAGGAGAAGATGAAGTCTGGAGGGTGAATCAGAAGAAGTAGAAGAAGGAGAAGGAGAAGGTGAAGTCTGGAGGGTGAATCAGAAGTAGTAGAAGAAGGAGAAGGAGAAGGTGAAGTCTGGACGGTGAATCAGAAGAAACAGAAGAAGGAGAAGGAGAAGGTGAAGTCTGGAGGGTGAATCAGAAGAAGTAGAAGAAGGAGAAGGAGAAGGTGTAGTCTGGAGGGTGAATCAGAAGAAGTAGACGAAGGAGAAGGAGAAGGTGAAGTCTGGAGGGTGAATCAGAAGAAGCAGAAGAAGGAGATGGAGAAGGTGAAGTCTGGAGGGTGAATCAGAAGAAGTAGAAGAAGGAGAAGGAGAAGGTGAAGTCTGGAGGGTGAATCAGCAGAAGCAGAAGAAGGAGAAGGAGAAGGTGAAGTCTGGAGGGTGAATCAGAAGAAGCAGAAGAAGGAGAAGGAGAAGGAGAAGTCTGGAGGGTGAATCAGAAGAAGCAGAATAAGGAGAAGGAGAAGGTGAAGTCTGGAGGGTGAATCAGAAGAAGCAGAAGAAGGAGAAGGAGAAGGTGAAGTCTGGAGGGTGAATCAGAAGAAGGAGAAGAAGGAGAAGGAGAAGGTGAAGTCTGGAGGGTGAATCAGAAGAAGTAGAAGAAGGAGAAGGAGAAGGTGAAGTCTGGAGGTTGAATCAGTAGAAGTAGAAGAAGGAGAAGGAGAAGGTGAAGTCTGGAGGGTGAAGCAGAAGAAGTAGAAGAAGGAGAAGGAGAATGTGAAGTCAGGAGGGTGAATCAGAAGAAGCTGAAGAAGGAGAAGGAGAAGGTGAAGTCTGGAGGGTGAATCAGAAGAATCAGAAGAAGGAGAAGGAGAATGTGAAGTCTGGAGGGTGAATCAGAAGAAGCAGAAGAAAGAGAAGGAGATGGTGAAGTCTGGAGGGTGAATCAGAAGAAGTAGAAGAAGGAGAAGGAGAAGGTGAAGTCTGGAGGGTGAATCAGAAGAAGCAGAGGAAGGAGAAGGAGAAGGTGAAGTCTGGAGGGTGAATCAGAAGAAGCAGAAGAAGTAGAAGGAGAAGGTGAAGTCTGGAGGATGAATCAGAAGAAGCAGAAGAAGGAGAAGGAGAAGGTGAAGTCTGGAGGGTGAATGAGAAGAAGCAGAATAAGGAGAAGGAGAAGGTGAAGTCTGGAGGGTGAATCAGAAGAAGCAGAAGAAGGAGAAGGAGAAGGTGAAGTCTGGAGGGTGAATCAGAAGAAGTCTAAGAAGGAGAAGGAGAAGGTGAAGTCTGGAGGGTGAAGCAGAAGAAGGAGAAGGAGAAGGTGAAGTCAGGAGGGTGAATCAGAAGAAGTAGAAGAAGGAGAAGGAGAAGGTGAAATCAGGAGGGTGAATCAGAAGTAGCAGAAGAAGGAGAAGGAGAAGGTGAAGTCTGTAGGGTGAATCAGAAGAATCAGAAGAAGGAGAAGGAGAAGGTGAAGTCTGGAGGGTGAATCAGAAGAAGCAGAAGAAAGAGAAGGAGAAGGTGAAGTCTGGAGGGTGAAGCAGAAGAAACAGAAGAAGGAGAAGGTGATGACTGGAGGGTGAATCAGAAGAAGTAGAAGAAGGAGAAGGAGAAGGTGAAGTCTGGAGGGTGAATCAGAAGAAGTAGAAGAAGGAGAAGGAGAAGGTGAAGTCTGGAGGGTGAATCAGAAGAAGCAGAAGAAGGAGAAGGATTGGTGAAGTCTGGAGGGTGAATCAGAAGAAGCAGAAGAAGGAGAAGGAGAAGATGAAGTCTGGAGGGTGAATCAGAAGAAGTAGAAGAAGGAGAAGAAGAAGGTGAGGTCTGGAGGGTGAATCAGAAGAAGCAGAAGAAGGAGAAGGAGAAGGTGAAGTCTGGAGGGTGAATCAGAAGAAGCAGAAGAAGGAGAAGGAGAAGGTGAAGTCTGGCGGGTGAATCAGAAGAAACAGAAGAAGGAGAAGGAGAAGGTGAAGTCTGGAGGGTGAATCAGAAGAAGTAGAAGAAGGAGAAGGAGAAGGTGTAGTCTGGAGGGTGAATCAGAAGAAGCAGAAGAAGGAGAAGGAGAAGGTGAAGTCTGGAGGGTGAATCAGAAGAAGCAGAAGAAGGAGAAGGAGAAGGTGAAGTCTGGAGGGTGAATCAGAAGAAGCAGAAGAAGGAGAAGGAGAAGGTGAAGTCAGGAGGGTGAATCAGAAGAAGCAGAAGAAGGAGAAGGAGAAGGTGAAGTTAGGAGGGTGAATCAGAAGAAGCAGAAGAAGGAGAAGGAGCAGGTGATGTCAGGGGGATGAAGCAGAAGAAGTAGAAGAAGGAGAAGGAGAAGGTGAAGTCAGGACGGTGAAGCAGAAGAAGCAGAAGAAGGAGAAGGAGAAGGTGAAGTCTGGAGGGTGAATCAGAAGAAGTAGAAGAAGGAAAAGTAGAAGGTCAAGTCTGGAGGGTGAATCAGAAGAAGTAGAAGAAGGAGAAGGAGAAGGTGAAGTCAGGAGGGTGAATCAGAAGAAGCAGAAGAAGGAGAAGGAGAAGGTGAAGTCTGGAGGGTGAATCAGAAGAATCAGAAGAAGGAGAAGGAGAAGGTGAAGTCTGGAGGGTGAATCAGAAGAAGCAGAAGAAAGAGAAGGAGAAGGTGAAGTCTGGAGGGTGAAGCAGAAGAAACAGAAGAAGGAGAAGGAGAAGGTGAAGACTGGAGGGTGAATCAGAAGAAGTAGAAGAAGGAGAAGGAGAAGTTGAAGTCTTGAGGGTGAAGCAGAAGTATTAGAAGATGGAGAAGGATAAGGTGAAGTCAGGAGGGTGAATCAGAAGAAGCAGAAGAAGGAGAAGGAGAAGGTGAAGTCTGGAGGGTGAATCAGAAGAATCAGAAGAAGGAGAAGGAGAAGGTGAAGTCTGGAGGGTGAATCAGAAGAAGCAGAAGAAAGAGAAGGAGAAGGTGAAGTCTGGAGGGTGAATCAGAAGAAGCAGAAGAAGGAGAAGGAGAAGGTGAAGTCTGGAGGGTGAATCAGAAGAAGTAGAAGAAGGAGAAGGAGAAGTTGAAGTCTGGAGGGTGAAGCAGAAGAATTAGAAGATGGAGAAGGAGAAGGTGAAGTCAGGAGGGTGAATCAGAAGAAGTAGAAGAAGGAGAAGGAGAAGGTGAAGTCAGGAGGGTGAATCGGAAGAAGCAGAAGATGGAGAAGGAGAAGGTGAAGTCTGGAGGGTGAATCAGAAGAATCAGAAGAAGGAGAAGGAGAAGGTGAAGTCTGGAGGGTGAATCAGAAGAAGCAGAGGAAGGAGAAGGAGAAGGTAAAGTCTGGAGGGTGAATCAGAAGAAGCAGAATAAGGAGAAGGAGAAGGTGAAGTCTGGAGGGTGAATCAGAAGAAGCAGAATAAGGAGAAGGAGAAGGTGAAGTCTGGAGGGTGAATCAGAAGAAGCAGAAGAAGGAGAAGGAGAAGGTGAAGTCTGGAGGGTGAATCAGAAGAAGTAGAAGAAGGAGAAGGAGAAGGTGAAGTCTGGAGGGTGAAGCAGAAGAAGTAGAAGAAGGAGAAGGAGAAGGTGAAGTCAGGTGGGTGAATCAGAAGAAGTAGAAGAAGGAGAAGGAGAAGGTGAAGTCAGGAGGGTGAATCAGAAGAAGCAGAAGAAGGAGAAGGAGAAGGTGAAGTCTGGAGGGTGAATCAGAAGAATCAGAAGAAGGAGAAGGAGAAGGTGAAGTCTGGAGGGTGAATCAGAAGAAGCAGAAGAAAGAGAAGGAGAAGGTGAAGTCTGGAGGGTGAAGCAGAAGAAACAGAAGAAGGAGAAGGAGAAGGTGAAGACTGGAGGGTGAATCAGAAGAAGTAGAAGAAGGAGAAGGAGAAGGTGAAGTCTGGAGGGTGAATCAGAAGAAGTAGAAGAAGGAGAAGGAGAAGGTGAAGTCTGGAGGGTGAATCAGAAGAAGCAGAAGAAGGAGAAGGAGAAGGTGAAGTCTGGAGGGTGAATCAGAAGAAGCAGAAGAAGGAGAAGGAGAAGATGAAGTCTGGAGGGTGAATCAGAAGAAGTAGAAGAAGGAGAAGGAGAAGGTGAAGTCTGGAGGGTGAATCAGAAGTAGTAGAAGAAGGAGAAGGAGAAGGTGAAGTCTGGAGGGTGAATCAGAAGAAACAGAAGAAGGAGAAGGAGAAGGTGAAGTCTGGAGTGTGAATCAGAAGAAGTAGAAGAAGGAGAAGGAGAAGGTGTAGTCTGGAGGGTGAATCAGAAGAAGTAGACGAAGGAGAAGGAGAAGGTGAAGTCTGGAGGGTGAATCAGAAGAAGCAGAAGAAGGAGATGGAGAAGGTGAAGTCTGGAGGGTGAATCAGAAGAAGTAGAAGAAGGAGAAGGAGAAGGTGAAGTCTGGAGGGTGAATCAGAAGAAGCAGAAGAAGGAGAAGGAGAAGGTGAAGTCTGGAGGGTGAATCAGAAGAAGCAGAAGAAGGAGAAGGAGAAGGTGAAGTCTGGAGGGTGATTCAGAAGAAGCAGAATAAGGAGAAGGAGAAGGTGAAGTCTGGAGGGTGAATCAGAAGAAGCAGAAGAAGGAGAAGGAGAAGGTGAAGTCTGGAGGGTGAATCAGAAGAAGTAGAAGAAGGAGAAGGAGAAGGTGAAGTCTGGAGGGTGAATCAGAAGAAGTAGAAGAAGGAGAAGGAGAAGGTGAAGTCTGGAGGGTGAATCAGAAGAAGTAGAAGAAGGAGAAGGAGAAGGTGTAGTCTGGAGGGTGAATCAGAAGAAGCAGAAGAAGGAGAAGGAGAAGGTGAAGTCTGGAGGGTGAATCAGAAGAAGCAGAAGAAGGAGAAGGAGAAGGTGAAGTCTGGAGGGTGAATCAGAAGAAGCAGAAGAAGGAGAAGAAGAAGGTGAAGTCAGGAGGGTGAATCAGAAGAAGCAGAAGAAGGAGAAGGAGAAGGTGAAGTTAGGAGGGTGAATCAGAAGAAGCAGAAGAAGGAGAAGGAGCAGGTGATGTCAGGGGGATGAAGCAGAAGAAGTAGAAGAAGGAGAAGGAGAAGGTGAAGTCAGGACGGTGAAGCAGAAGAAGCAGAAGAAGGAGAAGGAGAAGGTGAAGTCTGGAGGGTGAATCAGAAGAAGTAGAAGAAGGAAAAGGAGAAGGTCAAGTCTGGAGGGTGAATCAGAAGAAGTAGAAGAAGGAGAAGGAGAAGGTGAAGTCTGGAGGGTGAAGCAGAAGAAGTAGAAGAAGGAGAAGGAGAAGGTGAAGTCAGGAGGGTGAATCAGAAGAAGTAGAAGAAGGAGAAGGAGAAGGTGAAGTCAGGAGGGTGAATCAGAAGAAGCAGAAGAAGGAGAAGGAGAAGGTGAAGTCTGGAGGGTGAATCAGAAGAAGCAGAAGAAGGAGAAGGAGAAGGTGAAGTCTGGAGGGTGAATCAGAAGAAGTAGAAGAAGGAGAAGGAGAAGTTGAAGTCTGGAGGGTGAAGCAGAAGAATTAGAAGATGGAGAAGGAGAAGGTGAAGTCAGGAGGGTGAATCAGAAGAAGTAGAAGAAGGAGAAGGAGAAGGTGAAGTCAGGAGGGTGAATCGGAAGAAGCAGAAGATGGAGAAGGAGAAGGTGAAGTCTGGAGGGTGAATCAGAAGAATCAGAAGAAGGACAAGGAGAAGGTGAAGTCTGGAGGGTGAATCAGAAGAAGCAGAGGAAGGAGAAGGAGAAGGTAAAGTCTGGAGGGTGAATCAGAAGAAGCAGAATAAGGAGAAGGAGAAGGTGAAGTCTGGAGGGTGAATCAGAAGAAGCAGAATAAGGAGAAGGAGAAGGTGAAGTCTGGAGGGTGAATCAGAAGAAGCAGAAGAAGGAGAAGGAGAAGGTGAAGTCTGGAGGGTGAATCAGAAGAAGTAGAAGAAGGAGAAGGAGAAGGTGAAGTCTGGAGGGTGAAGCAGAAGAAGTAGAAGAAGGAGAAGGAGAAGGTGAAGTCAGGTGGGTGAATCAGAAGAAGTAGAAGAAGGAGAAGGAGAAGGTGAAGTCAGGAGGGTGAATCAGAAGAAGCAGAAGAAGGAGAAGGAGAAGGTGAAGTCTGGAGGGTGAATCAGAAGAATCAGAAGAAGGAGAAGGAGAAGGTGAAGTCTGGAGGGTGAATCAGAAGAAGCAGAAGAAAGAGAAGGAGAAGGTGAAGTCTGGAGGGTGAAGCAGAAGAAACAGAAGAAGGAGAAGGAGAAGGTGAAGACTGGAGGGTGAATCAGAAGAAGTAGAAGAAGGAGAAGGAGAAGGTGAAGTCTGGAGGGTGAATCAGAAGAAGTAGAAGAAGGAGAAGGAGAAGGTGAAGTCAGGAGGGTGAATCAGAAGAAGCAGAAGAAGGAGAAGGAGAAGGTGAAGTCTGGAGGGTGAATCAGAAGAAGCAGAAGAAGGAGAAGGAGAAGATGAAGTCTGGAGGGTGAATCAGAAGAAGTAGAAGAAGGAGAAGGAGAAGGTGAAGTCTGGAGGGTGAATCAGAAGTAGTAGAAGAAGGAGAAGGAGAAGGTGAAGTCTGGAGGGTGAATCAGAAGAAACAGAAGAAGGAGAAGGAGAAGGTGAAGTCTGGAGGGTGAATCAGAAGAAGTAGAAGAAGGAGAAGGAGAAGGTGTAGTCTGGAGGGTGAATCAGAAGAAGTAGACGAAGGAGAAGGAGAAGGTGAAGTCTGGAGGGTGAATCAGAAGAAGCAGAAGAAGGAGATGGAGAAGGTGAAGTCTGGAGGGTGAATCAGAAGAAGTAGAAGAAGGAGAAGGAGAAGGTGAAGTCTGGAGGGTGAATCAGAAGAAGCAGAAGAAGGAGAAGGAGAAGGTGAAGTCTGGAGGGTGAATCAGAAGAAGCAGAAGAAGGAGAAGGAGAAGGTGAAGTCTGGAGGGTGATTCAGAAGAAGCAGAATAAGGAGAAGGAGAAGGTGAAGTCTGGAGGGTGAATCAGAAGAAGCAGAAGAAGGAGAAGGAGAAGGTGAAGTCTGGAGGGTGAATCAGAAGAAGTAGAAGAAGGAGAAGGAGAAGGTGAAGTCTGGAGGGTGAATCAGAAGAAGTAGAAGAAGGAGAAGGAGAAGGTGAAGTCTGGAGGGTGAATCAGAAGAAGTAGAAGAAGGAGAAGGAGAAGCTGAAGTCTGGAGGGTGAAGCAGAAGAAGTAGAAGAAGGAGAAGGAGAAGGTGAAGTCAGGAGGGTGAATCAGAAGATGTAGAAGAAGGAGAAGGAGAAGGTGAAGTCAGGAGGGTGAATCAGAAGAAGCAGAAGAAGGAGAAGGAGAAGGTGAAGTCTGGAGGGTGAATCAGAAGAATCAGAAGAAGGAGAAGGAGAAGGTGAAGTCTGGAGGGTGAATCAGAAGAAGCAGAAGAAAGAGAAGGAGAAGGTGAAGTCTGGAGGGTGAATCAGAAGAAGTAGAAGAAGGAGAAGGAGAAGGTGAAGTCTGGAGGGTGAATCAGAAGAAGCAGAAGAAGGAGAAGGAGAAGGTGAAGTCTGGAGGGTGAATCAGAAGAAGTAGACGAAGGAGAAGGAGAAGGTGAAGTCTGGAGGGTGAATCAGAAGAAGCAGAAGAAGGAGATGGAGAAGGTGAAGTCTGGAGGGTGAATCAGAAGAAGCAGAAGAAGGAGAAGGAGAAGGTGAAGTCTGGAGGGTGAATCAGAAGAAGAAGAAGAAGGAGAAGGAGAAGGTGAAGTCTGGAGGGTGAAGCAGAAGAAGTAGAAGAAGGAGAAGGAGAAGGTGAAGTCAGGTGGGTGAATCAGAAGAAGTAGAAGAAGGAGAAGGAGAAGGTGAAGTCAGGAGGGTGAATCAGAAGAAGCAGAAGAAGGAGAAGGAGAAGATGAAGTCTGGAGGGTGAATCAGAAGAATCAGAAGAAGGAGAAGGAGAAGGTGAAGTCTGGAGGGTGAATCAGAAGAAGCAGAAGAAAGAGAAGGAGAAGGTGAAGTCTGGAGGGTGAAGCAGAAGAAACAGAAGAAGGAGAAGGAGAAGGTGAAGACTGGAGGGTGAATCAGAAGAAGTAGAAGAAGGAGAAGGAGAAGGTGAAGTCTGGAGGGTGAATCAGAAGAAGTAGAAGAAGGAGAAGGAGAAGGTGAAGTCTGGAGGGTGAATCAGAAGAAGCAGAAGAAGGAGAAGGAGAAGGTGAAGTCTGGAGGGTGAATCAGAAGAAGCAGAAGAAGGAGAAGGAGAAGATGAAGTCTGGAGGTTGAATCAGAAGAAGTAGAAGAAGGAGAAGGAGAAGGTGAAGTCTGGAGGGTGAATCAGAAGTAGTAGAAGAAGGGGAAGGAGAAGGTGAAGTCTGGAGGGTGAATCAGAAGAAACAGAAGAAGGAGAAGGAGAAGGTGAAGTCTGGAGGGTGAATCAGAAGAAGTAGAAGAAGGAGAAGGAGAAGGTGTAGTCTGGAGGGTGAATCAGAAGAAGTAGACGAAGGAGAAGGAGAAGGTGAAGTCTGGAGGGTGAATCAGAAGAAGCAGAAGAAGGAGATGGAGAAGGTGAAGTCTGGAGGGTGAATCAGAAGAAGTAGAAGAAGGAGAAGGAGAAGGTGAAGTCTGGAGGGTGAATCAGAAGAAGCAGAAGAAGGAGAAGGAGAAGGTGAAGTCTGGAGGGTGAATCAGAAGAAGCAGAAGAAGGAGAAGGAGAAGGTGAAGTCTGGAGGGTGATTCAGAAGAAGCAGAATAAGGAGAAGGAGAAGGTGAAGTCTGGAGGGTGAATCAGAAGAAGCAGAAGAAGGAGAAGGAGAAGGTGAAGTCTGGAGGGTGAATCAGAAGAAGTAGAAGAAGGAGAAGGAGAAGGTGAAGTCTGGAGGGTGAATCAGAAGAAGTAGAAGAAGGAGAAGGAGAAGGTGAAGTCTGGAGGGTGAATCAGAAGAAGTAGAAGAAGGAGAAGGAGAAGGTGAAGTCTGGAGGGTGAATCAGAAGAAACAGAAGAAGGAGAAGGAGAAGGTGAAGTCTGGAGGGTGAATCAGAAGAAGTAGAAGAAGGAGAAGGAGAAGGTGTAGTCTGGAGGGTGAATCAGAAGAAGTAGACGAAGGAGAAGGAGAAGGTGAAGTCTGGAGGGTGAATCAGAAGAAGCAGAAGAAGGAGATGGAGAAGGTGAAGTCTGGAGGGTGAATCAGAAGAAGTAGAAGAAGGAGAAGGAGAAGGTGAAGTCTGGAGGGTGAATCAGAAGAAGCAGAAGAAGGAGAAGGAGAAGGTGAAGTCTGGAGGGTGAATCAGAAGAAGCAGAAGAAGGAGAAGGAGAAGATGAAGTCTGGAGGTTGAATCAGAAGAAGTAGAAGAAGGAGAAGGAGAAGGTGAAGTCTGGAGGGTGAATCAGAAGTAGTAGAAGAAGGGGAAGGAGAAGGTGAAGTCTGGAGGGTGAATCAGAAGAAACAGAAGAAGGAGAAGGAGAAGGTGAAGTCTGGAGGGTGAATCAGAAGAAGTAGAAGAAGGAGAAGGAGAAGGTGTAGTCTGGAGGGTGAATCAGAAGAAGTAGACGAAGGAGAAGGAGAAGGTGAAGTCTGGAGGGTGAATCAGAAGAAGCAGAAGAAGGAGATGGAGAAGGTGAAGTCTGGAGGGTGAATCAGAAGAAGTAGAAGAAGGAGAAGGAGAAGGTGAAGTCTGGAGGGTGAATCAGAAGAAGCAGAAGAAGGAGAAGGAGAAGGTGAAGTCTGGAGGGTGAATCAGAAGAAGCAGAAGAAGGAGAAGGAGAAGGTGAAGTCTGGAGGGTGATTCAGAAGAAGCAGAATAAGGAGAAGGAGAAGGTGAAGTCTGGAGGGTGAATCAGAAGAAGCAGAAGAAGGAGAAGGAGAAGGTGAAGTCTGGAGGGTGAATCAGAAGAAGTAGAAGAAGGAGAAGGAGAAGGTGAAGTCTGGAGGGTGAATCAGAAGAAGTAGAAGAAGGAGAAGGAGAAGGTGAAGTCTGGAGGGTGAATCAGAAGAAGTAGAAGAAGGAGAAGGAGAAGGTGAAGTCTGGAGGGTGAATCAGAAGAAACAGAAGAAGGAGAAGGAGAAGGTGAAGTCTGGAGGGTGAATCAGAAGAAGTAGAAGAAGGAGAAGGAGAAGGTGTAGTCTGGAGGGTGAATCAGAAGAAGTAGACGAAGGAGAAGGAGAAGGTGAAGTCTGGAGGGTGAATCAGAAGAAGCAGAAGAAGGAGATGGAGAAGGTGAAGTCTGGAGGGTGAATCAGAAGAAGTAGAAGAAGGAGAAGGAGAAGGTGAAGTCTGGAGGGTGAATCAGAAGAAGCAGAAGAAGGAGAAGGAGAAGGTGAAGTCTGGAGGGTGAATCAGAAGAAGCAGAAGAAGGAGAAGGAGAAGGTGAAGTCTGGAGGGTGATTCAGAAGAAGCAGAATAAGGAGAAGGAGAAGGTGAAGTCTGGAGGGTGAATCAGAAGAAGCAGAAGAAGGAGAAGGAGAAGGTGAAGTCTGGAGGGTGAATCAGAAGAAGTAGAAGAAGGAGAAGGAGAAGGTGAAGTCTGGAGGGTGAATCAGAAGAAGTAGAAGAAGGAGAAGGAGAAGGTGAAGTCTGGAGGGTGAATCAGAAGAAGTAGAAGAAGGAGAAGGAGAAGCTGAAGTCTGGAGGGTGAAGCAGAAGAAGTAGAAGAAGGAGAAGGAGAAGGTGAAGTCAGGAGGGTGAATCAGAAGATGTAGAAGAAGGAGAAGGAGAAGGTGAAGTCAGGAGGGTGAATCAGAAGAAGCAGAAGAAGGAGAAGGAGAAGGTGAAGTCTGGAGGGTGAATCAGAAGAATCAGAAAAAGGAGAAGGAGAAGGTGAAGTCTGGAGGGTGAATCAGAAGAAGCAGAAGAAAGAGAAGGAGAAGGTGAAGTCTGGAGGGTGAATCAGAAGAAGTAGAAGAAGGAGAAGGAGAAGGTGAAGTCTGGAGGGTGAATCAGAAGAAGCAGAAGAAGGAGAAGGAGAAGGTGAAGTCTGGAGGGTGAATCAGAAGAAGTAGACGAAGGAGAAGGAGAAGGTGAAGTCTGGAGGGTGAATCAGAAGAAGCAGAAGAAGGAGATGGAGAAGGTGAAGTCTGGAGGGTGAATCAGAAGAAGCAGAAGAAGGAGAAGGAGAAGGTGAAGTCTGGAGGGTGAATCAGAAGAAGTAGAAGAAGGAGAAGGAGAAGGTGAAGTCTGGAGGGTGAAGCAGAAGAAGTAGAAGAAGGAGAAGGAGAAGGTGAAGTCAGGTGGGTGAATCAGAAGAAGTAGAAGAAGGAGAAGGAGAAGGTGAAGTCAGGAGGGTGAATCAGAAGAAGCAGAAGAAGGAGAAGGAGAAGGTGAAGTCTGGAGGGTGAATCAGAAGAATCAGAAGAAGGAGAAGGAGAAGGTGAAGTCTGGAGGGTGAGTCAGAAGAAGCAGAAGAAAGAGAAGGAGAAGGTGAAGTCTGGAGGGTGAAGCAGAAGAAACAGAAGAAGGAGAAGGAGAAGGTGAAGACTGGAGGGTGAATCAGAAGAAGTAGAAGAAGGATAAGGAGAAGGTGAAGTCTGGAGGGTGAATCAGAAGAAGTAGAAGAAGGAGAAGGAGAAGGTGAAGTCTGGAGGGTGAATCAGAAGAAGCAGAAGAAGGAGAAGGAGAAGGTGAAGTCTGGAGGGTGAATCAGAAGAAGCAGAAGAAGGAGAAGGAGAAGATGAAGTCTGGAGGTTGAATCAGAAGAAGTAGACGAAGGAGAAGGAGAAGGTGTAGTCTGGAGGGTGAATCAGAAGAAGTAGACGAAGGAGAAGGAGAAGGTGAAGTCTGGAGGGTGAATCAGAAGAAGCAGAAGAAGGAGATGGAGAAGGTGAAGTCTGGAGGGTGAATCAGAAGAAGTAGAAGAAGGAGAAGGAGAAGGTGAAGTCTGGAGGGTGAATCAGAAGAAGCAGAAGAAGGAGAAGGAGAAGGTGAAGTCTGGAGGGTGAATCAGAAGTAGTAGAAAAAGGAGAAGGAGAAGGTGAAGTCTGGAGGGTGAATCAGAAGAAACAGAAGAAGGAGAAGGAGAAGGTGAAGTCTGGAGGGTGAATCAGAAGAAGTAGAAGAAGGAGAAGGAGAAGGTGTAGTCTGGAGGGTGAATCAGAAGAAGTAGACGAAGGAGAAGGAGAAGGTGAAGTCTGGAGGGTGAATCAGAAGAAGCAGAAGAAGGAGATGGAGCAGGTGAAGTCTGGAGGGTGAATCAGAAGAAGTAGAAGAAGGAGAAGGAGAAGGTGAAGTCTGGAGGGTGAATCAGAAGAAGCAGAAGAAGGAGAAGGAGAAGGTGAAGTCTGGAGGGTGAAACAGAAGAAGCAGAAGAAGGAGAAGGAGAAGGTGAAGTCTGGAGGGTGATTCAGAAGAAGCAGAATAAGGAGAAGGAGAAGGTGAAGTCTGGAGGGTGAATCAGAAGAAGCAGAAGAAGGAGAAGGAGAAGGTGAAGTCTGGAGGGTGAATCAGAAGAAGTAGAAGAAGGAGAAGGAGAAGGTGAAGTCTGGAGGGTGAATCAGAAGAAGTAGAAGAAGGAGAAGGAGAAGGTGAAGTCTGGAGGGTGAATCAGAAGAAGTAGAAGAAGGAGAAGGAGAAGCTGAAGTCTGGAGGGTGAAGCAGAAGAAGTAGAAGAAGGAGAAGGAGAAGGTGAAGTCAGGAGGGTGAATCAGAAGATGTAGAAGAAGGAGAAGGAGAAGGTGAAGTCAGGAGGGTGAATCAGAAGAAGCAGAAGAAGGAGAAGGAGAAGGTGAAGTCTGGAGGGTGAATCAGAAGAATCAGAAGAAGGAGAAGGAGAAGGTGAAGTCTGGAGGGTGAATCAAAAGAAGCAGAAGAAAGAGAAGGAGAAGGTGAAGTCTGGAGGGTGAATCAGAAGAAGTAGAAGAAGGAGAAGGAGAAGCTGAAGTCTGGAGGGTGAATCAGAAGAAGCAGAAGAAGGAGAAGGAGAAGGTGAAGTCTGGAGGGTGAATCAGAAGAAGTAGACGAAGGAGAAGGAGAAGGTGAAGTCTGGAGGGTGAATCAGAAGAAGCAGAAGAAGGAGATGGAGAAGGTGAAGTCTGGAGGATGAATCAGAAGAAGTAGAAGAAGGAAAAGGAGAAGGTGAAGTCTGGAGGGTGAATCAGAAGAAGCAGAAGAAGGAGAAGGAGAAGGTGAAGTCTGGAGGGTGAATCAGAAGAAGCAGAAGAAGGAGAAGGAGAAGGTGAAGTCTGGAGGGTGATTCAGAAGAAGCAGAATAAGGAGAAGGAGAAGATGAAGTCTGGAGGGTGAATCAGAAGAAGTAGAAGAAGGAGAAGGAGAAGGTGAAGTCTGGAGGGTGAAGCAGAAGAAGTAGAAGAAGGAGAAGGAGAAGGTGAAGTCAGGAGGGTGAATCAGAAGATGTAGAAGAAGGAGAAGGAGAAGGTGAAGTCAGGAGGGTGAATCAGAAGAAGCAGAAGAAGGAGAAGGAGAAGGTGAAGTCTGGAGGGTGAATCAGAAGAAGTAGAAGAAGGAGAAGGAGAAGGTGAAGTCTGGAGGGTGAATCAGAAGAAGCAGAAGAAGGAGAAGGAGAAGGTGAAGTCTGGAGGGTGAATCAGAAGAAGCAGAAGAAGGAGAAGGAGAAGGTGAAGTCTGGAGGGTGAATCAGAAGAAGCAGAAGAAGGAGAAGGAGAAGATGAAGTCTGGAGGTTGAATCAGAAGAAGTAGGCGAAGGAGAAGGAGAAGGTGTAGTCTGGAGGGTGAATCAGAAGAAGTAGACGAAGGAGAAGGAGAAGGTGAAGTCTGGAGGGTGAATCAGAAGAAGCAGAAGAAGGAGATGGAGAAGGTGAAGTCTGGAGGGTGAATCAGAAGAAGTAGAAGAAGGAGAAGGAGAAGGTGAAGTCTGGAGGGTGAATCAGAAGAAGCAGAAGAAGGAGAAGGAGAAGGTGAAGTCTGGAGGGTGAATCAGAAGTAGTAGAAAAAGGAGAAGGAGAAGGTGAAGTCTGGAGGGTGAATCAGAAGAAACAGAAGAAGGAGAAGGAGAAGGTGAAGTCTGGAGGGTGAATCAGAAGAAGTAGAAGAAGGAGAAGGAGAAGGTGTAGTCTGGAGGGTGAATCAGAAGAAGTAGACGAAGGAGAAGGAGAAGGTGAAGTCTGGAGGGTGAATCAGAAGAAGCAGAAGAAGGAGATGGAGCAGGTGAAGTCTGGAGGGTGAATCAGAAGAAGTACAAGAAGGAGAAGGAGAAGGTGAAGTCTGGAGGGTGAATCAGAAGAAGCAGAAGAAGGAGAAGGAGAAGGTGAAGTCTGGAGGGTGAATCAGAAGAAGCAGAAGAAGGAGAAGGAGAAGGTGAAGTCTGGAGGGTGATTCAGAAGAAGCAGAATAAGGAGAAGGAGAAGGTGAAGTCTGGAGGGTGAATCAGAAGAAGCAGAAGAAGGAGAAGGAGAAGGTGAAGTCTGGAGGGTGAATCAGAAGAAGTAGAAGAAGGAGAAGGAGAAGGTGAAGTCTGGAGGGTGAATCAGAAGAAGTAGAAGAAGGAGAAGGAGAAGGTGAAGTCTGGAGGGTGAATCAGAAGAAGTAGAAGAAGGAGAAGGAGAAGCTGAAGTCTGGAGGGTGAAGCAGAAGAAGTAGAAGAAGGACAAGGAGAAGGTGAAGTCAGGAGGGTGAATCAGAAGATGTAGAAGAAGGAGAAGGAGAAGGTGAAGTCAGGAGGGTGAATCAGAAGAAGCAGAAGAAGGAGAAGGAGAAGGTGAAGTCTGGAGGGTGAATCAGAAGAATCAGAAGAAGGAGAAGGAGAAGGTGAAGTCTGGAGGGTGAATCAAAAGAAGCAGAAGAAAGAGAAGGAGAAGGTGAAGTCTGGAGGGTGAATCAGAAGAAGTAGAAGAAGGAGAAGGAGAAGCTGAAGTCTGGAGGGTGAATCAGAAGAAGCAGAAGAAGGAGAAGGAGAAGGTGAAGTCTGGAGGGTGAATCAGAAGAAGTAGACGAAGGAGAAGGAGAAGGTGAAGTCTGGAGGGTGAATCAGAAGAAGCAGAAGAAGGAGATGGAGAAGGTGAAGTCTGGAGGATGAATCAGAAGAAGTAGAAGAAGGAAAAGGAGAAGGTGAAGTCTGGAGGGTGAATCAGAAGAAGCAGAAGAAGGAGAAGGAGAAGGTGAAGTCTGGAGGGTGAATCAGAAGAAGCAGAAGAAGGAGAAGGAGAAGGTGAAGTCTGGAGGGTGATTCAGAAGAAGCAGAATAAGGAGAAGGAGAAGATGAAGTCTGGAGGGTGAATCAGAAGAAGTAGAAGAAGGAGAAGGAGAAGGTGAAGTCTGGAGGGTGAAGCAGAAGAAGTAGAAGAAGGAGAAGGAGAAGGTGAAGTCAGGAGGGTGAATCAGAAGATGTAGAAGAAGGAGAAGGAGAAGGTGAAGTCAGGAGGGTGAATCAGAAGAAGCAGAAGAAGGAGAAGGAGAAGGTGAAGTCTGGAGGGTGAATCAGAAGAAGTAGAAGAAGGAGAAGGAGAAGGTGAAGTCTGGAGGGTGAATCAGAAGAAGCAGAAGAAGGAGAAGGAGAAGGTGAAGTCTGGAGGGTGAATCAGAAGAAGCAGAAGAAGGAGAAGGAGAAGGTGAAGTCTGGAGGGTGAATCAGAAGACGCAGAATAAGGAGAAGGAGAAGGTGAAGTCTGGAGGGTGAATCAGAAGAAGTAGAAGAAGGAGAAGGAGAAGGTGTAGTCTGGAGGGTGAAGCAGAAGAAGTAGAAGAAGGAGAAGGAGAAGGTGAAGTCAGGAGGGAGAATCAGAAGAAGCAGAAGAAGGAGAAGGAGAAGGTGAAGTCTGGAGGGTGAATCAGAAGAAGTAGAAGAAGGAGAAGGAGAAGGTGAAGTCTGGAGGGTGAATCAGAAGAAGCAGAAGAAGGAGAAGGAGAAGGTGAAGTCTGGAGGGTGAATCAGAAGAAGCAGAAGAAGGAGAAGGAGAAGGTGAAGTCTGCAGGGTGAATCAGAAGAAGCAGAAGAAGGAGAAGGAGAAGGTGAAGTCTGGAGGGTGAATCAGAAGAAGCAGAATAAGGAGAAGGAGAAGGTGAAGTCTGGAGGGTGAATCAGAAGAAGCAGAAGAAGGAGAAGGAGAAGGTGAAGTCTGGAGGGTGAATCAGAAGGAGTAGAAGAAGGAGAAGGAGAAGGTGAAGTCTGGGGGGTGAATCAGAAGAAGCAGAAGAAGGAGAAGGAGAAGGTGAAGTCTGGAGGGTGAATCAGAAGAAGCAGAAGAAGGAGAAGGAGAAGGGGAAGTCTGGAGGGTGAATCAGAAGAAGCAGAAGAAGGAGAAGGAGAAGGTGAAGTCTGGAGGGTGAATCAGAAGAAGCAGAATAAGGAGAAGGAGAAGGTGAAGTCTGGAGGGTGAATCAGAAGAAGCAGAAGAAGGAGAAGGAGAAGGTGAAGTCTGGAGGGTGAATCAGAAGAAGTAGAAGTAGGAGAAGGAGAAGGTGAAGTCTGGAGGGTGAAGCAGAAGAAGTAGAAGAAGGAGAAGGAGAAGGTGAAGTCAGGAGGGTGAATCAGAAGAAGTAGAAGAAGGAGAAGGAGAAGGTGAAGTCAGGAGGGTGAATCAGAAGAAGCAGAAGAAGGAGAAGGAGAAGGTGAAGTCTGGAGGGTGAATCAGAAGAATCAGAAGAAGGAGAAGGAGAAGGTGAAGTCTGAAGGGTGAATCAGAAGAAGCAGAAGAAAGAGAAGAAGAAGGTGAAGTCTGGAGGGTGAAGCAGAAGAAACAGAAGAAGGAGAAGGAGAAGGTGAAGACTGGAGGGTGAATCTGAAGAAGTATAAGAAGGAGAAGGAGAAGGTGAAGTCTGGAGGGTGAATCAGAAGAAGCAGAAGAAGGAGAAGGAGAAGGTGAAGTCTGGAGGGTGAATCAGAAGAAGCAGAAGAAAGAGAAGGAGAAGATGAAGTCTGGAGGGTGAATCAGAAGAAGCAGAAGAAGGAGAAGGAGAAGGTGAAGTCTGGAGGGTGAATCAGAAGAAGCAGAAGAAGGAGAAGGAGAAGGTGAAGTCAGGAGGGTGAATCAGAAGAAGCAGAAGAAGGAGAAGGAGAAGGTGTAGTTGGGAGGGTGAATCAGAAGAAGCAGAAGAAGGAGAAGGAGCAGGTGAAGTCAGGGGGGTGAAGCAGAAGAAGTAGAAGAAGGAGAAGGAGAAGGTGAAGTCAGGACGGTGAAGCAGAAGAAGCAGAAGAAGGAGAAGGAGAAGGTGTAGTCTGGAGGGCGCAGCAGAAGAAGCAGAAGAAGGAGAAGGAGAATCTGAAGTCTGGAGGGTGAAGCAGAAGAAGCAGAAGAAGGAGAAGGAGAAGGTGAAGTCTGGAGGGTGAATCAGAAGAAGCAGAAGAAGGAGAAGGAGAAGCTGAAGTCAGCAGAGTGAAGCAGAAGAAGCAGAAGATGGAGAAGGAGAAGGTGCAGTCTGGAGGGCGAAGCAGAAGAAGCAGAAGAAGGAGAAGGAGAAGGTGAAGTCTGGAGGGTGAAGCAGAAGAAGCAGAAGAAGGAGAAGGAGAAGGTGGAGTCTGGAGGGTGAATCAGAAGAAGTAGAAGAAGGAGAAGGAGAAGGTGAAGTCAGGAGGGTGAAGCAGAAGAAGCAGAAGAATGAGAAGGAGAAGGTGAAGTCTGGAGGGTGAAGCAGAAGAAGCAGAAGAAGGAGCAGGAGAAGGTGAAGTCTGGAGGGTGAAGCAGAAGAAGCAGAAGAAGGAGAAGGAGAAGGTGAAGTCAGGAGGGTGTATCAGAAGAATTAGAAGAAGGAGAAGGAGAAGGTGAAGTCTGGAGGGTGAATCAGAAGAAGCAGAAGAAGGAGAAGGAGAAGGTGAAGTCTGGAGGGTGAATCAGAAGAAGCAGAAGAAGGAGAAGGAGAAGATGAAGTCTGGAGGGTGAATCAGAAGAAGTAGAAGAAGGAGAAGGAGAAGGTGAGGTCTGGAGGGTCAATCAGAAGAAGCAGAAGAAGGAGAAGGAGAAGGTGAAGTCAGGAGGGTGAAGCAGAAGAGGCAGAAGAAGGAGAAGGAGAAGGTGAAGTCAGGAGGGTGAATCGGAAGAAGTAGAAGAAGGAGAAGGAGAAGGTGAAGTCTGGAGGGTGAATCAGAAGAAGTAGAAGAAGGAGAAGGAGAAGGTGAAGTCTGGAGGGTGAAGCAGAAGAAGTAGAAGAAGGAGAAGGAGAAGGTGAAGTCTGGAGGGTGAATCAGAAGAAGCAGAAGAAAGAGAAGGAGAAGATGAAGTCTGGAGGGTGAATCAGAAGAAGCAGAAGAAGGAGAAGGAGAAGGTGAAGTCTGGAGGGTGAATCAGAAGAAGCAGAAGAAGGAGAAGGAGAAGGTGAAGTCAGGAGGGTGAATCAGAAGAAGCAGAAGAAGGAGAAGGAGAAGGTGTAGTTGGGAGGGTGAATCAGAAGAAGCAGAAGAAGGAGAAGGAGCAGGTGAAGTCAGGGGGGTGAAGCAGAAGAAGTAGAAGAAGGAGAAGGAGAAGGTGAAGTCAGGACGGTGAAGCAGAAGAAGCAGAAGAAGGAGAAGGAGAAGGTGTAGTCTGGAGGGCGCAGCAGAAGAAGCAGAAGAAGGAGAAGGAGAATCTGAAGTCTGGAGGGTGAAGCAGAAGAAGCAGAAGAAGGAGAAGGAGAAGGTAAAGTCTGGAGGGTGAATCAGAAGAAGCAGAAGAAGGAGAAGGAGAAGCTGAAGTCAGCAGAGTGAAGCAGAAGAAGCAGAAGATGGAGAAGGAGAAGGTGAAGTCTGGAGGGCGAAGCAGAAGAAGCAGAAGAAGGAGAAGGAGAAGGTGAAGTCTGGAGGGTGAAGCAGAAGAAGCAGAAGAAGGAGAAGGAGCAGGTGGAGTCTGGAGGGTGAATCAGAAGAAGTAGAAGAAGGAGAAGGAGAAGGTGAAGTCAGGAGGGTGAAGCAGAAGAAGCAGAAGAATGAGAAGGAGAAGGTGAAGTCTGGAGGGTGAAGCAGAAGAAGCAGAAGAAGGAGCAGGAGAAGGTGAAGTCTGGAGGGTGAAGCAGAAGAAGCAGAAGAAGGAGAAGGAGAAGGTGAAGTCAGGAGGGTGAATCAGAAGAATTAGAAGAAGGAGAAGGAGAAGGTGAAGTCTGGAGGGTGAATCAGAAGAAGCAGAAGAAGGAGAAGGAGAAGGTGAAGTCTGGAGGGTGAATCAGAAGAAGCAGAAGAAGGAGAAGGAGAAGATGAAGTCTGGAGGGTGAATCAGAAGAAGTAGAAGAAGGAGAAGGAGAAGGTGAGGTCTGGAGGGTCAATCAGAAGAAGCAGAAGAAGGAGAAGGAGAAGGTGATGTCTGGAGGGTGAATCAGAAGAAGCAGAAGAAGGACAAGGAGAAGGTGAAGTCAGGAGGGTGAATCAGAAGAAGCAGAAGAAGGAGAAGGAGAAGGTAAAGTTAGGAGGGTGAATCAGAAGAAGCAGAAGAAGGAGAAGGAGCAGGTGAAGTCAGGGGGGTGAAGCAGAAGAAGTAGAAGAAGGAGAAGGAGAAGGTGAAGTCAGGAGGGTGAAGCAGAAGAAGCAGAAGAAGGAGAAGGAGAAGGTGAAGTCTGGAGGGCGCAGGAGAAGAAGCAGAAGAAGGAGAAGGAGAAGGTGAAGTCTGGAGGGTGAAGCAGAAGAAGCAGAAGAAGGAGAAGGAGAAGGTGAAGTCTGGAGGGTGAATCAGAAGAAGTAGAAGAAGGTGAAGGAGAAGGTGAAGGCAGGAGAGTGAAGCAGACGAAGCAGAAGAAGGAGAAGGAGAAGGTGAAGTCTAGAGGGTGAAGCAGAAGAATCAGAAGAAGGAGAAGGAGAAGGTGAAGTCTGGAGGGTGAATCAGAAGAAGCAGAAGAAGGACAAGGAGAAGGTGAAGTCAGGAGGGTGAATCAGAAGAAGCAGAAGAAGGAGAAGGAGAAGGTAAAGTTAGGAGGGTGAATCAGAAGAAGCAGAAGAAGGAGAAGGAGCAGGTGAAGTCAGGGGGGTGAAGCAGAAGAAGTAGAAGAAGGAGAAGGAGAAGGTGAAGTCAGGAGGGTGAAGCAGAAGAAGCAGAAGAAGGAGAAGGAGAAGGTGAAGTCTGGAGGGCGCAGGAGAAGAAGCAGAAGAAGGAGAAGGAGAAGGTGAAGTCTGGAGGGTGAAGCAGAAGAAGCAGAAGAAGGAGAAGGAGAAGGTGAAGTCTGGAGGGTGAATCAGAAGAAGTAGAAGAAGGTGAAGGAGAAGGTGAAGTCAGGAGAGTGAAGCAGACGAAGCAGAAGAAGGAGAAGGAGAAGGTGAAGTCTAGAGGGTGAAGCAGAAGAATCAGAAGAAGGAGAAGGAGAAGGTGAAGTCTGGAGGGTGAATCAGAAGAAGCAGAAGAAAGAGAAGGAGAAGGTGAAGTCTGGAGGGTGAATCAGAAGAAGTAGAAGAAGGAGAAGGAGAAGGTGAAGTCTGGAGGGTGAATCAGAAGAAGCAGAAGAAGGAGAAGGAGAAGGTGAAGTCTGGAGGGTGAATCAGAAGAAGTAGACGAAGGAGAAGGAGAAGGTGAAGTCTGGAGGGTGAATCAGAAGAAGTAGAAGAAGGAGAAGGAGAAGGTGAAGTCTGGAGGGTGAATCAGAAGAAGCAGAAGAAGGAGAAGGAGATGGTGAAGTCTGGAGGGTGAATCAGAAGAAGCAGAAGAAGGAGAAGGTGAAGTCTGGAGGGTGATTCAGAAGAAGCAGAATAAGGAGAAGGAGAAGGTGAAGTCTGGAGGGTGAAACAGAAGAAGCAGAAGAAGGAGAAGGAGAAGGTGAAGTCTGGAGGGTGAATCAGAAGAAGTAGAAGAAGGAGAGGGAGAAGGTGAAGTCTGGAGGGTGAATCAGAAGAAGCAGAAGAAGGAGAAGGAGAAGGTGAAGTCTGGAGGGTGAATCAGAAGAAGCAGAAGAAGGAGAAGGAGAAGGTGAAGTCTGGAGGGTGAATCAGAAGAAGCAGAATAAGGAGAAGGAGAAGGTGAAGTCTGGAGGGTGAATCAGAAGAAGCAGAAGAAGGAGAAGGAGAAGGTGAAGTCTGGAGGGTGAATCAGAAGAAGTAGAAGAAGGAGAAGGAGAAGGTGTAGTCTGGAGGGTGAAGCAGAAGAAGTAGAAGAAGGAGAAGGAGAAGGTGAAGTCTGGAGGGTGAATCAGAAGAAGCAGAAAAAGGAGAAGGAGAAGGTGAAGTCTGGAGGGTGAATCAGAAGAAGTAGAAGAAGGAGAAGGAGAAGGTGAAGTCTGGACGGTGAATCAGAAGAAGCAGAAGAAGGAGAAGGAGAAGGTGAAGTCTGGAGGGTGAATCAGAAGAAGCAGAAGAAGGAGAAGGAGAAGGTGAAGTCTGCAGGGTGAATCAGAAGAAGCAGAAGAAGGAGAAGGAGAAGGTGAAGTCTGGAGGGTGAATCAGAAGAAGCAGAATAAGGAGAAGGAGAAGGTGAAGTCTGGAGGGTGAATCAGAAGAAGCAGAAGAAGGAGAAGGAGAAGGTGAAGTCTGGAGGGTGAATCAGAAGGAGTAGAAGAAGGAGAAGGAGAAGGTGAAGTCTGGAGGGTGAATCAGAAGAAGCAGAAGAAGGAGAAGCAGAAGGTGAAGTCTGGAGGGTGAATCAGAAGAAGCAGAAAAAGGAGAAGGAGAAGGTGAAGTCTGGAGGGTGAATCAGAAGAAGCAGAAGAAGGAGAAGGAGAAGGTGAAGTCTGGAGGGTGAATCAGAAGAAGCAGAATAAGGAGAAGGAGAAGGTGAAGTCTGGAGGGTGAATCAGAAGAAGCAGAAGAAGGAGAAGGAGAAGGTGAAGTCTGGAGGGTGAATCAGAAGAAGTAGAAGAAGGAGAAGGAGAAGGTGAAGTCTGGAGGGTGAAGCAGAAGAAGCAGAAGAAGGAGAAGGAGAAGGTGAAGTCAGGAGGGTGAATCAGAAGAAGTAGAAGAAGGAGAAGGAGAAGGTGAAGTCAGGTGGGTGAATCAGAAGAAGCAGAAGAAGGAGAAGGAGAAGGTGAAGTCTGGAGGGTGAATCAGAAGAATCAGAAGAAGGAGAAGGAGAAGGTGAAGTCTGGAGGGTGAATCAGAAGAAGCAGAAGAAAGAGAAGAAGAAGGTGAAGTCTGGAGGGTGAAGCAGAAGAAACAGAAGAAGGAGAAGGAGAAGGTGAAGACTGGAGGGTGAATCTGAAGAAGTATAAGAAGGAGAAGGAGAAGGTGAAGTCTGGAGGGTGAATCAGAAGAAGTAGAAGAAGGAGAAGGAGAAGGTGAAGTCTGGAGGGTGAATCAGAAGAAGCAGAAGAAGGAGAAGGAGAAGGTGAAGTCTGGAGGGTGAATCAGAAGAAGCAGAAGAAGGAGAAGGAGAAGATGAAGTCTGGAGGGTGAATCAGAAGAAGCAGAAGAAGGAGAAGGAGAAGGTGAAGTCTGGAGGGTGAATCAGAAGAAGCAGAAGAAGGAGAAGGAGAAGGTGAAGTCTGGAGGGTGAATCAGAAGAAGCAGAAGAAGGAGAAGGAGAAGGTGAAGTCAGGAGGGTGAATCAGAAGAAGCAGAAGAAGGAGAAGGAGAAGGTGTAGTTAGGAGGGTGAATCAGAAGAAGCAGAAGAAGGAGAAGGAGCAGGTGAAGTCAGGGGGGTGAAGCAGAAGAAGTAGAAGAAGGAGAAGGAGAAGGTGAAGTCAGGACGGTGAAGCAGAAGAAGCAGAAGAAGGAGAAGGAGAAGGTGAAGTCTGGAGGGCGCAGCAGAAGAAGCAGAAGAAGGAGAAGGAGAAGCTGAAGTCTGGAGGGTGAAGCAGAAGAAGCAGAAGAAGGAGAAGGAGAAGGTGAAGTCTGGAGGGTGAATCAGAAGAATCAAAAGAAGGAGAAGGAGAAGGTGAAGTCTGGAGGGTGAATCAGAAGAAGCAGAAGAAAGAGAAGGAGAAGGTGAAGTCTGGAGGGTGTAGCAGAAGAAACAGAAGAAGGAGAAGGAGAAGGTGAAGACTGGAGGGTGAATCTGAAGAAGTAGAAGAAGGAGAAGGAGAAGGTGAAGTCTGGAGGGTGAATCAGAAGAAGTAGAAGAAGGAGAAGGAGAAGGTGAAGTCTGGAGGGTGAATCAGAAGAAGCAGAAGAAGGAGAAGGAGAAGGTGAAGTCTGCAGGGTGAATCAGAAGAAGCAGAAGAAGGAGAAGGAGAAGATGAAGTCTGGAGGGTGAATCAGAAGAAGAAGAAGAAGGAGAAGGAGAAGGTGAAGTCTGGAGGGTGAATCAGAAGAAGCAGAAGAAGGAGAAGGAGAAGGTGAAGTTTGGAGGGTGAATCAGAAGAATCAGAAGAAGGAGAAGGAGAAGGTGAAGTCTGGAGGGTGAATCAGAAGAAGCAGAAGAAAGAGAAGGAGAAGGTGAAGTCTGGAGGGTGAAGCAGAAGAAACAGAAGAAGGAGAAGGAGAAGGTGAAGACTGGAGGGTGAATCTGAAGAAGTAGAAGAAGGAGAAGGAGAAGGGGAAGGCTGGAGGGTGAATCAGAAGAAGTAGAAGAAGGAGAAGGAGAAGGTGAAGTTTGGAGGGTGAATCAGAAGAAGCAGAAGAAGGAGAAGGAGAAGGTGAAGTCTGGAGGGTGAAACAGAAGAAGCAGAAGAAGGAGAAGGAGAAGGAGAAGTCTGGAGGGTGAATCAGAAGAAGCAGAAGAAGGAGAAGGAGAAGGTGAAGTCAGGAGGGTGAATCAGAAGAAGCAGAAGAAGGAGAAGGAGAAGGTGAAGTTAGGAGGGTGAATCAGAAGAAGCAGAAGAAGGAGAAGGAGCAGGTGAAGTCAGGGGGGTGAAGCAGAAGAAGTAGAAGAAGGAGAAGGAGAAGGTGAAGTCAGGACGGTGAAGCAGAAGAAGCAGAAGAAGGAGAAGGAGAAGGTGAAGTCTGGAGGGCGGAGCAGAAGAAGCAGAAGAAGGAGAAGGAGAAGCTGAAGTCTGGAGGGTGAAGCAGAAGAAGCAGAAGAAGGAGAAGGAGAAGGTGAAGTCTGGAGGGTGAATCAGAAGAAGTAGAAGAAGGAGAAGGAGAAGGTGAAGTCAGGAGAGTGAAGCAGAAGAAGCAGAAGATGGAGAAGGAGAAGGTGAAGTCTGGAGGGCGAAGCAGAAGAAGCAGAAGAAGGAGAAGGAGAAGGTGAAGTCTGGAGGGTGAAGCAGAAGAAGCAGAAGAAGGAGAAGGAGAAGGTGAAGTCTGGAGGGTGAATCAGAAGAAGTAGAAGGAGGAGAAGGAGAAGGTGAAGTCAGGAGGGTGAAGCAGAAGAAGCAGAAGAAGGAGAAGGAGAAGGTGAAGTCTGGAGGGTGAAGCAGAAGAAGCAGAAGAAGGAGCAGGAGAAGGTGAAGTCTGGAGGGTGAAGCAGAAGAAGCAGAAGAAGGAGAAGGAGAAGGTGAAGTCAGGAGGGTGAATCAGAAGAAGTAGAAGAAGGAGAAGGAGAAGGTGAAGTCTGGAGTGTGAATCAGAAGAAGCAGAAGAAGGAGAAGGAGAAGGTGAAGTCTGGAGGGTGAATCAGAAGAAGCAGAAGAAGGAGAAGGAGAAGATGAAGTCTGGAGTGTGAATCAGAAGAAGTAGAAGAAGGAGAAGGAGAAGGTGAGGTCTGGAGGGTCAATCAGAAGAAGCAGAAGAAGGAGAAGGAGAAGGTGAAGTCTGGAGGGTGAATCAGAAGAAGCAGAAGAAGGAGAAGGAGAAGGTGAAGTCTGGAGGGTGAATTAGAAGAAGCAGAAGAAGGAGAAGGAGAAGGTGAAGTCAGGAGGGTGAATCAGAAGAAGCAGAAGAAGGAGAAGGAGAAGGTAAAGTTAGGAGGGTGAATCAGAAGAAGCAGAAGAAGGAGAAGGAGCAGGTGAAGTCAGGGGGGTGAAACAGAAGAAGTAGAAGAAGGAGAAGGAGAAGGTGAAGTCAGGAGGGTGAAGCAGAAGAAGCAGAAGAAGGAGAAGGAGAAGGTGAAGTCTGGAGGGCGCAGCAGAAGAAGCAGAAGAAGGAGAAGGAGAAGGTGAAGTCTGGAGGGTGAAGCAGAAGAAGCAGAAGAAGGATAAGGAGAAGGTGAAGTCTGGAGGGTGAATCAGAAGAAGTAGAAGAAGGAGAAGGAGAAGGTGAAGTCAGGAGAGTGAAGCAGAAGAAGCAGAAGGAGGAGAAGGAGAAGGTGAAGTCTGGAAGGTGAAGCAGAAGAAGCAGAAGAAGGAGAAAGAGAAGTTGATGTCTGGAGGGCGAATCAGAAGAAGCAGAAGAAGGAGAAGGAGAAGGTGAAGTCTGGAGGGTGAATCAGAAGAAGTAGAAGAAGGAGAAGGAGAAGGTGAAGTCAGGAGGGTGAATCAGAAGAAGTAGAAGAAGGAGAAGGAGAAGGTGAAGTCTGGAGGGTGAAGCAGAAGAAGTAGAAGAAGGAGAAGGAGAAGGTGAAGTCAGGAGGGTGAATCAGAAGATTTAGAAGAAGGAGAAGGAGAAGGTGAAGTCAGGAGGGTGAATCAGAAGAAGCAGAAGAAGGAGAAGGAGAAGGTGAAGTCTGGAGGGTGAATCAGAAGAAGTAGAAGAAGGAGAAGGAGAAGGTGAAGTCAGGAGGGTGAATCAGAAGAAGCAGTAGAAGGAGAAGGAGAAGGTGAAGTCTGGAGGGTGAATCAGAAGAATCAGAAGAAGGAGAAGGAGAAGGTGAAGTCTGGAGGGTGAATCAGAAGAAGCAGAAGAAAGAGAAGGAGAAGGTGAAGTCTGGAGGGTGAAGCAGAAGAAACAGAAGAAGGAGAAGGAGAAGGTGAAGACTGGAGGGTGAATCTGAAGAAGTAGAAGAAGGAGAAGGAGAAGGTGAAGTCTGGAGGGTGAATCAGAAGAAGTAGAAGAAGGAGAAGGAGAAGGTGAAGTCTGGAGGGTGAATCAGAAGAAGCAGAAGAAGGAGAAGGAGAAGGTGAAGTCTGCAGGGTGAATCAGAAGAAGCAGAAGAAGGAGAAGGAGAAGATGAAGTCTGGAGGGTGAATCAGAAGAAGAAGAAGAAGGAGAAGGAGAAGGTGAAGTCTGGAGGGTGAATCAGAAGAAGCAGAAGAAGGAGAAGGAGAAGGTGAAGTTTGGAGGGTGAATCAGAAGAATCAGAAGAAGGAGAAGGAGAAGGTGAAGTCTGGAGGGTGAATCAGAAGAAGCAGAAGAAAGAGAAGGAGAAGGTGAAGTCTGGAGGGTGAAGCAGAAGAAACAGAAGAAGGAGAAGGAGAAGGTGAAGACTGGAGGGTGAATCTGAAGAAGTAGAAGAAGGAGAAGGAGAAGGGGAAGACTGGAGGGTGAATCAGAAGAAGTAGAAGAAGGAGAAGGAGAAGCTGAAGTTTGGAGGGTGAATCAGAAGAAGCAGAAGAAGGAGAAGGAGAAGGTGAAGTCTGGAGGGTGAATCAGAAGAAGCAGAAGAAGGAGAAGGAGAAGGTGAAGTCTGGAGGGTGAAACAGAAGAAGCAGAAGAAGGAGAAGGAGAAGGAGAAGTCTGGAGGGTGAATCAGAAGAAGCAGAAGAAGGAGAAGGAGAAGGTGAAGTCAGGAGGGTGAATCAGAAGAAGCAGAAGAAGGAGAAGGAGAAGGTGAAGTTAGGAGGGTGAATCAGAAGAAGCAGAAGAAGGAGAAGGAGCAGGTGAAGTCAGGGGGTGAAGCAGAAGAAGTAGAAGAAGGAGAAGGAGAAGGTGAAGTCAGGACGGTGAAGCAGAAGAAGCAGAAGAAGGAGAAGGAGAAGGTGAAGTCTGGAGGGCGCAGCAGAAGAAGCAGAAGAAGGAGAAGGAGAAGCTGAAGTCTGGAGGGTGAAGCAGAAGAAGCAGAAGAAGGAGAAGGAGAAGGTGAAGTCTGGAGGGTGAATCAGAAGAAGTAGAAGAAGGAGAAGGAGAAGGTGAAGTCAGGAGAGTGAAGCAGAAGAAGCAGAAGATGGAGAAGGAGAAGGTGAAGTCTGGAGGGCGAAGCAGAAGAAGCAGAAGAAGGAGAAGGAGAAGGTGAAGTCTGGAGGGTGAAGCAGAAGAAGCAGAAGAAGGAGAAGGAGAAGGTGAAGTCTGGAGGGTGAATCAGAAGAAGTAGAAGGAGGAGAAGGAGAAGGTGAAGTCAGGAGGGTGAAGCAGAAGAAGCAGAAGAAGGAGAAGGAGAAGGTGAAGTCTGGAGGGTGAAGCAGAAGAAGCAGAAGAAGGAGCAGGAGAAGGTGAAGTCTGGAGGGTGAAGCAGAAGAAGCAGAAGAAGGAGAAGGAGAAGGTGAAGTCAGGAGGGTGAATCAGAAGAAGTAGAAGAAGGAGAAAGAGAAGGTGAAGTCTGGAGTGTGAATCAGAAGAAGCAGAAGAAGGAGAAGGAGAAGGTGAAGTCTGGAGGGTGAATCAGAAGAAGTAGACGAAGGAGAAGGAGAAGGTGAAGTCTGGAGGGTGAATCAGAAGAAGTAGAAGAAGGAGAAGGAGAAGGTGAAGTCTGGAGGGTGAATCAGAAGAAGCAGAAGAAGGAGAAGGAGATGGTGAAGTCTGGAGGGTGAATCAGAAGAAGCAGAAGAAGGAGAAGGTGAAGTCTGGAGGGTGATTCAGAAGAAGCAGAATAAGGAGAAGGAGAAGGTGAAGTCTGGAGGGTGAAACGGAAGAAGCAGAAGAAGGAGAAGGAGAAGGTGAAGTCTGGAGGGTGAATCAGAAGAAGTAGAAGAAGGAGAGGGAGAAGGTGAAGTCTGGAGGGTGAATCAGAAGAAGCAGAAGAAGGAGAAGGAGAAGGTGAAGTCTGGAGGGTGAATCAGAAGAAGCAGAAGAAGGAGAAGGAGAAGGTGAAGTCTGGAGGGTGAATCAGAAGAAGCAGAATAAGGAGAAGGAGAAGGTGAAGTCTGGAGGGTGAATCAGAAGAAGCAGAAGAAGGAGAAGGAGAAGGTGAAGTCTGGAGGGTGAATCAGAAGAAGTAGAAGAAGGAGAAGGAGAAGGTGTAGTCTGGAGGGTGAAGCAGAAGAAGTAGAAGAAGGAGAAGGAGAAGGTGAAGTCTGGAGGGTGAATCAGAAGAAGCAGAAAAAGGAGAAGGAGAAGGTGAAGTCTGGAGGGTGAATCAGAAGAAGTAGAAGAAGGAGAAGGAGAAGGTGAAGTCTGGACGGTGAATCAGAAGAAGCAGAAGAAGGAGAAGGAGAAGGTGAAGTCTGGAGGGTGAATCAGAAGAAGCAGAAGAAGGAGAAGGAGAAGGTGAAGTCTGCAGGGTGAATCAGAAGAAGCAGAAGAAGGAGAAGGAGAAGGTGAAGTCTGGAGGGTGAATCAGAAGAAGCAGAATAAGGAGAAGGAGAAGGTGAAGTCTGGAGGGTGAATCAGAAGAAGCAGAAGAAGGAGAAGGAGAAGGTGAAGTCTGGAGGGTGAATCAGAAGGAGTAGAAGAAGGAGAATGAGAAGGTGAAGTCTGGAGGGTGAATCAGAAGAAGCAGAAGAAGGAGAAGCAGAAGGTGAAGTCTGGAGGGTGAATCAGAAGAAGCAGAAGAAGGAGAAGGAGAAGGTGAAGTCTGGAGGGTGAATCAGAAGAAGCAGAAGAAGGAGAAGGAGAAGGTGAAGTCTGGAGGGTGAATCAGAAGAAGCAGAATAAGGAGAAGGAGAAGGTGAAGTCTGGAGGGAGAATCAGAAGAAGCAGAAGAAGGAGAAGGAGAAGGTGAAGTCTGGAGGGTGAATCAGAAGAAGTAGAAGAAGGAGAAGGAGAAGGTGAAGTCTGGAGGGTGAAGCAGAAGAAGCAGAAGAAGGAGAAGGAGAAGGTGAAGTCAGGAGGGTGAATCAGAAGAAGTAGAAGAAGGAGAAGGAGAAGGTGAAGTCAGGTGGGTGAATCAGAAGAAGCAGAAGAAGGAGAAGGAGAAGGTGAAGTCTGGAGGGTGAATCAGAAGAATCAGAAGAAGGAGAAGGAGAAGGTGAAGTCTGGAGGGTGAATCAGAAGAAGCAGAAGAAAGAGAAGAAGAAGGTGAAGTCTGGAGGGTGAAGCAGAAGAAACAGAAGAAGGAGAAGGAGAAGGTGAAGACTGGAGGGTGAATCTGAAGAAGTATAAGAAGGAGAAGGAGAAGGTGAAGTCTGGAGGGTGAATCAGAAGAAGTAGAAGAAGGAGAAGGAGAAGGTGAAGTCTGGAGGGTGAATCAGAAGAAGCAGAAGAAGGAGAAGGAGAAGGTGAAGTCTGGAGGGTGAATCAGAAGAAGCAGAAGAAGGAGAAGGAGAAGATGAAGTCTGGAGGGTGAATCAGAAGAAGCAGAAGAAGGAGAAGGAGAAGGTGAAGTCTGGAGGGTGAATCAGAAGAAGCAGAAGAAGGAGAAGGAGAAGGTGAAGTCTGGAGGGTGAATCAGAAGAAGCAGAAGAAGGAGAAGGAGAAGGTGAAGTCAGGAGGGTGAATCAGAAGAAGCAGAAGAAGGAGAAGGAGAAGGTGTAGTTAGGAGGGTGAATCAGAAGAAGCAGAAGAAGGAGAAGGAGCAGGTGAAGTCAGGGGGGTGAAGCAGAAGAAGTAGAAGAAGGAGAAGGAGAAGGTGAAGTCAGGACGGTGAAGCAGAAGAAGCAGAAGAAGGAGAAGGAGAAGGTGAAGTCTGGAGGGCGCAGCAGAAGAAGCAGAAGAAGGAGAAGGAGAAGCTGAAGTCTGGAGGGTGAAGCAGAAGAAGCAGAAGAAGGAGAAGGAGAAGGTGAAGTCTGGAGGGTGAATCAGAAGAAGTAGAAGAAGGAGAAGGAGAAGGTGAAGTCAGGAGAGTGAAGCAGAAGAAGCAGAAGATGGAGAAGGAGAAGGTGAAGTCTGGAGGGCGAAGCAGAAGAAGCAGAAGGAGGAGAAGGAGAAGGTGAAGTCTGGAGGGTGAAGCAGAAGAAGCAGAAGAAGGAGAAGGAGAAGGTGAAGTCTGGAGGGTGAATCAGAAGAAGTAGAAGAAGGAGAAGGAGAAGGTGAAGTCAGGAGGGTGAAGCAGAAGAAGCAGAAGAAGGAGAAGCAGAAGGTGAAGTCTGGAGGGTGAAGCAGAAGAAGCAGAAAAAGGAGCAGGAGAAGTTGAAGTCTGGAGGGTGAAGCAGAAGAAGCAGAAGAAGGAGAAGGAGAAGGTGAAGTCAGGATGGTGAATCAGAAGAAGTAGAAGAAGGAGAAGGAGAAGGTGAAGTCTGGAGGGTGAATCAGAAGAAGCAGAAGAAGGAGAAGGAGAAGGTGAAGTCTGGAGGGTGAATCAGAAGAAGCAGAAGAAGGAGAAGGAGAAGATGAAGTCTGGAGGGTGAATCAGAACAAGTAGAAGAAGGAGAAGGAGAAGGTGAGGTCTGGAGGGTCAATCAGAAGAAGCAGAAGAAGGAGAAGGAGAAGGTGAAGTCTGGAGGGTGAATCAGAAGAAGCAGAAGAAGGACAAGGAGAAGGTGAAGTCTGGAGGGTGAATTAGAAGAAGCAGAAGAAGGAGAAGGAGAAGGTGAAGTCAGGAGGGTGAATCAGAAGAAGCAGAAGAAGGAGAAGGAGAAGGTAAAGTTAGGAGGGTGAATCAGAAGAAGCAGAAGAAGGAGAAGGAGCAGGTGAAGTCAGGGGGGTGAAGCAGAAGAAGTAGAAGAAGGAGAAGGAGAAGGTGAAGTCAGGAGGGTGAAGCAGAAGAAGCAGAAGAAGGAGAAGGAGAAGGTGAAGTCTGGAGGGCGCAGCAGAAGAAGCAGAAGAAGGAGAAGGAGAAGGTGAAGTCTGGAGGGTGAATCAGAAGAAGTAGAAGAAGGTGAAGGACAAGGTGAAGTCAGGAGAGTGAAGCAGAAGAAGCAGAAGAAGGAGAAGGAGAAGGTGAAGTCTGGAGGGTGAAGCAGAAGAAGCAGAAGAAGGAGAAGGAGAAGGTGATGTCTGGAGGGCGAAGCAGAAGAAGCAGAAGAAGGAGAAGGAGAAGGTGAAGTCTGGAGGGTGAAGCAGAAGAAGCAGAAGAAGGAGAAGGAGAAGGTGAAGTCTGGAGGGTGAATCAGAAGAAGTAGAAGAAGGAGAAGGAGAAGGTGAAGTCAGGAGGGTGAAGCAGAAGAAGCAGAAGAAGGAGAAGGAGAAGGTGAAGTCAGGAGGGTGAATCGGAAGAAGTAGAAGAAGGAGAAGGAGAAGGTGAAGTCTGGAGGGTGAATCAGAAGAAGTAGAAGAAGGAGAAGGAGAAGGTGAAGTCTGGAGGGTGAATCAGAAGAAGTAGAAGAAGGAGAATGAGAAGGTGAAGTCTGGAGGGTGAATCAGAAGAAGCAGAAGAAGGAGAAGGAGAAGGTGAAGTCTGGAGGGAGAAGCAGAAGAAGTAGAAGAAGGAGAAGGAGAAGGTGAAGTCTGGAGGGTGAATCAGAAGAAGTAGAAGAAGGAGAAGGAGAAGGTGAAGTCTGGAGGGTGAATCAGAAGAAGTAGAAGAAGGAGAAGGAGAAGGTGAAGTCTGGAGGGTGAATCAGAAGAAACAGAAGAAGGAGAAGGAGAAGGTGAAGTCTGGAGGGTGAATCAGAAGAAGTAGAAGAAGGAGAAGGAGAAGGTGTAGTCCGGAGGGTGAATCAGTAGAAGTCGACGAAGGAGAAGGAGAAGGTGAAGTCTGGAGGGTGAATCAGAAGAAGCAGAAGAAGGAGAAGGAGAAAGTGAAGTCTGGAGGGTGAATCAGAAGAAGTAGAAGAAGGAGAAGGAGAAGGTGAAGTCTGGAGGGTGAATCAGAAGAAGCAGAAGAAGGAGAAGGAGAAGGTGAAGTCTGGAGGGTGAATCAGAAGAAGCAGAAGAAGGAGAAGGAGAAGGTGAAGTCTGGAGGGTGAAACAGAAGAAGCAGAATAAGGAGAAGGAGAAGGTGAAGTCAGGAGGGTGAATCAGAAGAAGCAGAAGAAGGAGAAGGAGAAGGTGAAGTAAGGAGGGTGAATCAGAAGAAGCAGAAGAAGGAGAAGGAGAAGGTGAAGTCTGGAGTGTGAAGCAGAAGAAGCAAAAGAAGGAGAAGGAGAAGGTGAAGTCTGGAGGGTGAATCAGAAGAAGTAGAAGAAGGAGAAGGAGAAGGTGAAGTCTGGAGGGTGAAGCAGAAGAAGTAGAAGAAGGAGAAGGAGAAGGTGAAGTCAGGAGGGTGAATCAGAAGAAGTAGAAGAAGGAGAAGGAGAAGGTGAAGTCAGGAGGGTGAATCAGAAGAAGCAGTAGAAGGAGAAGGAGAAGGTGAAGTCTGGAGGGTGAATCAGAAGAATCAGAAGAAGGAGAAGGAGAAGGTGAAGTCTGGAGGGTGAATCAGAAGAAGCAGAAGAAAGAGAAGGAGAAGGTGAAGTCTGGAGGGTGAAGCAGAAGAAACAGAAGAAGGGGAAGGAGAAGGTGAAGACTGGAGGGTGAATCTGAAGAAGTAGAAGAAGGAGAAGGAGAAGGTGAAGTCTGGAGGGTGAATCAGAAGAAGTAGAAGATGGAGAAGGAGAAGGTGAAGTCTGGAGGGTGAATCAGAAGAAGCAGAAGAAGGAGAAGGAGAAGGTGAAGTCTGCAGGGTGAATCAGAAGAAGCAGAAGAAGGAGAAGGAGAAGATGAAGTCTGGAGGGTGAATCAGAAGAAGAAGAAGAAGGAGAAGGAGAAGGTGAAGTCTGGAGGGTGAATCAGAAGAAGCAGAAGAAGGAGAAGGAGAAGGTGAAGTTTGGAGGGTGAATCAGAAGAATCAGAAGAAGGAGAAGGAGAAGGTGAAGTCTGGAGGGTGAATCAGAAGAAGCAGAAGAAAGAGAAGGAGAAGGTGAAGTCTGGAGGGTGAAGCAGAAGAAACAGAAGAAGGAGAAGGAGAAGGTGAAGACTGGAGGGTGAATCTGAAGAAGTAGAAGAAGGAGAAGGAGAAGGGGAAGACTGGAGGGTGAATCAGAAGAAGTAGAAGAAGGAGAAGGAGAAGGTGAAGTTTGGAGGGTGAATCAGAAGAAGCAGAAGAAGGAGAAGGAGAAGGTGAAGTCTGGAGGGTGAATCAGACGAAGCAGAAGAAGGAGAAGGAGAAGGTGAAGTCTGGAGGGTGAAACAGAAGAAGCAGAAGAAGGAGAAGGAGAAGGAGAAGTCTGGAGGGTGAATCAGAAGAAGCAGAAGAAGGAGAAGGAGAAGGTGAAGTTTGGAGGGTGAATCAGAAGAATCAGAAGAAGGAGAAGGAGAAGGTGAAGTCTGGAGGGTGAATCAGAAGAAGCAGAAGAAAGAGAAGGAGAAGGTGAAGTCTGGAGGGTGAAGCAGAAGAAACAGAAGAAGGAGAAGGAGAAGGTGAAGACTGGAGGGTGAATCTGAAGAAGTGGAAGAAGGAGAAGGAGAAGGGGAAGACTGGAGGGTGAATCAGAAGAAGTAGAAGAAGGAGAAGGAGAAGGTGAAGTTTGGAGGGTGAATCAGAAGAAGCAGAAGAAGGAGAAGGAGAAGGTGAAGTCTGGAGGGTGAATCAGAAGAAGCAGAAGAAGGAGAAGGAGAAGGTGAAGTCTGGAGGGTGAATCAGAAGAAGCAGAAGAAGGAGAAGGAGAAGGTGAAGTCAGGAGGGTGAATCAGAAGAAGCAGAAGAAGGAGAAGGAGAAGGTGAAGTTAGGAGGGTGAATCAGAAGAAGCAGAAGAAGGAGAAGGAGCAGGTGAAGTCAGGGGGGTGAAGCAGAAGAAGTAGAAGAAGGAGAAGGTGAAGTCTGGAGGGTGAATCAGAAGAAGCAGAAGAAGGAGAAGGAGAAGGTGAAGTCAGGAGGGTGAATCAGAAGAAGCAGAAGAAGGAGAAGGAGAAGGTGTAGTTAGGAGGGTGAATCAGAAGAAGCAGAAGAAGGAGAAGGAGCAGGTGAAGTCAGGGGGGTGAAGCAGAAGAAGTAGAAGAAGGAGAAGGAGAAGGTGAAGTCAGGACGGTGAAGCAGAAGAAGCAGAAGAAGGAGAAGGAGAAGGTGAAGTCTGGAGGGCGCAGCAGAAGAAGCAGAAGAAGGAGAAGGAGAAGCTGAAGTCTGGAGGGTGAAGCAGAAGAAGCAGAAGAAGGAGAAGGAGAAGGTGAAGTCTGGAGGGTGAATCAGAAGAAGTAGAAGAAGGAGAAGGAGAAGGTGAAGTCAGGAGAGTGAAGCAGAAGAAGCAGAAGATGGAGAAGGAGAAGGTGAAGTCTGGAGGGCGAAGCAGAAGAAGCAGAAGAAGGAGAAGGAGAAGGTGAAGTCTGGAGGGTGAAGCAGAAGAAGCAGAAGAAGGAGAAGGAGAAGGTGAAGTCTGGAGGGTGAATCAGAAGAAGTAGAAGAAGGAGAAGGAGAAGGTGAAGTCAGGAGGGTGAAGCAGAAGAAGCAGAAGAAGGAGAAGGAGAAGGTGAAGTTTGGAGGGTGAAGCAGAAGAAGCAGAAAAAGGAGCAGGAGAAGTTGAAGTCTGGAGGGTGAAGCAGAAGAAGCAGAAGAAGGAGAAGGAGAAGGTGAAGTCAGGATGGTGAATCAGAAGAAGTAGAAGAAGGAGAAGGAGAAGGTGAAGTCTGGAGGTTGAATCAGAAGAAGCAGAAGAAGGAGAAGGAGAAGGTGAAGTCTGGAGGGTGAATCAGAAGAAGCAGAAGAAGGACAAGGAGAAGGTGAAGTCTGGAGGGTGAATTAGAAGAAGCAGAAGAAGGAGAAGGAGAAGGTGAAGTCAGGAGGGTAAATCAGAAGAAGCAGAAGAAGGAGAAGGAGAAGGTAAAGTTAGGAGGGTGAATCAGAAGAAGGAGAAGGAGCAGGTGAAGTCAGGGGGGTGAAGCAGAAGAAGTAGAAGAAGGAGAAGGAGAAGGTGAAGTCAGGAGGGTGAAGCAGAAGAAGCAGAAGAAGGAGAAGGAGAAGGTGAAGTCTGGAGGGCGCAGCAGAAGAAGCAGAAGAAGGAGAAGGAGAAGGTGAAGTCTGGAGGGTGAATCACAAGAAGTAGAAGAAGGTGAAGGAGAAGGTGAAGTCAGGAGAGTGAAGCAGAAGAAGCAGAAGAAGGAGAAGGAGAAGTTGAAGTCTGGAGGGTGAAGCAGAAGAAGCAGAATGAGGAGAAGGAGAAGGTGATGTCTGGAGGGCGAAGCAGAAGAAGCAGAAGAAGGAGAAGGAGAAGGTGAAGTCTGGAGGGTGAAGCAGAAGAAGCAGAAGAAGGAGAAGGAGAAGGTGAAGTCTGGAGGGTGAATCAGAAGAAGTAGAAGAAGGAGAAG
Organism: Somniosus microcephalus; assembly: GCF_052327205.1. Classification (NCBI taxonomy): domain Eukaryota; kingdom Metazoa; phylum Chordata; class Chondrichthyes; order Squaliformes; family Somniosidae; genus Somniosus; species Somniosus microcephalus. The sequence continues at coordinate 895,386 of NW_028225244.1, read as the reverse complement.
GAGAAGGTGAAGTCAGGAGGGTGAAGCAGAAGAAGCAGAAGAAGGAGAAGGAGAAGGTGAAGTCAGGAGGGTGAATCGGAAGAAGTAGAAGAAGGAGAAGGAGAAGGTGAAGTCTGGAGGGTGAATCAGAAGAAGTAGAAGAAGGAGAAGGAGAAGGTGAAGTCTGGAGGGTGAATCAGAAGAAGTAGAAGAAGGAGAATGAGAAGGTGAAGTCTGGAGGGTGAATCAGAAGAAGCAGAAGAAGGAGAAGGAGAAGGTGAAGTCTGGAGGGAGAAGCAGAAGAAGTAGAAGAAGGAGATGGAGAAGGTGAAGTCTGGAGGGTGAATCAGAAGAAGTAGAAGAAGGAGAAGGAGAAGGTGAAGTCTGGAGGGTGAATCAGAAGAAGTAGAAGAAGGAGAAGGAGAAGGTGAAGTCTGGAGGGTGAATCAGAAGAAACAGAAGAAGGAGAAGGAGAAGGTGAAGTCTGGAGGGTGAATCAGAAGAAGTAGAAGAAGGAGAAGGAGAAGGTGTAGTCTGGAGGGTGAATCAGTAGAAGTCGACGAAGGAGAAGGAGAAGGTGAAGTCTGGAGGGTGAATCAGAAGAAGCAGAAGAAGGAGAAGGAGAAAGTGAAGTCTGGAGGGTGAATCAGAAGAAGTAGAAGAAGGAGAAGGAGAAGGTGAAGTCTGGAGGGTGAATCAGAAGAAGCAGAAGAAGGAGAAGGAGAAGGTGAAGTCTGGAGGGTGAATCAGAAGAAGCAGAAGAAGGAGAAGGAGAAGGTGAAGTCTGGAGGGTGAAACAGAAGAAGCAGAATAAGGAGAAGGAGAAGGTGAAGTCAGGAGGGTGAATCAGAAGAAGCAGAAGAAGGAGAAGGAGAAGGTGAAGTAAGGAGGGTGAATCAGAAGAAGCAGAAGAAGGAGAAGGAGAAGGTGAAGTCTGGAGTGTGAAGCAGAAGAAGCAAAAGAAGGAGAAGGAGAAGGTGAAGTCTGGAGGGTGAATCAGAAGAAGTAGAAGAAGGAGAAGGAGAAGGTGAAGTCAGGAGGGTGAATCAGAAGAAGTAGAAGAAGGAGAAGGAGAAGGTGAAGTCAGGAGGGTGAATCAGAAGAAGCAGTAGAAGGAGAAGGAGAAGGTGAAGTCTGGAGGGTGAATCAGAAGAATCAAAAGAAGGAGAAGGAGAAGGTGAAGTCTGGAGGGTGAATCAGAAGAAGCAGAAGAAAGAGAAGGAGAAGGTGAAGTCTGGAGGGTGTAGCAGAAGAAACAGAAGAAGGAGAAGGAGAAGGTGAAGACTGGAGGGTGAATCTGAAGAAGTAGAAGAAGGAGAAGGAGAAGGTGAAGTCTGGAGGGTGAATCAGAAGAAGTAGAAGAAGGAGAAGGAGAAGGTGAAGTCTGGAGGGTGAATCAGAAGAAGCAGAAGAAGGAGAAGGAGAAGGTGAAGTCTGCAGGGTGAATCAGAAGAAGCAGAAGAAGGAGAAGGAGAAGATGAAGTCTGGAGGGTGAATCAGAAGAAGAAGAAGAAGGAGAAGGAGAAGGTGAAGTCTGGAGGGTGAATCAGAAGAAGCAGAAGAAGGAGAAGGAGAAGGTGAAGTTTGGAGGGTGAATCAGAAGAATCAGAAGAAGGAGAAGGAGAAGGTGAAGTCTGGAGGGTGAATCAGAAGAAGCAGAAGAAAGAGAAGGAGAAGGTGAAGTCTGGAGGGTGAAGCAGAAGAAACAGAAGAAGGAGAAGGAGAAGGTGAAGACTGGAGGGTGAATCTGAAGAAGTAGAAGAAGGAGAAGGAGAAGGGGAAGACTGGAGGGTGAATCAGAAGAAGTAGAAGAAGGAGAAGGAGAAGGTGAAGTTTGGAGGGTGAATCAGAAGAAGCAGAAGAAGGAGAAGGAGAAGGTGAAGTCTGGAGGGTGAAACAGAAGAAGCAGAAGAAGGAGAAGGAGAAGGAGAAGTCTGGAGGGTGAATCAGAAGAAGCAGAAGAAGGAGAAGGAGAAGGTGAAGTCAGGAGGGTGAATCAGAAGAAGCAGAAGAAGGAGAAGGAGAAGGTGAAGTTAGGAGGGTGAATCAGAAGAAGCAGAAGAAGGAGAAGGAGCAGGTGAAGTCAGGAGGGTGAAGCAGAAGAAGTAGAAGAAGGAGAAGGAGAAGGTGAAGTCAGGACGGTGAAGCAGAAGAAGCAGAAGAAGGAGAAGGAGAAGGTGAAGTCTGGAGGGCGGAGCAGAAGAAGCAGAAGAAGGAGAAGGAGAAGCTGAAGTCTGGAGGGTGAAGCAGAAGAAGCAGAAGAAGGAGAAGGAGAAGGTGAAGTCTGGAGGGTGAATCAGAAGAAGTAGAAGAAGGAGAAGGAGAAGGTGAAGTCAGGAGAGTGAAGCAGAAGAAGCAGAAGATGGAGAAGGAGAAGGTGAAGTCTGGAGGGCGAAGCAGAAGAAGCAGAAGAAGGAGAAGGAGAAGGTGAAGTCTGGAGGGTGAAGCAGAAGAAGCAGAAGAAGGAGAAGGAGAAGGTGAAGTCTGGAGGGTGAATCAGAAGAAGTAGAAGGAGGAGAAGGAGAAGGTGAAGTCAGGAGGGTGAAGCAGAAGAAGCAGAAGAAGGAGAAGGAGAAGGTGAAGTCTGGAGGGTGAAGCAGAAGAAGCAGAAGAAGGAGCAGGAGAAGGTGAAGTCTGGAGGGTGAAGCAGAAGAAGCAGAAGAAGGAGAAGGAGAAGGTGAAGTCAGGAGGGTGAATCAGAAGAAGTAGAAGAAGGAGAAGGAGAAGGTGAAGTCTGGAGTGTGAATCAGAAGAAGCAGAAGAAGGAGAAGGAGAAGGTGAAGTCTGGAGGGTGAATCAGAAGAAGCAGAAGAAGGAGAAGGAGAAGATGAAGTCTGGAGTGTGAATCAGAAGAAGTAGAAGAAGGAGAAGGAGAAGGTGAGGTCTGGAGGGTCAATCAGAAGAAGCAGAAGAAGGAGAAGGAGAAGGTGAAGTCTGGAGGGTGAATCAGAAGAAGCAGAAGAAGGAGAAGGAGAAGGTGAAGTCTGGAGGGTGAATTAGAAGAAGCAGAAGAAGGAGAAGGAGAAGGTGAAGTCAGGAGGGTGAATCAGAAGAAGCAGAAGAAGGAGAAGGAGAAGGTAAAGTTAGGAGGGTGAATCAGAAGAAGCAGAAGAAGGAGAAGGAGCAGGTGAAGTCAGGGGGGTGAAACAGAAGAAGTAGAAGAAGGAGAAGGAGAAGGTGAAGTCAGGAGGGTGAAGCAGAAGAAGCAGAAGAAGGAGAAGGAGAAGCTGAAGTCTGGAGGGCGCAGCAGAAGAAGCAGAAGAAGGAGAAGGAGAAGGTGAAGTCTGGAGGGTGAAGCAGAAGAAGCAGAAGAAGGAGAAGGAGAAGGTGAAGTCTGGAGGGTGAATCAGAAGAAGTAGAAGAAGGAGAAGGAGAAGGTGAAGTCAGGAGAGTGAAGCAGAAGAAGCAGAAGGAGGAGAAGGAGAAGGTGAAGTCTGGAAGGTGAAGCAGAAGAAGCAGAAGAAGGAGAAAGAGAAGTTGATGTCTGGAGGGCGAATCAGAAGAAGCAGAAGAAGGAGAAGGAGAAGGTGAAGTCTGGAGGGTGAAGCAGAAGAAGCAGAAGAAGGAGAAGGAGAAGGTGAAGTCTGGAGGGTGAATCAGAAGAAGTAGAAGAAGGAGAAGGAGAAGGTGAAGTCAGGAGGGTGAATCAGAAGAAGTAGAAGAAGGAGAAGGAGAAGGTGAAGTCTGGAGGGTGAAGCAGAAGAAGTAGAAGAAGGAGAAGGAGAAGGTGAAGTCAGGAGGGTGAATCAGAAGATTTAGAAGAAGGAGAAGGAGAAGGTGAAGTCAGGAGGGTGAATCAGAAGAAGCAGAAGAAGGAGAAGGAGAAGGTGAAGTCTGGAGGGTGAATCAGAAGAAGTAGAAGAAGGAGAAGGAGAAGGTGAAGTCAGGAGGGTGAATCAGAAGAAGCAGTAGAAGGAGAAGGAGAAGGTGAAGTCTGGAGGGTGAATCAGAAGAATCAGAAGAAGGAGAAGGAGAAGGTGAAGTCTGGAGGGTGAATCAGAAGAAGCAGAAGAAAGAGAAGGAGAAGGTGAAGTCTGGAGGGTGAAGCAGAAGAAACAGAAGAAGGAGAAGGAGAAGGTGAAGACTGGAGGGTGAATCTGAAGAAGTAGAAGAAGGAGAAGGAGAAGGTGAAGTCTGGAGGGTGAATCAGAAGAAGTAGAAGAAGGAGAAGGAGAAGGTGAAGTCTGGAGGGTGAATCAGAAGAAGCAGAAGAAGGAGAAGGAGAAGGTGAAGTCTGCAGGGTGAATCAGAAGAAGCAGAAGAAGGAGAAGGAGAAGATGAAGTCTGGAGGGTGAATCAGAAGAAGAAGAAGATGGAGAAGGAGAAGGTGAAGTCTGGAGGGTGAATCAGAAGAAGCAGAAGAAGGAGAAGGAGAAGGTGAAGTTTGGAGGGTGAATCAGAAGAATCAGAAGAAGGAGAAGGAGAAGGTGAAGTCTGGAGGGTGAATCAGAAGAAGCAGAAGAAAGAGAAGGAGAAGGTGAAGTCTGGAGGGTGAAGCAGAAGAAACAGAAGAAGGAGAAGGAGAAGGTGAAGACTGGAGGGTGAATCTGAAGAAGTAGAAGAAGGAGAAGGAGAAGGGGAAGACTGGAGGGTGAATCAGAAGAAGTAGAAGAAGGAGAAGGAGAAGCTGAAGTTTGGAGGGTGAATCAGAAGAAGCAGAAGAAGGAGAAGGAGAAGGTGAAGTCTGGAGGGTGAATCAGAAGAAGCAGAAGAAGGAGAAGGAGAAGGTGAAGTCTGGAGGGTGAAACAGAAGAAGCAGAAGAAGGAGAAGGAGAAGGAGAAGTCTGGAGGGTGAATCAGAAGAAGCAGAAGAAGGAGAAGGAGAAGGTGAAGTCAGGAGGGTGAATCAGAAGAAGCAGAAGAAGGAGAAGGAGAAGGTGAAGTTAGGAGGGTGAATCAGAAGAAGCAGAAGAAGGAGAAGGAGCAGGTGAAGTCAGGGGGGTGAAGCAGAAGAAGTAGAAGAAGGAGAAGGAGAAGGTGAAGTCAGGACGGTGAAGCAGAAGAAGCAGAAGAAGGAGAAGGAGAAGGTGAAGTCTGGAGGGCGCAGCAGAAGAAGCAGAAGAAGGAGAAGGAGAAGCTGAAGTCTGGAGGGTGAAGCAGAAGAAGCAGAAGAAGGAGAAGGAGAAGGTGAAGTCTGGAGGGTGAATCAGAAGAAGTAGAAGAAGGAGAAGGAGAAGGTGAAGTCAGGAGAGTGAAGCAGAAGAAGCAGAAGATGGAGAAGGAGAAGGTGAAGTCTGGAGGGCGAAGCAGAAGAAGCAGAAGAAGGAGAAGGAGAAGGTGAAGTCAGGACGGTGAAGCAGAAGAAGCAGAAGAAGGAGAAGGAGAAGGTGAAGTCTGGAGGGCGCAGCAGAAGAAGCAGAAGAAGGAGAAGGAGAAGCTGAAGTCTGGAGGGTGAATCAGAAGAAGTAGAATGAGGAGAAGGAGAAGGTGAAGTCAGGAGGGTGAAGCAGAAGAAGCAGAAGAAGGAGAAGGAGAAGGTGAAGTCTGGAGGGTGAAGCAGAAGAAGCAGAAGAAGGAGCAGGAGAAGGTGAAGTCTGGAGGGTGAAGCAGAAGAAGCAGAAGAAGGAGAAGGAGAAGGTGAAGTCAGGAGGGTGAATCAGAAGAAGTAGAAGAAGGAGAAAGAGAAGGTGAAGTCTGGAGTGTGAATCAGAAGAAGCAGAAGAAGGAGAAGGAGAAGGTGAAGTCTGGAGGGTGAATCAGAAGAAGCAGAAGAAGGAGAAGGAGAAGATGAAGTCTGGAGTGTGAATCAGAAGAAGTAGAAGAAGGAGAAGGAGAAGGTGAGGTCTGGAGGGTGAAACAGAAGAAGCAGAATAAGGAGAAGGAGAAGGTGAAGTCAGGAGGGTGAATCAGAAGAAGCAGAAGAAGGAGAAGGAGAAGGTGAAGTAAGGAGGGTGAATCAGAAGAAGCAGAAGAAGGAGAAGGAGAAGGTGAAGTCTGGAGTGTGAAGCAGAAGAAGCAAAAGAAGGAGAAGGAGAAGGTGAAGTCTGGAGGGTGAATCAGAAGAAGTAGAAGAAGGAGAAGGAGAAGGTGAAGTCAGGAGGGTGAATCAGAAGAAGTAGAAGAAGGAGAAGGAGAAGGTGAAGTCAGGAGGGTGAATCAGAAGAAGCAGTAGAAGGAGAAGGAGAAGGTGAAGTCTGGAGGGTGAATCAGAAGAATCAAAAGGAGAAGGAGAAGGTGAAGTCTGGAGGGTGAATCAGAAGAAGCAGAAGAAAGAGAAGGAGAAGGTGAAGTCTGGAGGGTGTAGCAGAAGAAACAGAAGAAGGAGAAGGAGAAGGTGAAGACTGGAGGGTGAATCTGAAGAAGTAGAAGAAGGAGAAGGAGAAGGTGAAGTCTGGAGGGTGAATCAGAAGAAGTAGAAGAAGGAGAAGGAGAAGGTGAAGTCTGGAGGGTGAATCAGAAGAAGCAGAAGAAGGAGAAGGAGAAGGTGAAGTCTGCAGGGTGAATCAGAAGAAGCAGAAGAAGGAGAAGGAGAAGATGAAGTCTGGAGGGTGAATCAGAAGAAGAAGAAGAAGGAGAAGGAGAAGGTGAAGTCTGGAGGGTGAATCAGAAGAAGCAGAAGAAGGAGAAGGAGAAGGTGAAGTTTGGAGGGTGAATCAGAAGAATCAGAAGAAGGAGAAGGAGAAGGTGAAGTCTGGAGGGTGAATCAGAAGAAGCAGAAGAAAGAGAAGGAGAAGGTGAAGTCTGGATGGTGAAGCAGAAGAAACAGAAGAAGGAGAAGGAGAAGGTGAAGACTGGAGGGTGAATCTGAAGAAGTAGAAGAAGGAGAAGGAGAAGGGGAAGACTGGAGGGTGAATCAGAAGAAGTAGAAGAAGGAGAAGGAGAAGGTGAAGTTTGGAGGGTGAATCAGAAGAAGCAGAAGAAGGAGAAGGAGAAGGTGAAGTCTGGAGGGTGAATCAGAAGAAGCAGAAGAAGGAGAAGGAGAAGGTGAAGTCTGGAGGGTGAAACAGAAGAAGCAGAAGAAGGAGAAGGAGAAGGAGAAGTCTGGAGGGTGAATCAGAAGAAGCAGAAGAAGGAGAAGGAGAAGGTGAAGTCAGGAGGGTGAATCAGAAGAAGCAGAAGAAGGAGAAGGAGAAGGTGAAGTTAGGAGGGTGAATCAGAAGAAGCAGAAGAAGGAGAAGGAGCAGGTGAAGTCAGGGGGGTGAAGCAGAAGAAGTAGAAGAAGGAGAAGGAGAAGGTGAAGTCAGGACGGTGAAGCAGAAGAAGCAGAAGAAGGAGAAGGAGAAGGTGAAGTCTGGAGGGCGGAGCAGAAGAAGCAGAAGAAGGAGAAGGAGAAGCTGAAGTCTGGAGGGTGAAGCAGAAGAAGCAGAAGAAGGAGAAGGAGAAGGTGAAGTCTGGAGGGTGAATCAGAAGAAGTAGAAGAAGGAGAAGGAGAAGGTGAAGTCAGGAGAGTGAAGCAGAAGAAGCAGAAGATGGAGAAGGAGAAGGTGAAGTCTGGAGGGCGAAGCAGAAGAAGCAGAAGAAGGAGAAGGAGAAGGTGAAGTCTGGAGGGTGAAGCAGAAGAAGCAGAAGAAGGAGAAGGAGAAGGTGAAGTCTGGAGGGTTAATCAGAAGAAGTAGAAGGAGGAGAAGGAGAAGGTGAAGTCAGGAGGGTGAAGCAGAAGAAGCAGAAGAAGGAGAAGGAGAAGGTGAAGTCTGGAGGGTGAAGCAGAAGAAGCAGAAGAAGGAGCAGGAGAAGGTGAAGTCTGGAGGGTGAAGCAGAAGAAGCAGAAGAAGGAGAAGGAGAAGGTGAAGTCAGGAGGGTGAATCAGAAGAAGTAGAAGAAGGAGAAGGAGAAGGTGAAGTCTGGAGTGTGAATCAGAAGAAGCAGAAGAAGGAGAAGGAGAAGGTGAAGTCTGGAGGGTGAATCAGAAGAAGCAGAAGAAGGAGAAGGAGAAGATGAAGTCTGGAGTGTGAATCAGAAGAAGTAGAAGAAGGAGAAGGAGAAGGTGAGGTCTGGAGGGTCAATCAGAAGAAGCAGAAGAAGGAGAAGGAGAAGGTGAAGTCTGGAGGGTGAATCAGAAGAAGCAGAAGAAGGAGAAGGAGAAGGTGAAGTCTGGAGGGTGAATTAGAAGAAGCAGAAGAAGGAGAAGGAGAAGGTGAAGTCAGGAGGGTGAATCAGAAGAAGCAGAAGAAGGAGAAGGAGAAGGTAAAGTTAGGAGGGTGAATCAGAAGAAGCAGAAGAAGGAGAAGGAGCAGGTGAAGTCAGGGGGGTGAAACAGAAGAAGTAGAAGAAGGAGAAGGAGAAGGTGAAGTCAGGAGGGTGAAGCAGAAGAAGCAGAAGAAGGAGAAGGAGAAGGTGAAGTCTGGAGGGCGCAGCAGAAGAAGCAGAAGAAGGAGAAGGAGAAGGTGAAGTCTGGAGGGTGAAGCAGAAGAAGCAGAAGAAGGAGAAGGAGAAGGTGAAGTCTGGAGGGTGAATCAGAAGAAGTAGAAGAAGGAGAAGGAGAAGGTGAAGTCAGGAGAGTGAAGCAGAAGAAGCAGAAGGAGGAGAAGGAGAAGGTGAAGTCTGGAAGGTGAAGCAGAAGAAGCAGAAGAAGGAGAAAGAGAAGTTGATGTCTGGAGGGCGAATCAGAAGAAGCAGAAGAAGGAGAAGGAGAAGGTGAAGTCTGGAGGGTGAAGCAGAAGAAGCAGAAGAAGGAGAAGGAGAAGGTGAAGTCTGGAGGGTGAATCAGAAGAAGTAGAAGAAGGAGAAGGAGAAGGTGAAGTCAGGAGGGTGAATCAGAAGAAGTAGAAGAAGGAGAAGGAGAAGGTGAAGTCTGGAGGGTGAAGCAGAAGAAGTAGAAGAAGGAGAAGGAGAAGGTGAAGTCAGGAGGGTGAATCAGAAGATTTAGAAGAAGGAGAAGGAGAAGGTGAAGTCAGGAGGGTGAATCAGAAGAAGCAGAAGAAGGAGAAGGAGAAGGTGAAGTCTGGAGGGTGAATCAGAAGAAGTAGAAGAAGGAGAAGGAGAAGGTGAAGTCAGGAGGGTGAATCAGAAGAAGCAGTAGAAGGAGAAGGAGAAGGTGAAGTCTGGAGGGTGAATCAGAAGAATCAGAAGAAGGAGAAGGAGAAGGTGAAGTCTGGAGGGTGAATCAGAAGAAGCAGAAGAAAGAGAAGGAGAAGGTGAAGTCTGGAGGGTGAAGCAGAAGAAACAGAAGAAGGAGAAGGAGAAGGTGAAGACTGGAGGGTGAATCTGAAGAAGTAGAAGAAGGAGAAGGAGAAGGTGAAGTCTGGAGGGTGAATCAGAAGAAGTAGAAGAAGGAGAAGGAGAAGGTGAAGTCTGGAGGGTGAATCAGAAGAAGCAGAAGAAGGAGAAGGAGAAGGTGAAGTCTGCAGGGTGAATCAGAAGAAGCAGAAGAAGGAGAAGGAGAAGATGAAGTCTGGAGGGTGAATCAGAAGAAGAAGAAGAAGGAGAAGGAGAAGGTGAAGTCTGGAGGGTGAATCAGAAGAAGCAGAAGAAGGAGAAGGAGAAGGTGAAGTTTGGAGGGTGAATCAGAAGAATCAGAAGAAGGAGAAGGAGAAGGTGAAGTCTGGAGGGTGAATCAGAAGAAGCAGAAGAAAGAGAAGGAGAAGGTGAAGTCTGGAGGGTGAAGCAGAAGAAACAGAAGAAGGAGAAGGAGAAGGTGAAGACTGGAGGGTGAATCTGAAGAAGTAGAAGAAGGAGAAGGAGAAGGGGAAGACTGGAGGGTGAATCAGAAGAAGTAGAAGAAGGAGAAGGAGAAGCTGAAGTTTGGAGGGTGAATCAGAAGAAGCAGAAGAAGGAGAAGGAGAAGGTGAAGTCTGGAGGGTGAATCAGAAGAAGCAGAAGAAGGAGAAGGAGAAGGTGAAGTCTGGAGGGTGAAACAGAAGAAGCAGAAGAAGGAGAAGGAGAAGGAGAAGTCTGGAGGGTGAATCAGAAGAAGCAGAAGAAGGAGAAGGAGAAGGTGAAGTCAGGAGGGTGAATCAGAAGAAGCAGAAGAAGGAGAAGGAGAAGGTGAAGTTAGGAGGGTGAATCAGAAGAAGCAGAAGAAGGAGAAGGAGCAGGTGAAGTCAGGGGGGTGAAGCAGAAGAAGTAGAAGAAGGCGAAGGAGAAGGTGAAGTCAGGACGGTGAAGCAGAAGAAGCAGAAGAAGGAGAAGGAGAAGGTGAAGTCTGGAGGGCGCAGCAGAAGAAGCAGAAGAAGGAGAAGGAGAAGCTGAAGTCTGGAGGGTGAAGCAGAAGAAGCAGAAGAAGGAGAAGGAGAAGGTGAAGTCTGGAGGGTGAATCAGAAGAAGTAGAAGAAGGAGAAGGAGAAGGTGAAGTCAGGAGAGTGAAGCAGAAGAAGCAGAAGATGGAGAAGGAGAAGGTGAAGTCTGGAGGGCGAAGCAGAAGAAGCAGAAGAAGGAGAAGGAGAAGGTGAAGTCTGGAGGGTGAAGCAGAAGAAGCAGAAGAAGGAGAAGGAGAAGGTGAAGTCTGGAGGGTGAATCAGAAGAAGTAGAAGGAGGAGAAGGAGAAGCTGAAGTCAGGAGGGTGAAGCAGAAGAAGCAGAAGAAGGAGAAGGAGAAGGTGAAGTCTGGAGGGTGAAGCAGAAGAAGCAGAAGAAGGAGCATGAGAAGGTGAAGTCTGGAGGGTGAAGCAGAAGAAGCAGAAGAAGGAGAAGGAGAAGGTGAAGTCAGGAGGGTGAATCAGAAGAAGTAGAAGAAGGAGAAAGAGAAGGTGAAGTCTGGAGTGTGAATCAGAAGAAGCAGAAGAAGGAGAAGGAGAAGGTGAAGTCTGGAGGGTGAATCAGAAGAAGCAGAAGAAGGAGAAGGAGAAGATGAAGTCTGGAGTGTGAATCAGAAGAAGTAGAAGAAGGAGAAGGAGAAGGTGAGGTCTGGAGGGTCAATCAGAAGAAGCAGAAGAAGGAGAAGGAGAAGGTGAAGTCTGGAGGGTGAATCAGAAGAAGCAGAAGAAGGAGAAGGAGAAGGTGAAGTCTGGAGGGTGAATTAGAAGAAGCAGAAGAAGGAGAAGGAGAAGGTGAAGTCAGGAGGGTGAATCAGAAGAAGCAGAAGAAGGAGAAGGAGAAGGTAAAGTTAGGAGGGTGAATCAGAAGAAGCAGAAGAAGGAGAAGGAGCAGGTGAAGTCGGGGGGGTGAAACAGAAGAAGCAGAAGAAGGAGAAGGAGAAGGTGAAGTCAGGAGGGTGAAGCAGAAGAAGCAGAAGAAGGAGAAGGAGAAGGTGAAGTCTGGAGGGCGCAGCAGAAGAAGCAGAAGAAGGAGAAGGAGAAGGTGAAGTCTGGAGGGTGAAGCAGAAGAAGCAGAAGAAGGAGAAGGAGAAGGTGAAGTCTGGAGGGTGAATCAGAAGAAGTACAAGAAGGAGAAGGAGAAGGTGAAGTCAGGAGAGTGAAGCAGAAGAAGCAGAAGGAGGAGAAGGAGAAGGTGAAGTCTGGAAGGTGAAGCAGAAGAAGCAGAAGAAGGAGAAAGAGAAGTTGATGTCTGGAGGGCGAATCAGAAGAAGCAGAAGAAGGAGAAGGAGAAGGTGAAGTCTGGACGGTGAAGCAGAAGAAGCAGAAGAAGGAGAAGGAGAAGGTGAAGTCTGGAGGGTGAATCAGAAGAAGTAGAAGAAGGAGAAGGAGAAGGTGAAGTCAGGAGGGTGAATCAGAAGAAGTAGAAGAAGGAGAAGGAGAAGTTGAAGTCTGGAGGGTGAAGCAGAAGAAGTAGAAGAAGGAGAAGGAGAAGGTGAAGTCAGGAGGGTGAATCAGAAGATTTAGAAGAAGGAGAAGGAGAAGGTGAAGTCAGGAGGGTGAATCAGAAGAAGCAGAAGAAGGAGAAGGAGAAGGTGAAGTCTGGAGGGTGAATCAGAAGAAGTAGAAGAAGGAGAAGGAGAAGGTGAAGTCTGGAGGGTGAATCAGAAGAAGCAGAAGAAGGAGAAGGAGAAGGTGAAGTCTGGAGGGTGAATCAGAAGAAGCAGAAGAAGGAGAAGGAGAAGGTGAAGTCTGGAGGGTGAATCAGAAGAAGCAGAATAAGGAGAAGGAGAAGGTGAAGTCTGGAGGGTGAATCAGAAGAAGCAGAAGAAGGAGAAGGAGAAGGTGAAGTCTGGAGGGTGAATCAGAAGAAGTAGAAGAAGGAGAAGGAGAAGGTGTAGTCTGGAGGGTGAAGCCGAAGAAGTAGAAGAAGGAGAAGGAGAAGGTGAAGTCTGGAGGGTGAATCAGAAGAAGCAGAAGAAGGAGAAGGAGAAGGTGAAGTCTGGAGGGTGAATCAGAAGAAGTAGAATAAGGAGAAGGCGAAGGTGAAGTCTGGAGGGTGAATCAGAAGAAGCAGAAGAAGGAGAAGGAGAAGGTGAAGTCTGGAGGGTGAATCAGAAGAAGCAGAAGAAGGAGAAGGAGAAGGTGAAGTCTGCAGGGTGAATCAGAAGAAGCAGAAGAAGGAGAAGGAGAAGGTGAAGTCTGGAGGGTGAATCAGAAGAAGCAGAATAAGGAGAAGGAGAAGGTGAAGTCTGGAGGGTGAATTAGAAGAAGCAGAAGAAGGAGAAGGAGAAGGTGAAGTCTGGAGGGTGAATCAGAAGGAGTAGAAGAAGGAGAAGGAGAAGGTGAAGTCTGGAGGGTGAATCAGAAGAAGCAGAAGAAGGAGAAGGAGAAGGTGAAGTCTGGAGGGTGAATCAGAAGAAGCAGAAGAAGGAGAAGGAGAAGGTGAAGTCTGGAGGGTGAATCAGAAGAAGCAGAAGAAGTAGAAGGAGAAGGTGAAGTCTGGAGGGTGAATCAGAAGAAGCAGAATAAGGAGAAGGAGAAGGTGAAGTCTGGAGGGTGAATCAGAAGAAGCAGAAGAAGGAGAAGGAGAAGGTGAAGTCTGGAGGGTGAATCAGAAGAAGGAGAAGAAGGAGAAGGAGAAGGTGAAGTCTGGAGGGTGAAGCAGAAGAAGTAGAAGAAGGAGAAGGAGAAGGTGAAGTCAGGAGGGTGAATCAGAAGAAGTAGAAGAAGGAGAAGGAGAAGGTGAAGTCAGGAGGGTGAATCAGAAGAAGCAGAAGAAGGAGAAGGAGAAGGTGAAGTCTCGAGAGTAAATCAGAAGAGTCAGAAGAAGGAGAAGGAGAAGGTGAAGTCTGGAGGGTCAATCAGAAGAAGCAGAAGAAAGAGAAGAAGAAGGTGAAGTCTGGAGGGTGAAGCAGAAGAAACAGAAGAAGGAGAAGGAGAAGGTGAAGACTGGAGGGTGAATCTGAAGAAGTATAAGAAGGAGAAGGAGAAGGTGAAGTCTGGAGGGTGAATCAGAAGAAGTAGAAGAAGGAGAAGGAGAAGGTGAAGTCTGGAGGGTGAATCAGAAGAAGCAGAAGAAGGAGAAGGAGAAGGTGAAGTCTGGAGTGTGAATCAGAAGAAGCAGAAGAAGGAGAAGGAGAAGATGAAGTCTGGAGGGTGAATCAGAAGAAGCAGAAGAAGGAGAAGGAGAAGGTGAAGTCTGGAGGGTGAATCAGAAGAAGCAGTAGAAGGAGAAGGAGAAGGTGAAGTCTGGAGGGTGAATCAGAAGAAGCAGAAGAAGGAGAAGGAGAAGGTGAAGTCAGGAGGGTGAATCAGAAGAAGCAGAAGAAGGAGAAGGAGAAGGTGTAGTTAGGAGGGTGAATCAGAAGAAGCAGAAGAAGGAGAAGGAGCAGGTGAAGTCAGGGGGGTGAAGCAGAAGAAGTAGAAGAAGGAGAAGGAGAAGGTGAAGTCAGGACGGTGAAGCAGAAGAAGCAGAAGAAGGAGAAGGAGAAGCTGAAGTCTGGAGGGTGAAGCAGAAGAAGCAGAAGAAGGAGAAGGAGAAGGTGAAGTCTGGAGGGTGAATCAGAAGAAGTAGAAGAAGGAGAAGGAGAAGGTGAAGTCAGGAGAGTGAAGCAGAAGAAGCAGAAGATGGAGAAGGAGAAGGTGAAGTCTGGAGGGCGAAGCAGAAGAAGCAGAAGAAGGAGAAGGAGAAGGTGAAGTCTGGAGGGTGAAGCAGAAGAAGCAGAAGAAGGAGAAGGAGAAGGTGAAGTCTGGAGGGTGAATCAGAAGAAGTTGAAGAAGGAGAAGGAGAAGGTGAAGTCAGGAGGGTGAAGCAGAAGAAGCAGAAGAATGAGAAGGAGAAGGTGAAGTCTGGAGGGTGAAGCAGAAGAAGCAGAAGAAGGAGCAGGAGAAGGTGAATTCTGGAGGGTGAAGCAGAAGAAGCAGAAGAAGGAGAAGGAGAAGGTGAAGTCAGGATGGTGAATCAGAAGAAGTAGAAGAAGGAGAAGGAGAAGGTGAAGTCTGGAGGGTGAATCAGAAGAAGCAGAAGAAGGAGAAGGAGAAGGTGAAGTCTGGAGGGTGAATCAGAAGAAGCAGAAGAAGGAGAAGGAGAAGATGAAGTCTGGAGGGTGAATCAGAAGAAGTAGAAGAAGGAGAAGGAGAAGGTGAAGTCTGGAGGGTCAATCAGAAGAAGCAGAAGAAGGAGAAGGAGAAGGTGAAGTCTGGAGGGTGAATCAGAAGAAGCAGAAGAAGGACAAGGAGAAGGTGAAGTCTGGAGGGTGAATTAGAAGAAGCAGAAGAAGGAGAAGGAGAAGGTGAAGTCAGGAGGGTGAATCAGAAGAAGCAGAAGAAGGAGAAGGAGAAGGTAAAGTTAGGAGGGTGAATCAGAAGAAGCAGAAGAAGGAGAAGGAGCAGGTGAAGTCAGGGGGGTGAAGCAGAAGAAGTAGAAGAAGGAGAAGGAGAAGGTGAAGTCAGGAGGGTGAAGCAGAAGAAGCAGAAGAAGGAGAAGGAGAAGGTGAAGTCTGGAGGGCGCAGCAGAAGAAGCAGAAGAAGGAGAAGGAGAAGGTGAAGTCTGGAGGGTGAAGCAGAAGAAGCAGAAGAAGGAGAAGGAGAAGGTGAAGTCTGGAGGGTGAATCAGAAGAAGTAGAAGAAGGTGAAGGAGAAGCTGAAGTCAGGAGAGTGAAGCAGAAGAAGCAGAAGAAGGAGAAGGAGAAGGTGAAGTCTGGAGGGTGAAGCAGAGGAAGCAGAAGAAGGAGAAGGAGAAGGTGATGTCTGGAGGGCGAAGCAGAAGAAGCAGAAGAAGGAGAAGGAGAAGGTGAAGTCTGGAGGGTGAAGCAGAAGAAGCAGAAGAAGGAGAAGGAGAAGGTGAAGTCTGGAGGGTGAATCAGAAGAAGTAGAAGAAGGAGAAGGAGAAGGTGAAGTCAGGAGGGTGAAGCAGAAGAAGCAGAAGAAGGAGAAGGAGAAGGTGAAGTCAGGAGGGGGAATCGGAAGAAGTAGAAGAAGGAGAAGGAGAAGGTGAAGTCTGGAGGGTGAATCAGAAGAAGTAGAAGAAGGAGAAGGAGAAGGTGAAGTCTGGAGGGTGAATCAGAAGAAGTAGAAGAAGGAGAATGAGAAGGTGAAGTCTGGAGGGTGAATCAGAAGAAGCAGAAGAAGGAGAAGGAGAAGGTGAAGTCTGGAGGGAGAAGCAGAAGAAGTAGAAGAAGGAGAAGGAGAAGGTGAAGTCTGGAGGGTGAATCAGAAGAAGTAGAAGAAGGAGAAGGAGAAGGTGAAGTCTGGAGGGTGAATCAGAAGAAGTAGAAGAAGGAGAAGGAGAAGGTGAAGTCTGGAGGGTGAATCAGAAGAAACAGAAGAAGGAGAAGGAGAAGGTGAAGTCTGGAGGGTGAATCAGAAGAAGTAGAAGAAGGAGAAGGAGAAGGTGTAGTCTGGAGGGTGAATCAGAAGAATTAGACGAAGGAGAAGGAGAAGGTGAAGTCTGGAGGGTGAATCAGAAGAAGCAGAAGAAGGAGAAGGAGAAGGTGAAGTCTGGAGGGTGAATCAGAAGAAGTAGAAGAAGGAGAAGGAGAAGGTGAAGTCTGGAGGGTGAATCAGAAGAAGCAGAAGAAGGAGAAGGAGAAGGGGAAGTCTGGAGGGTGAATCAGAAGAAGCAGAAGAAGGAGAAGGAGAAGATGAAGTCTGGAGGGTGAATCAGAAGAAGCAGAAGAAGGAGAAGGAGAAGGTGAAGTCTGGAGGGTGAATCAGAAGAAGCAGAAGAAGGAGAAGGAGAAGGTGAAGTTTGGAGGGTGAATCAGAAGAATCAGAAGAAGGAGAAGGAGAAGGTGAAGTCTGGAGGGTGAATCAGAAGAAGCAGAAGAAAGAGAAGAAGAAGGTGAAGTCTGGAGGGTGAAGCAGAAGAAACAGAAGAAGGAGAAGGAGAAGGTGAAGACTGGAGGGTGAATCTGAAGAAGTAGAAGAAGGAGAAGGAGAAGGTGAAGTCTGGAGGGTGAATCAGAAGAAGCAGAAGAAGGAGAAGGAGAAGGTGAAGTCTGGAGGGTGAATCAGAAGAAGTAGAAGAAGGAGAAGGAGAAGGTGTAGTCTGGAGGGTGAAGCAGAAGAAGTAGAAGAAGGAGAAGGAGAAGGTGAAGTCAGGAGAGTGAAGCAGAAGAAGCAGAAGGAGGAGAAGGAGAAGGTGAAGTCTGGAAGGTGAAGCAGAAGAAGCAGAAGAAGGAGAAAGAGAAGTTGATGTCTGGAGGGCGAATCAGAAGAAGCAGATGAAGGAGAAGGAGAAGGTGAAGTCTGGACGGTGAAGCAGAAGAAGCAGAAGAAGGAGAAGGAGAAGGTGAAGTCTGGAGGGTGAATCAGAAGAAGTAGAAGAAGGAGAAGGAGAAGGTGAAGTCAGGAGGGTGAATCAGAAGAAGTAGAAGAAGGAGAAGGAGAAGTTGAAGTCTGGAGGGTGAAGCAGAAGAAGTAGAAGAAGGAGAAGGAGAAGGTGAAGTCAGGAGGGTGAATCAGAAGATTTAGAAGAAGGAGAAGGAGAAGGTGAAGTCAGGAGGGTGAATCAGAAGAAGCAGAAGAAGGAGAAGGAGAAGGTGAAGTCTGGAGGGTGAATCAGAAGAAGTAGAAGAAGGAGAAGGAGAAGGTGAAGTCTGGAGGGTGAATCAGAAGAAGCAGAAGAAGGAGAAGGAGAAGGTGAAGTCTGGAGGGTGAATCAGAAGAAGCAGAAGAAGGAGAAGGAGAAGGTGAAGTCTGGAGGGTGAATCAGAAGAAGCAGAATAAGGAGAAGGAGAAGGTGAAGTCTGGAGGGTGAATCAGAAGAAGCAGAAGAAGGAGAAGGAGAAGGTGAAGTCTGGAGGGTGAATCAGAAGAAGTAGAAGAAGGAGAAGGAGAAGGTGTAGTCTGGAGGGTGAAGCCGAAGAAGTAGAAGAAGGAGAAGGAGAAGGTGAAGTCTGGAGGGTGAATCAGAAGAAGCAGAAGAAGGAGAAGGAGAAGGTGAAGTCTGGAGGGTGAATCAGAAGAAGTAGAATAAGGAGAAGGCGAAGGTGAAGTCTGGAGGGTGAATCAGAAGAAGCAGAAGAAGGAGAAGGAGAAGGTGAAGTCTGGAGGGTGAATCAGAAGAAGCAGAAGAAGGAGAAGGAGAAGGTGAAGTCTGCAGGGTGAATCAGAAGAAGCAGAAGAAGGAGAAGGAGAAGGTGAAGTCTGGAGGGTGAATCAGAAGAAGCAGAATAAGGAGAAGGAGAAGGTGAAGTCTGGAGGGTGAATTAGAAGAAGCAGAAGAAGGAGAAGGAGAAGGTGAAGTCTGGAGGGTGAATCAGAAGGAGTAGAAGAAGGAGAAGGAGAAGGTGAAGTCTGGAGGGTGAATCAGAAGAAGCAGAAGAAGGAGAAGGAGAAGTTGAAGTCTGGAGGGTGAATCAGAAGAAGCAGAAGAAGGAGAAGGAGAAGGTGAAGTCTGGAGGGTGAATCAGAAGAAGCAGAAGAAGTAGAAGGAGAAGGTGAAGTCTGGAGGGTGAATCAGAAGAAGCAGAATAAGGAGAAGGAGAAGGTGAAGTCTGGAGGGTGAATCAGAAGAAGCAGAAGAAGGAGAAGGAGAAGGTGAAGTCTGGAGGGTGAATCAGAAGAAGGAGAAGAAGGAGAAGGAGAAGGTGAAGTCTGGAGGGTGAAGCAGAAGAAGTAGAAGAAGGAGAAGGAGAAGGTGAAGTCAGGAGGGTGAATCAGAAGAAGTAGAAGAAGGAGAAGGAGAAGGTGAAGTCAGGAGGGTGAATCAGAAGAAGCAGAAGAAGGAGAAGGAGAAGGTGAAGTCTCGAGAGTAAATCAGAAGAGTCAGAAGAAGGAGAAGGAGAAGGTGAAGTCTGGAGGGTCAATCAGAAGAAGCAGAAGAAAGAGAAGAAGAAGGTGAAGTCTGGAGGGTGAAGCAGAAGAAACAGAAGAAGGAGAAGGAGAAGGTGAAGACTGGAGGGTGAATCTGAAGAAGTATAAGAAGGAGAAGGAGAAGGTGAAGTCTGGAGGGTGAATCAGAAGAAGTAGAAGAAGGAGAAGGAGAAGGTGAAGTCTGGAGGGTGAATCAGAAGAAGCAGAAGAAGGAGAAGGAGAAGGTGAAGTCTGGAGTGTGAATCAGAAGAAGCAGAAGAAGGAGAAGGAGAAGATGAAGTCTGGAGGGTGAATCAGAAGAAGCAGAAGAAGGAGAAGGAGAAGGTGAAGTCTGGAGGGTGAATCAGAAGAAGCAGTAGAAGGAGAAGGAGAAGGTGAAGTCTGGAGGGTGAATCAGAAGAAGCAGAAGAAGGAGAAGGAGAAGGTGAAGTCAGGAGGGTGAATCAGAAGAAGCAGAAGAAGGAGAAGGAGAAGGTGTAGTTAGGAGGGTGAATCAGAAGAAGCAGAAGAAGGAGAAGGAGCAGGTGAAGTCAGGGGGGTGAAGCAGAAGAAGTAGAAGAAGGAGAAGGAGAAGGTGAAGTCAGGACGGTGAAGCAGAAGAAGCAGAAGAAGGAGAAGGAGAAGCTGAAGTCTGGAGGGTGAAGCAGAAGAAGCAGAAGAAGGAGAAGGAGAAGGTGAAGTCTGGAGGGTGAATCAGAAGAAGTAGAAGAAGGAAAAGGAGAAGGTGAAGTCAGGAGAGTGAAGCAGAAGAAGCAGAAGATGGAGAAGGAGAAGGTGAAGTCTGGAGGGCGAAGCAGAAGAAGCAGAAGAAGGAGAAGGAGAAGGTGAAGTCTGGAGGGTGAAGCAGAAGAAGCAGAAGAAGGAGAAGGAGAAGGTGAAGTCTGGAGGGTGAATCAGAAGAAGTTGAAGAAGGAGAAGGAGAAGGTGAAGTCAGGAGGGTGAAGCAGAAGAAGCAGAAGAATGAGAAGGAGAAGGTGAAGTCTGGAGGGTGAAGCAGAAGAAGCAGAAGAAGGAGCAGGAGAAGGTGAATTCTGGAGGGTGAAGCAGAAGAAGCAGAAGAAGGAGAAGGAGAAGGTGAAGTCAGGATGGTGAATCAGAAGAAGTAGAAGAAGGAGAAGGAGAAGGTGAAGTCTGGAGGGTGAATCAGAAGAAGCAGAAGAAGGAGAAGGAGAAGGTGAAGTCTGGAGGGTGAATCAGAAGAAGCAGAAGAAGGAGAAGGAGAAGATGAAGTCTGGAGGGTGAATCAGAAGAAGTAGAAGAAGGAGAAGGAGAAGGTGAAGTCTGGAGGGTCAATCAGAAGAAGCAGAAGAAGGAGAAGGAGAAGGTGAAGTCTGGAGGGTGAATCAGAAGAAGCAGAAGAAGGACAAGGAGAAGGTGAAGTCTGGAGGGTGAATTAGAAGAAGCAGAAGAAGGAGAAGGAGAAGGTGAAGTCAGGAGGGTGAATCAGAAGAAGCAGAAGAAGGAGAAGGAGAAGGTAAAGTTAGGAGGGTGAATCAGAAGAAGCAGAAGAAGGAGAAGGAGCAGGTGAAGTCAGGGGGGTGAAGCAGAAGAAGTAGAAGAAGGAGAAGGAGAAGGTGAAGTCAGGAGGGTGAAGCAGAAGAAGCAGAAGAAGGAGAAGGAGAAGGTGAAGTCTGGAGGGCGCAGCAGAAGAAGCAGAAGAAGGAGAAGGAGAAGGTGAAGTCTGGAGGGTGAAGCAGAAGAAGCAGAAGAAGGAGAAGGAGAAGGTGAAGTCTGGAGGGTGAATCAGAAGAAGTAGAAGAAGGTGAAGGAGAAGCTGAAGTCAGGAGAGTGAAGCAGAAGAAGCAGAAGAAGGAGAAGGAGAAGGTGAAGTCTGGAGGGTGAAGCAGAGGAAGCAGAAGAAGGAGAAGGAGAAGGTGATGTCTGGAGGGCGAAGCAGAAGAAGCAGAAGAAGGAGAAGGAGAAGGTGAAGTCTGGAGGGTGAAGCAGAAGAAGCAGAAGAAGGAGAAGGAGAAGGTGAAGTCTGGAGGGTGAATCAGAAGAAGTAGAAGAAGGAGAAGGAGAAGGTGAAGTCAGGAGGGTGAAGCAGAAGAAGCAGAAGAAGGAGAAGGAGAAGGTGAAGTCAGGAGGGGGAATCGGAAGAAGTAGAAGAAGGAGAAGGAGAAGGTGAAGTCTGGAGGGTGAATCAGAAGAAGTAGAAGAAGGAGAAGGAGAAGGTGAAGTCTGGAGGGTGAATCAGAAGAAGTAGAAGAAGGAGAATGAGAAGGTGAAGTCTGGAGGGTGAATCAGAAGAAGCAGAAGAAGGAGAAGGAGAAGGTGAAGTCTGGAGGGAGAAGCAGAAGAAGTAGAAGAAGGAGAAGGAGAAGGTGAAGTCTGGAGGGTGAATCAGAAGAAGTAGAAGAAGGAGAAGGAGAAGGTGAAGTCTGGAGGGTGAATCAGAAGAAGTAGAAGAAGGAGAAGGAGAAGGTGAAGTCTGGAGGGTGAATCAGAAGAAACAGAAGAAGGAGAAGGAGAAGGTGAAGTCTGGAGGGTGAATCAGAAGAAGTAGAAGAAGGAGAAGGAGAAGGTGTAGTCTGGAGGGTGAATCAGAAGAATTAGACGAAGGAGAAGGAGAAGGTGAAGTCTGGAGGGTGAATCAGAAGAAGCAGAAGAAGGAGAAGGAGAAGGTGAAGTCTGGAGGGTGAATCAGAAGAAGTAGAAGAAGGAGAAGGAGAAGGTGAAGTCTGGAGGGTGAATCAGAAGAAGCAGAAGAAGGAGAAGGAGAAGGGGAAGTCTGGAGGGTGAATCAGAAGAAGCAGAAGAAGGAGAAGGAGAAGATGAAGTCTGGAGGGTGAATCAGAAGAAGCAGAAGAAGGAGAAGGAGAAGGTGAAGTCTGGAGGGTGAATCAGAAGAAGCAGAAGAAGGAGAAGGAGAAGGTGAAGTTTGGAGGGTGAATCAGAAGAATCAGAAGAAGGAGAAGGAGAAGGTGAAGTCTGGAGGGTGAATCAGAAGAAGCAGAAGAAAGAGAAGAAGAAGGTGAAGTCTGGAGGGTGAAGCAGAAGAAACAGAAGAAGGAGAAGGAGAAGGTGAAGACTGGAGGGTGAATCTGAAGAAGTAGAAGAAGGAGAAGGAGAAGGTGAAGTCTGGAGGGTGAATCAGAAGAAGCAGAAGAAGGAGAAGGAGAAGGTGAAGTCTGGAGGGTGAATCAGAAGAAGTAGAAGAAGGAGAAGGAGAAGGTGTAGTCTGGAGGGTGAAGCAGAAGAAGTAGAAGAAGGAGAAGGAGAAGGTGAAGTCTGGAGGGTGAATCAGAAGAAGCAGAAGAAGGAGAAGGAGAAGGTGAAGTCTGGAGGGTGAATCAGAAGAAGTAGAAGAAGGAGAAGGAGAAGGTGAAGTCTGGAGGGTGAATCAGAAGAAGCAGAAGAAGGAGAAGGAGAAGGTGAAGTCTGGAGGGTGAATCAGAAGAAGCAGAATAAGGAGAAGGAGAAGGTGAAGTCTGGAGGGTGAATCAGAAGAAGCAGAAGAAGGAGAAGGAGAAGGTGAAGTCTGGAGGGTGAATCAGAAGGAGTAGAAGAAGGAGAAGGAGAAGGTGAAGTCTGGAGGGTGAATCAGAAGAAGCAGAAGAAGGAGAAGGAGAAGGTGAAGTCTGGAGGGTGAATCAGAAGAAGCAGAAGAAGGAGAAGGAGAAGGTGAAGTCTGGAGGGTGAATCAGAAGAAGCAGAAGAAGGAGAAGGAGAAGGTGAAGTCTGGAGGGTGAATCAGAAGAAGCAGAATAAGGAGAAGGAGAAGGTGAAGTCTGGAGGGTGAATCAGAAGAAGCAGAAGAAGGAGAAGGAGAAGGTGAAGTCTGGAGGGTGAATCAGAAGAAGTAGAAGAAGGAGAAGGAGAAGGTGAAGTCTGGAGGGTGAAGCAGAAGAAGTAGAAGAAGGAGAAGGAGAAGGTGAAGTCAGGAGGGTGAATCAGAAGAAGTAGAAGAAGGAGAAGGAGAAGGTGAAGTCAGGAGGGTGAATCAGAAGAAGCAGAAGAAGGAGAAGGAGAAGGTGAAGTCTGGAGAGTGAATCAGAAGAATCAGAAGAAGGAGAAGGAGAAGGTGAAGTCTGGAGGTTGAATCAGAAGAAGCAGAAGAAAGAGAAGAAGAAGGTGAAGTCTGGAGGGTGAAGCAGAAGAAACAGAAGAAGGAGAAGGAGAAGGTGAAGACTGGAGGGTGAATCTGAAGAAGTATAAGAAGGAGAAGGAGAAGGTGAAGTCTGGAGGGTGAATCAGAAGAAGTAGAAGAAGGAGAAGGAGAAGGTGAAGTCTGGAGGGTGAATCAGAAGAAGCAGAAGAAGGAGAAGGAGAAGGTGAAGTCTGGAGGGTGAATCAGAAGAAGCAGAAGAAGGAGAAGGAGAAGATGAAGTCTGGAGGGTGAATCAGAAGAAGCAGAAGAAGGAGAAGGAGAAGGTGAAGTCTGGAGGGTGAATCAGAAGAAGCAGAAGAAGTTGAAGGAGAAGGTGAAGTCTGGAGGGTGAATCAGAAGAAGCAGAAGAAGGAGAAGGAGAAGGTGAAGTTAGGAGGGTGAATCAGAAGAAGCAGAAGAAGGAAAAGGAGAAGGTGTAGTTAGGAGGGTGAATCAGAAGAAGCAGAAGAAGGAGAAGGAGCAGGTGATGTCAGGGGGGTGAAGCAGATGAAGTAGAAGAAGGAGAAGGAGAAGGTGAAGTCAGGACGGTGAAGCAGAAGAAGCAGAAGAAGGAGAAGGAGAAGCTGAAGTCTGGAGGGTGAAGCAGAAGAAGCAGAAGAAGGAGAAGGAGAAGGTGAAGTCTGGAGGGTGAATCAGAAGAAGTAGAAGAAGGAGAAGGAGAAGGTGAAGTCAGGAGAGTGAAGCAGAAGAAGCAGAAGATGGAGAAGGAGAAGGTGAAGTCTGGAGGGCGAAGCAGAAGAAGCAGAAGAAGGAGAAGGAGAAGGTGAAGTCTGGAGGGTGAAGCAGAAGAAGCAGAAGAAGGAGAAGGAGAAGGTGAAGTCTGGAGGGTGAATCAGAAGAAGTAGAAGAAGGAGAAGGAGAAGGTGAAGTCAGGAGGGTGAAGCAGAAGAAGTAGAAGAAGGAGAAGGAGAAGGTGAAGTCTGGAGGGTGAATCAGAAGAAGCAGAAGAAGGAGAAGGAGAAGGTGAAGTCTGGAGGGTGAATCAGAAGAAGCAGAAGAAGGAGAAGGAGAAGATGAAGTCTGGAGGGTGAATCAGAAGAAGCAGAAGAAGGAGAAGGAGAAGGTGAAGTCTGGAGGGTGAATCAGAAGAAGCAGAAGAAGGAGAAGGAGAAGGTGAAGTCTGGAGGGTGAATCAGAAGAAGCAGAAGAAGGAGAAGGAGAAGGTGAAGTCAGGAGGGTGAATCAGAAGAAGCAGAAGAAGGAGAAGGAGAAGGTGTAGTTAGGAGGGTGAATCAGAAGAAGCAGAAGAAGGAGAAGGAGCAGGTGAAGTCAGGGGGGTGAAGCAGAAGAAGTAGAAGAAGGAGAAGGAGAAGGTGAAGTCAGGACGGTGAAGCAGAAGAAGCAGAAGAAGGAGAAGGAGAAGGTGAAGTCTGGAGGGTGCAGCAGAAGAAGCAGAAGAAGGAGAAGGAGAAGCTGAAGTCTGGAGGGTGAAGCAGAAGAAGCAGAAGAAGGAGAAGGAGAAGGTGAAGTCTGGAGGGTGAATCAGAAGAAGTAGAAGAAGGAGAAGGAGAAGGTGAAGTCAGGAGAGTGAAGCAGAAGAAGCAGAAGATGGAGAAGGAGAAGGTGAAGTCTGGAGGGCGAAGCAGAAGAAGCAGAAGAAGGAGAAGGAGAAGGTGAAGTCTGGAGGGTGAAGCAGAAGAAGCAGAAGAAGGAGAAGGAGAAGGTGAAGTCTGGAGGGTGAATCAGAAGAAGTAGAAGAAGGAGAAGGAGAAGGTGAAGTCAGGAGGGTGAAGCAGAAGAAG
The DNA here is from genome assembly GCF_052327205.1 of Somniosus microcephalus. Classification (NCBI taxonomy): domain Eukaryota; kingdom Metazoa; phylum Chordata; class Chondrichthyes; order Squaliformes; family Somniosidae; genus Somniosus; species Somniosus microcephalus. Next base: position 871,604 of record NW_028225244.1, on the reverse strand, counting down.
CAGAAGAAGGAGAAGGAGAAGGTGAAGTCTGGAGGGTGAAGCAGAAGAAGCAGAAGAAGGAGCAGGAGAAGGTGAAGTCTGGAGGGTGAAGCAGAAGAAGCAGAAGAAGGAGAAGGAGAAAGTGAAGTTAGGATGGTGAATCAGAAGAAGTAGAAGAAGGAGAAGGAGAAGGTGAAGTCTGGAGGATGAATCAGAAGAAGCAGAAGAAGGAGAAGGAGAAGGTGAAGACTGGGGGGTGAATCAGAAGAAGCAGAAGAAGGAGAAGGAGAAGGTGAAGTCTGGAGGGTGAAGCAGAAGAAACAGAAGAAGGAGAAGGAGAAGGTGAAGTCTGGAGGGTGAATCAGAAGAAGCAGAAGAAAGAGAAGGAGAAGGTGAAGTCTGGAGGGTGAAGCAGAAGAAACAGAAGAAGGAGAAGGAGAAGGTGAAGACTGGAGGGTGAATCTGAAGAAGTAGAAGAAGGAGAAGGAGAAGGTGAAGTCTGGAGGGTGAATCAGAAGAAGCAGAAGAAGGAGAAGGAGAAGGTGAAGTCTGGAGGGTGAATCAGAAGAAGTAGAAGAAGGAGAAGGAGAAGGTGTAGTCTGGAGGGTGAAGCAGAAGAAGTAGAAGAAGGAGAAGGAGAAGGTGAAGTCTGGAGGGTGAATCAGAAGAAGCAGAAGAAGGAGAAGGAGAAGGTGAAGTCTGGAGGGTGAATCAGAAGAAGTAGAAGAAGGAGAAGGAGAAGGTGAAGTCTGGAGGGTGAATCAGAAGAAGCAGAAGAAGGAGAAGGAGAAGGTGAAGTCTGGAGGGTGAATCAGAAGAAGCAGAATAAGGAGAAGGAGAAGGTGAAGTCTGGAGGGTGAATCAGAAGAAGCAGAAGAAGGAGAAGGAGAAGGTGAAGTCTGGAGGGTGAATCAGAAGGAGTAGAAGAAGGAGAAGGAGAAGGTGAAGTCTGGAGGGTGAATCAGAAGAAGCAGAAGAAGGAGAAGGAGAAGGTGAAGTCTGGAGGGTGAATCAGAAGAAGCAGAAGAAGGAGAAGGAGAAGGTGAAGTCTGGAGGGTGAATCAGAAGAAGCAGAAGAAGGAGAAGGAGAAGGTGAAGTCTGGAGGGTGAATCAGAAGAAGCAGAATAAGGAGAAGGAGAAGGTGAAGTCTGGAGGGTGAATCAGAAGAAGCAGAAGAAGGAGAAGGAGAAGGTGAAGTCTGGAGGGTGAATCAGAAGAAGTAGAAGAAGGAGAAGGAGAAGGTGAAGTCTGGAGGGTGAAGCAGAAGAAGTAGAAGAAGGAGAAGGAGAAGGTGAAGTCAGGAGGGTGAATCAGAAGAAGTAGAAGAAGGAGAAGGAGAAGGTGAAGTCAGGAGGGTGAATCAGAAGAAGCAGAAGAAGGAGAAGGAGAAGGTGAAGTCTGGAGAGTGAATCAGAAGAATCAGAAGAAGGAGAAGGAGAAGGTGAAGTCTGGAGGGTGAATCAGAAGAAGCAGAAGAAAGAGAAGAAGAAGGTGAAGTCTGGAGGGTGAAGCAGAAGAAACAGAAGAAGGAGAAGGAGAAGGTGAAGACTGGAGGGTGAATCTGAAGAAGTATAAGAAGGAGAAGGAGAAGGTGAAGTCTGGAGGGTGAATCAGAAGAAGTAGAAGAAGGAGAAGGAGAAGGTGAAGTCTGGAGGGTGAATCAGAAGAAGCAGAAGAAGGAGAAGGAGAAGGTGAAGTCTGGAGGGTGAATCAGAAGAAGCAGAAGAAGGAGAAGGAGAAGATGAAGTCTGGAGGGTGAATCAGAAGAAGCAGAAGAAGGAGAAGGAGAAGGTGAAGTCTGGAGGGTGAATCAGAAGAAGCAGAAGAAGTTGAAGGAGAAGGTGAAGTCTGGAGGGTGAATCAGAAGAAGCAGAAGAAGGAGAAGGAGAAGGTGAAGTTAGGAGGGTGAATCAGAAGAAGCAGAAGAAGGAGAAGGAGAAGGTGTAGTTAGGAGGGTGAATCAGAAGAAGCAGAAGAAGGAGAAGGAGCAGGTGATGTCAGGGGGGTGAAGCAGATGAAGTAGAAGAAGGAGAAGGAGAAGGTGTAGTCAGGACGGTGAAGCAGAAGAAGCAGAAGAAGGAGAAGGAGAAGGTGAAGTCTGGAGGGCGCAGCAGAAGAAGCAGAAGAAGGAGAAGGAGAAGCTGAAGTCTGGAGGGTGAAGCAGAAGAAGCAGAAGAAGGAGAAGGAGAAGGTGAAGTCTGGAGGGTGAATCAGAAGAAGTAGAAGAAGGAGAAGGAGAAGGTGAAGTCAGGAGAGTGAAGCAGAAGAAGCAGAAGATGGAGAAGGAGAAGGTGAAGTCTGGAGGGCGAAGCAGAAGAAGCAGAAGAAGGAGAAGGAGAAGGTGAAGTCTGGAGGGTGAAGCAGAAGAAGCAGAAGAAGGAGAAGGAGAAGGTGAAGTCTGGAGGGTGAATCAGAAGAAGTAGAAGAAGGAGAAGGAGAAGGTGAAGTCAGGAGGGTGAAGCAGAAGAAGTAGAAGAAGGAGAAGGAGAAGGTGAAGTCTGGAGGGTGAATCAGAAGAAGCAGAAGAAGGAGAAGGAGAAGGTGAAGTCTGGAGGGTGAATCAGAAGAAGCAGAAGAAGGAGAAGGAGAAGATGAAGTCTGGAGGGTGAATCAGAAGAAGCAGAAGAAGGAGAAGGAGAAGGTGAAGTCTGGAGGGTGAATCAGAAGAAGCAGAAGAAGGAGAAGGAGAAGGTGAAGTCTGGAGGGTGAATCAGAAGAAGCAGAAGAAGGAGAAGGAGAAGGTGAAGTCAGGAGGGTGAATCAGAAGAAGCAGAAGAAGGAGAAGGAGAAGGTGTAGTTAGGAGGGTGAATCAGAAGAAGCAGAAGAAGGAGAAGGAGCAGGTGAAGTCAGGGGGGTGAAGCAGAAGAAGTAGAAGAAGGAGAAGGAGAAGGTGAAGTCAGGACGGTGAAGCAGAAGAAGCAGAAGAAGGAGAAGGAGAAGGTGAAGTCTGGAGGGTGCAGCAGAAGAAGCAGAAGAAGGAGAAGGAGAAGCTGAAGTCTGGAGGGTGAAGCAGAAGAAGCAGAAGAAGGAGAAAGAGAAGGTGAAGTCTGGAGGGTGAATCAGAAGAAGTAGAAGAAGGAGAAGGAGAAGGTGAAGTCAGGAGAGTGAAGCAGAAGAAGCAGAAGATGGAGAAGGAGAAGGTGAAGTCTGGAGGGCGAAGCAGAAGAAGCAGAAGAAGGAGAAGGAGAAGGTGAAGTCTGGAGGGTGAAGCAGAAGAAGCAGAAGAAGGAGAAGGAGAAGGTGAAGTCTGGAGGGTGAATCAGAAGAAGTAGAAGAAGGAGAAGGAGAAGGTGAAGTCAGGAGGGTGAAGCAGAAGAAGCAGAAGAAGGAGAAGGAGAAGGTGAAGTCTGGAGGGTGAAGCAGAAGAAGCAGAAGAAGGAGCAGGAGAAGGTGAAGTCTGGAGGGTGAAGCAGAAGAAGCAGAAGAAGGAGAAGGAGAAAGTGAAGTTAGGATGGTGAATCAGAAGAAGTAGAAGAAGGAGAAGGAGAAGGTGAAGTCTGGAGGATGAATCAGAAGAAGCAGAAGAAGGAGAAGGAGAAGGTGAAGACTGGGGGGTGAATCAGAAGAAGCAGAAGAAGGAGAAGGAGAAGGTGAGGTCTGGAGGGTCAATCAGAAGAAGCAGAAGAAGGAGAAGGAGAAGGTGAAGTCTGGAGGGTGAATCAGAAGAAGCAGAAGAAGGACAAGGAGAAGGTGAGGTCTGAAGGGTGAATCAGAAGAAGCAGAAGAAGGACAAGGAGAAGGTGAAGTCTGGAGGGTGAATTAGAAGAAGCAGAAGAAGGAGAAGGAGAAGGTGAAGTCAGGAGGGTGAATCAGAAGAAGCAGAAGAAGGAGAAGGAGAAGGTAAAGTTAGGAGGGTGAATCAGAAGAAGCAGAAGAAGGAGAAGGAGCAGGTGAAGTCAGGGGGGTGAAGCAGAAGAAGTAGAAGAAGGAGAAGGAGAAGGTGAAGTCAGGAGGGTGAAGCAGAAGAAGCAGAAGAAGGAGAAGGAGAAGGTGAAGTCTGGAGGGCGCAGCAGAAGAAGCAGAAGAAGGAGAAGGAGAAGGTGAAGTCTGGAGGGTGAAGCAGAAGAAGCAGAAGAAGGAGAAGGAGAAGGTGATGTCTGGAGGGCGAAGCAGAAGAAGCAGAAGAAGGAGAAGGAGAAGGTGAAGTCTGGAGGGTGAAGCAGAAGAAGCAGAAGAAGGAGAAGGAGAAGGTGAAGTCTGGAGGGTGAATCAGAAGAAGCAGAAGAAGGAGAAGGAGAAGGTGAAGTCTGGAGGGTGAATCAGAAGAAGCAGAAGAAAGAGAAGGAGAAGGTGAAGTCTGGAGGGTGAATCAGAAGAAGCAGAAGAAGGAGAAGGAGAAGGTGAAGTCTGGAGGGTGAATCAGAAGAAGCAGAAGAAGGAGAAGGAGGAGATGAAGTCTGGAGGGTGAATCAGAAGAAGCAGAAGAAGGAAAAGGAGAAGGTGAAGTCTGGAGGGTGAATCAGAAGAAGCAGAAGAAGGAGAAGGAGAAGGTGAAGTTTGGAGGGTGAATCAGAAGAATCAGAAGAAGGAGAAGGAGAAGGTGAAGTCTGGAGGGTGAATCAGAAGAAGCAGAAGAAAGAGAAGGAGAAGGTGAAGTCTGGAGGGTGAAGCAGAAGAAACAGAAGAAGGAGAAGGAGAAGGTGAAGACTGGAGGGTGAATCTGAAGAAGTAGAAGAAGGAGAAGGAGAAGGTGAAGTCTGGAGGGTGAATCAGAAGAAGCAGAAGAAGGAGAAGGAGAAGGTGAAGTCTGGAGGGTGAATCAGAAGAAGTAGAAGAAAGAGAAGGAGAAGGTGTAGTCTGGAGGGTGAAGCAGAAGAAGTAGAAGAAGGAGAAGGAGAAGGTGAAGTCTGGAGGGTGAATCAGAAGAAGCAGAAGAAGGAGAAGGAGAAGGTGAAGTCTGGAGGGTGAATCAGAAGAAGTAGAAGAAGGAGAAGGAGAAGGTGAAGTCTGGAGGGTGAATCAGAAGAAGCAGAAGAAGGAGAAGGAGAAGGTGAAGTCTGGAGGGTGAATCAGAAGAAGCAGAATAAGGAGAAGGAGAAGGTGAAGTCTGGAGGGTGAATCAGAAGAAGCAGAAGAAGGAGAAGGAGAAGGTGAAGTCTGGAGGGTGAATCAGAAGGAGTAGAAGAAGGAGAAGGAGAAGGTGAAGTCTGGAGGGTGAATCAGAAGAAGCAGAAGAAGGAGAAGGAGAAGGTGAAGTCTGGAGGGTGAATCAGAAGAAGCAGAAGAAGGAGAAGGAGAAGGTGAAGTCTGGAGGGTGAATCAGAAGAAGCAGAAGAAGGAGAAGGAGAAGGTGAAGTCTGGAGGGTGAATCAGAAGAAGCAGAATAAGGAGAAGGAGAAGGTGAAGTCTGGAGGGTGAATCAGAAGAAGCAGAAGAAGGAGAAGGAGAAGGTGAAGTCTGGAGGGTGAATCAGAAGAAGTAGAAGAAGGAGAAGGAGAAGGTGAAGTCTGGAGGGTGAAGCAGAAGAAGTAGAAGAAGGAGAAGGAGAAGGTGAAGTCAGGAGGGTGAATCAGAAGAAGTAGAAGAAGGAGAAGGAGAAGGTGAAGTCAGGAGGGTGAATCAGAAGAAGCAGAAGAAGGAGAAGGAGAAGGTGAAGTCTGGAGAGTGAATCAGAAGAATCAGAAGAAGGAGAAGGAGAAGGTGAAGTCTGGAGAGTGAATCAGAAGAAGCAGAAGAAAGAGAAGAAGAAGGTGAAGTCTGGAGGGTGAAGCAGAAGAAACAGAAGAAGGAGAAGGAGAAGGTGAAGACTGGAGGGTGAATCTGAAGAAGTATAAGAAGGAGAAGGAGAAGGTGAAGTCTGGAGGGTGAATCAGAAGAAGTAGAAGAAGGAGAAGGAGAAGGTGAAGTCTGGAGGGTGAATCAGAAGAAGCAGAAGAAGGAGAAGGAGAAGGTGAAGTCTGGAGGGTGAATCAGAAGATGCAGAAGAAGGAGAAGGAGAAGATGAAGTCTGGAGGGTGAATCAGAAGAAGCAGAAGAAGGAGAAGGAGAAGGTGAAGTCTGGAGGGTGAATCAGAAGAAGCAGAAGAAGTTGAAGGAGAAGGTGAAGTCTGGAGGGTGAATCAGAAGAAGCAGAAGAAGGAGAAGGAGAAGGTGAAGTTAGGAGGGTGAATCAGAAGAAGCAGAAGAAGGAGAAGGAGAAGGTGTAGTTAGGAGGGTGAATCAGAAGAAGCAGAAGAAGGAGAAGGAGCAGGTGAAGTCAGGGGGGTGAAGCAGATGAAGTAGAAGAAGGAGAAGGAGAAGGTGAAGTCAGGACGGTGAAGCAGAAGAAGCAGAAGAAGGAGAAGGAGAAGGTGAAGTCTGGAGGGCGCAGCAGAAGAAGCAGAAGAAGGAGAAGGAGAAGCTGAAGTCTGGAGGGTGAAGCAGAAGAAGCAGAAGAAGGAGAAGGAGAAGGTGAAGTCTGGAGGGTGAATCAGAAGAAGTAGAAGAAGGAGAAGGAGAAGGTGAAGTCAGGAGAGTGAAGCAGAAGAAGCAGAAGATGGAGAAGGAGAAGGTGAAGTCTGGAGGGCGAAGCAGAAGAAGCAGAAGAAGGAGAAGGAGAAGGTGAAGTCTGGAGGGTGAAGCAGAAGAAGCAGAAGAAGGAGAAGGAGAAGGTGAAGTCTGGAGGGTGAATCAGAAGAAGTAGAAGAAGGAGAAGGAGAAGGTGAAGTCAGGAGGGTGAAGCAGAAGAAGTAGAAGAAGGAGAAGGAGAAGGTGAAGTCTGGAGGGTGAATCAGAAGAAGCAGAAGAAGGAGAAGGAGAAGGTGAAGTCTTGAGGGTGAATCAGAAGAAGCAGAAGAAGGAGAAGGAGAAGATGAAGTCTGGAGGGTGAATCAGAAGAAGCAGAAGAAGGAGAAGGAGAAGGTGAAGTCTGGAGGGTGAATCAGAAGAAGCAGAAGAAGGAGAAGGAGAAGGTGAAGTCTGGAGGGTGAATCAGAAGAAGCAGAAGAAGGAGAAGGAGAAGGTGAAGTCAGGAGGGTGAATAAGAAGAAGCAGAAGAAGGAGAAGGAGAAGGTGTAGTTAGGAGGGTGAATCAGAAGAAGCAGAAGAAGGAGAAGGAGCAGGTGAAGTCAGGGGGGTGAAGCAGAAGAAGTAGAAGAAGGAGAAGGAGAAGGTGAAGTCAGGACGGTGAAGCAGAAGAAGCAGAAGAAGGAGAAGGAGAAGGTGAAGTCTGGAGGGTGCAGCAGAAGAAGCAGAAGAAGGAGAAGGAGAAGCTGAAGTCTGGAGGGTGAAGCAGAAGAAGCAGAAGAAGGAGAAGGAGAAGGTGAAGTCTGGAGGGTGAATCAGAAGAAGTAGAAGAAGGAGAAGGAGAAGGTGAAGTCAGGAGAGTGAAGCAGAAGAAGCAGAAGATGGAGAAGGAGAAGGTGAAGTCTGGAGGGCGAAGCAGAAGAAGCAGAAGAAGGAGAAGGAGAAGGTGAAGTCTGGAGGGTGAAGCAGAAGAAGCAGAAGAAGGAGAAGGAGAAGGTGAAGTCTGGAGGGTGAATCAGAAGAAGTAGAAGAAGGAGAAGGAGAAGGTGAAGTCAGGAGGGTGAAGCAGAAGAAGCAGAAGAAGGAGAAGGAGAAGGTGAAGTCTGGAGGGTGAAGCAGAAGAAGCAGAAGAAGGAGCAGGAGAAGGTGAAGTCTGGAGGGTGAAGCAGAAGAAGCAGAAGAAGGAGAAGGAGAAAGTGAAGTCAGGATGGTGAATCAGAAGAAGTAGAAGAAGGAGAAGGAGAAGGTGAAGTCTGGAGGATGAATCAGAAGAAGCAGAAGAAGGAGAAGGAGAAGGTGAAGTCTGGGGGGTGAATCAGAAGAAGCAGAAGAAGGAGAAGGAGAAGGTGAGGTCTGGAGGGTCAATCAGAAGAAGCAGAAGAAGGAGAAGGAGAAGGTGAAGTCTGGAGGGTGAATCAGAAGAAGCAGAAGAAGGACAAGGAGAAGGTGAGGTCTGGAGGGTGAATCAGAAGAAGCAGAAGAAGGACAAGGAGAAGGTGAAGTCTGGAGGGTGAATTAGAAGAAGCAGAAGAAGGAGAAGGAGAAGGTGAAGTCAGGAGGGTGAATCAGAAGAAGCAGAAGAAGGAGAAGGAGAAGGTAAAGTTAGGAGGGTGAATCAGAAGAAGCAGAAGAAGGAGAAGGAGCAGGTGAAGTCAGGGGGGTGAAGCAGAAGAAGTAGAAGAAGGAGAAGGAGAAGGTGAAGTCAGGAGGGTGAAGCAGAAGAAGCAGAAGAAGGAGAAGGAGAAGGTGAAGTCTGGAGGGCGCAGCAGAAGAAGCAGAAGAAGGAGAAGGAGAAGGTGAAGTCTGGAGGGTGAAGCAGAAGAAGCAGAAGAAGGAGAAGGAGAAGGTGAAGTCTGGAGGGTGAATCAGAAGAAGTAGAAGAAGGTGAAGGAGAAGGTGAAGTCAGGAGAGTGAAGCAGAAGAAGCAGAAGAAGGAGAAGGAGAAGGTGAAGTCTGGAGGGTGAAGCAGAAGAAGCAGAAGAAGGAGAAGGAGAAGGTGATGTCTGGAGGGCGAAGCAGAAGAAGCAGAAGAAGGAGAAGGAGAAGGTGAAGTCTGGAGGGTGAAGCAGAAGAAGCAGAAGAAGGAGAAGGAGAAGGTGAAGTCTGGAGGGTGAATCAGAAGAAGTAGAAGAAGGAGAAGGAGAAGGTGAAGTCAGGAGGGTGAAGCAGAAGAAGCAGAAGAAGGAGAAGGAGAAGGTGAAGTCAGGAGGGTGAATCTGAAGAAGTAGAAGAAGGAGAAGGAGAAGGTGAAGTCTGGAGGGTGAATCAGAAGAAGTAGAAGAAGGAGAAGGAGAAGGTGAAGTCTGGAGGGTGAATCAGAAGAAGTAGAAGAAGGAGAATGAGAAGGTGAAGTCTGGAGGGTGAATCAGAAGAAGTAGAAGAAGGAGAAGGAGAAGGTGAAGTCTGGAGGGTGAATCAGAAGAAGTAGAAGAAGGAGAAGGAGAAGGTGAAGTCTGGAGGGTGAATCAGAAGAAGTAGAAGAAGGAGAAGGAGAAGGTGAAGTCTGGAGGGTGAATCAGAAGAAACAGAAGAAGGAGAAGGAGAAGGTGAAGTCTGGAGGGTGAATCAGAAGAAGTAGAAGAAGGAGAATGAGAAGGTGTAGTCTGGAGGGTGAATCAGAAGAAGTAGACGAAGGAGAAGGAGAAGGTGAAGTCTGGAGGGTGAATCAGAAGAAGCAGAAGAAGGAGAAGGAGAAGGTGAAGTCTGGAGGGTGAATCAGAAGAAGTAGAAGAAGGAGAAGGAGAAGGTGAAGTCTGGAGGGTGAATCAGAAGAAGCAGAAGAAGGAGAAGGAGAAGGTGAAGTCTGGAGGGTGAATCAGAAGAAGCAGAAGAAGGAGAAGGAGAAGGTGAAGTCTGGAGGGTGAAACAGAAGAAGCAGAATAAGGAGAAGGAGAAGGTGAAGTCAGGAGGGTGAATCAGAAGAAGCAGAAGAAGGAGAAGGAGAAGGTGAAGTTTGGAGGGTGAATCAGAAGAATCAGAAGAAGGAGAAGGAGAAGGTGAAGTCTGGAGGGTGAATCAGAAGAAGCAGAAGAAAGAGAAGGAGAAGGTGAAGTCTGGAGGGTGAATCAGAAGAAGCAGAAGAAGGAGAAGGAGAAGGTGAAGTCTGGAGGGTGAATCAGAAGAAGCAGAAGAAGGAGAAGGAAAAGATGAAGTCTGGAGGGTGAATCAGAAGAAGCAGAAGAAGGAGAAGGAGAAGGTGAAGTCTGGAGGGTGAATCAGAAGAAGCAGAAGAAGGAGAAGGAGAACGTGAAGTTTGGAGGGTGAATCAGAAGAATCAGAAGAAGGAGAAGGAGAAGGTGAAGTCTGGAGGGTGAATCAGAAGAAGCAGAAGAAAGAGAAGGAGAAGGTGAAGTCTGGAGGGTGAAGCAGAAGAAACAGAAGAAGGAGAAGGAGAAGGTGAAGACTGGAGGGTGAATCTGAAGAAGTAGAAGAAGGAGAAGGAGAAGGTGAAGTCTGGAGGGTGAATCAGAAGAAGTAGAAGAAGGAGAAGGAGAAGGTGAAGTCTGGAGGGTGAATCAGAAGAAGCAGAAGAAGGAGAAGGAGAAGGTAAAGTTAGGAGGGTGAATCAGAAGAAGTAGAAGAAGGAGAAGGAGAAGGTGAAGTCTGGAGGGTGAATCAGAAGAAGTAGAAGAAGGAGAAGGAGAAGGTGAAGTCAGGAGGGTGAAGCAGAAGAAGCAGAAGAAGGAGAAGGAGAAGGTGAAGTCTGGAGGGTGAAGCAGAAGAAGCAGAAGAAGGAGCAGGAGAAGGTGAAGTCTGGAGGGTGAAGCAGAAGAAGCAGAAGAAGGAGAAGGAGAAGGTGAAGTCAGGATGGTGAATCAGAAGAAGTAGAAGAAGGAGAATGAGAAGGTGAAGTCTGGAAGGTGAAGCAGAAGAAGCAGAAGAAGGAGAAGGAGAAGGTGAAGTCTGGAGGGTGAAGCAGAAGAAGCAGAAGAAGGAGTAGGAGAAGGTGAAGTCTGGAGGGTGAAGCAGAAGAAGCAGAAGAAGGAGAAGGAGAAGGTGAAGTCAGGATGGTGAATCAGAAGAAGTAGAAGAAGGAGAAGGAGAAGGTGAAGTCTGGAGGATGAATCAGAAGAAGCAGAAGAAGGAGAAGGAGAAGGTGAAGTCTGGGGGGTGAATCAGAAGAAGCAGAAGAAGGAGAAGGAGAAGATGAAGTCTGGAGGGTGAATCAGAAGAAGTAGAAGAAGGAGAAGGAGAAGGTGAGGTCTGGAGGGTCAATCAGAAGAATCAGAAGAAGGAGAAGGAGAAGGTGAAGTCTGGAGGGTGAATCAGAAGAAGCAGAAGAAGGACAAGGAGAAGGTGAAGTCTGGAGGGTGAATTAGAAGAAGCAGAAGAAGGAGAAGGAGAAGGTGAAGTCAGGAGGGTGAATCAGAAGAAGCAGAAGAAGGAGAAGGAGAAGGTAAAGTTAGGAGGGTGAATCAGAAGAAGCAGAAGAAGGAGAAGGAGCAGGTGAAGTCAGGGGGGTGAAGCAGAAGAAGTAGAAGAAGGAGAAGGAGAAGGTGAAGTCAGGAGGGTGAAGCAGAAGAAGCAGAAGAAGGAGAAGGAGAAGGTGAAGTCTGGAGGGCGCAGCAGAAGAAGCAGAAGAAGGAGAAGGAGAAGGTGAAGTCTGGAGGGTGAAGCAGAAGAAGCATAAGAAGGAGAAGGAGAAGGTGAAGTCTGGAGGGTGAATCAGAAGAAGTAGAAGAAGGTGAAGGAGAAGGTGAAGTCAGGAGAGTGAAGCAGAAGAAGCAGAAGAAGGAGAAGGAGAAGGTGAAGTCTGGAGGGTGAAGCAGAAGAAGCAGAAGAAGGAGAAGGAGAAGGTGATGTCTGGAGGGCGAAGCAGAAGAAGCAGAAGAAGGAGAAGGAGAAGGTGAAGTCTGGAGGGTGAAGCAGAAGAAGCAGAAGAAGGAGAAGGAGAAGGTGAAGTCTGCAGTGTGAATCAGAAGAAGTAGAAGAAGGAGAAGGAGAAGGTGAAGTCAGGAGGGTGAAGCAGAAGAAGCAGAAGAAGGAGAAGGAGAAGGTGAAGTCAGGAGGGTGAATCGGAAGAAGTAGAAGAAGGAGAAGGAGAAGGTGAAGTCTGGAGGGTGAATCAGAAGAAGTAGAAGAAGGAGAAGGAGAAGGTGAAGTCTGGAGGGTGAATCAGAAGAAGTAGAAGAAGGAGAATGAGAAGGTGAAGTCTGGAGGGTGAATCAGAAGAAGCAGAAGAAGGAGAAGGAGAAGGTGAAGTCTGGAGGGAGAAGCAGAAGAAGTAGAAGAAGGAGAAGGAGAAGGTGAAGTCTGGAGGGTGAATCAGAAGAAGTAGAAGAAGGAGAATTAGAAGGTGTAGTCTGGAGGGTGAATAAGAAGAAGTATACGAAGGAGAAGGAGAAGGTGAAGTCTGGAGGGTGAATCAGAAGAAGTAGAAGAAGGAGAAGGAGAAGGTGAAGTCTGGAGGGTGAATCAGAAGAAGCAGAAGAAGGAGAAGGAGAAGGTGAAGTCTGGAGGGTGAAACAGAAGAAGCAGAATAAGGAGAAGGAGAAGGTGAAGTCAGGAGGGTGAATCAGAAGAAGCAGAAGAAGGAGAAGGAGAAGGTGAAGTTTGGAGGGTGAATCAGAAGAATCAGAAGAAGGAGAAGGAGAAGGTGAAGTCTGGAGGGTGAATCAGAAGAAGCAGAAGAAAGAGAAGGAGAAGGTGAAGTCTGGAGGGTGAATCAGAAGAAGCAGAAGAAGGAGAAGGAGAAGGTGAAGTCTGGAGGGTGAATCAGAAGAAGCAGAAGAAGGAGAAGGAGAAGATGAAGTCTGGAGGGTGAATCAGAAGAAGCAGAAGAAGGAGAAGGAGAAGGTGAAGTCTGGAGGGTGTATCAGAAGAAGCAGAAGAAGGAGAAGGAGAACGTGAAGTTTGGAGGGTGAATCAGAAGAATCAGAAGAAGGAGAAGGAGAAGGTGAAGTCTGGAGGGTGAATCAGAAGAAGCAGAAGATGGAGAAGGAGAAGGTGAAGTCTGGAGGGTGAAGCAGAAGAAACAGAAGAAGGAGAAGGAGAAGGTGAAGACTGGAGGGTGAATCTGAAGAAGTAGAAGAAGGAGAAGGAGAAGGTGAAGTCTGGAGGGTGAATCAGAAGAAGTAGAAGAAGGAGAAGGAGAAGGTGAAGTCTGGAGGGTGAATCAGAAGAAGCAGAAGAAGGAGAAGGAGAAGGTGAAGTCTGGAGGGTGAATCAGAAGAAGCAGAAGAAGAAGAAGGAGAAGATGAAGTCTGGAGGGTGAATCAGAAGAAGCAGAAGAAGGAGAAGGAGAAGGTGAAGTCGGGAGGGTGAAACAGAAGAAGCAGAAGAAGGAGAAGGAGAAGGTGAAGTCTGGAGGGTGAATCAGAAGAAGCAGAAGAAGGAGAAGGTGAAGTCAGGAGGGTGAATCAGAAGAAGCAGAAGAAGGAGAAGGAGAAGGTGAAGTTAGGAGGGTGAATCAGAAGAAGCAGAAGAAGGAGAAGGAGCAGGTGAAGTCAGGGGGTGAAGCAGAAGAAGTAGAAGAAGGAGAAGGAGAAGGTGAAGTCAGGACGGTGAAGCAGAAGAAGCAGAAGAAGGAGAAGGAGAAGGTGAAGTCTGGAGGGCGCAGCAGAAGAAGCAGAAGAAGGAGAAGGAGAAGCTGAAGTCTGGAGGGTGAAGCAGAAGAAGCAGAAGAAGGAGAAGGTGAAGTCTGGAGGGTGAATCAGAAGAAGCAGAAGAAGGAGAAGGAGCAGGTGAAGTCAGGGGGGTGAAGCAGAAGAAGTAGAAGAAGGAGAAGGAGAAGGTGAAGTCAGGACGGTGAAGCAGAAGAAGCAAAAGAAGGAGAAGGAGAAGGTGAAGTCTGGAGGGTGCAGCAGAAGAAGCAGAAGAAGGAGAAGGAGAAGCTGAAGTCTGGAGGGTGAAGCAGAAGAAGCAGAAGAAGGAGAAGGAGAAGGTGAAGTCTGGAGGGTGAATCAGAAGAAGTAGAAGAAGGAGAAGGAGAAGGTGAAGTCAGGAGAGTGAAGCAGAAGAAGCAAAAGATGGAGAAGGAGAAGGTGAAGTCTGGAGGGCGAAGCAGAAGAAGCAGAAGAAGGAGAAGGAGAAGGTGAAGTCTGGAGGGTGAAGCAGAAGAAGCAGAAGAAGGAGAAGGAGAAGGTGAAGTCTGGAGGGTGAATCAGAAGAAGTAGAAGAAGGAGAAGGAGAAGGTGAAGTCAGGAGGGTGAAGCAGAAGAAGCAGAAGAAGGAGAAGGAGAAGGTGAAGTCTGGAGGGTGAAGCAGAAGAAGCAGAAGAAGGAGCAGGAGAAGGTGAAGTCTGGAGGGTGAAGCAGAAGAAGCAGAAGAAGGAGAAGGAGAAAGTGAAGTCAGGATGGTGAATCAGAAGAAGTAGAAGAAGGAGAAGGAGAAGGTGAAGTCTGGAGGATGAATCAGAAGAAGCAGAAGAAGGAGAAGGAGAAGGTGAAGTCTGGGGGGTGAATCAGAAGAAGCAGAAGAAGGAGAAGGAGAAGGTGAGGTCTGGAGGGTCAATCAGAAGAAGCAGAAGAAGGAGAAGGAGAAGGTGAAGTCTGGAGGGTGAATCAGAAGAAGCAGAAGAAGGACAAGGAGAAGGTGAGGTCTGGAGGGTGAATCAGAAGAAGCAGAAGAAGGACAAGGAGAAGGTGAAGTCTGGAGGGTGAATTAGAAGAAGCAGAAGAAGGAGAAGGAGAAGGTGAAGTCAGGAGGGTGAATCAGAAGAAGCAGAAGAAGGAGAAGGAGAAGGTAAAGTTAGGAGGGTGAATCAGAAGAAGCAGAAGAAGGAGAAGGAGCAGGTGAAGTCAGGGGGGTGAAGCAGAAGAAGTAGAAGAAGGAGAAGGAGAAGGTGAAGTCAGGAGGGTGAAGCAGAAGAAGCAGAAGAAGGAGAAGGAGAAGGTGAAATCTGGAGGGCGCAGCAGAAGAAGCAGAAGAAGGAGAAGGAGAAGGTGAAGTCTGGAGGGTGAAGCAGAAGAAGCAGAAGAAGGAGAAGGAGAAGGTGAAGTCTGGAGGGTGAATCAGAAGAAGTAGAAGAAGGTGAAGGAGAAGGTGAAGTCAGGAGAGTGAAGCAGAAGAAGCAGAAGAAGGAGAAGGAGAAGGTGAAGTCTGGAGGGTGAAGCAGAAGAAGCAGAAGAAGGAGAAGGAGAAGGTGATGTCTGGAGGGCGAAGCAGAAGAAGCAGAAGAAGGAGAAGGAGAAGGTGAAGTCTGGAGGGTGAAGCAGAAGAAGCAGAAGAAGGAGAAGGAGAAGGTGAAGTCTGGAGGGTGAATCAGAAGAAGTAGAAGAAGGAGAAGGAGAAGGTGAAGTCAGGAGGGTGAAGCAGAAGAAGCAGAAGAAGGAGAAGGAGAAGGTGAAGTCAGGAGGGTGAATCTGAAGAAGTAGAAGAAGGAGAAGGAGAAGGTGAAGTCTGGAGGGTGAATCAGAAGAAGTAGAAGAAGGAGAAGGAGAAGGTGAAGTCTGGAGGGTGAATCAGAAGAAGTAGAAGAAGGAGAATGAGAAGGTGAAGTCTGGAGGGTGAATCAGAAGAAGTAGAAGAAGGAGAAGGAGAAGGTGAAGTCTGGAGGGTGAATCAGAAGAAGTAGAAGAAGGAGAAGGAGAAGGTGAAGTCTGGAGGGTGAATCAGAAGAAGTAGAAGAAGGAGAAGGAGAAGGTGAAGTCTGGAGGGTGAATCAGAAGAAACAGAAGAAGGAGAAGGAGAAGGTGAAGTCTGGAGGGTGAATCAGAAGAAGTAGAAGAAGGAGAATGAGAAGGTGTAGTCTGGAGGGTGAATCAGAAGAAGTAGACGAAGGAGAAGGAGAAGGTGAAGTCTGGAGGGTGAATCAGAAGAAGCAGAAGAAGGAGAAGGAGAAGGTGAAGTCTGGAGGGTGAATCAGAAGAAGTAGAAGAAGGAGAAGGAGAAGGTGAAGTCTGGAGGGTGAATCAGAAGAAGCAGAAGAAGGAGAAGGAGAAGGTGAAGTCTGGAGGGTGAATCAGAAGAAGCAGAAGAAGGAGAAGGAGAAGGTGAAGTCTGGAGGGTGAAACAGAAGAAGCAGAATAAGGAGAAGGAGAAGGTGAAGTCAGGAGGGTGAATCAGAAGAAGCAGAAGAAGGAGAAGGAGAAGGTGAAGTTTGGAGGGTGAATCAGAAGAATCAGAAGAAGGAGAAGGAGAAGGTGAAGTCTGGAGGGTGAATCAGAAGAAGCAGAAGAAAGAGAAGGAGAAGGTGAAGTCTGGAGGGTGAATCAGAAGAAGCAGAAGAAGGAGAAGGAGAAGGTGAAGTCTGGAGGGTGAATCAGAAGAAGCAGAAGAAGGAGAAGGAGAAGATGAAGTCTGGAGGGTGAATCAGAAGAAGCAGAAGAAGGAGAAGGAGAAGGTGAAGTCTGGAGGGTGAATCAGAAGAAGCAGAAGAAGGAGAAGGAGAACGTGAAGTTTGGAGGGTGAATCAGAAGAATCAGAAGAAGGAGAAGGAGAAGGTGAAGTCTGGAGGGTGAATCAGAAGAAGCAGAAGAAAGAGAAGGAGAAGGTGAAGTCTGGAGGGTGAAGCAGAAGAAACAGAAGAAGGAGAAGGAGAAGGTGAAGACTGGAGGGTGAATCTGAAGAAGTAGAAGAAGGAGAAGGAGAAGGTGAAGTCTGGAGGGTGAATCAGAAGAAGTAGAAGAAGGAGAAGGAGAAGGTGAAGTCTGGAGGGTGAATCAGAAGAAGCAGAAGAAGGAGAAGGAGAAGGTGAAGTCTGGAGGGTGAATCAGAAGAAGCAGAAGAAGCAGAAGGGGAAGATGAAGTCTGGAGGGTGAATCAGAAGAAGCAGAAGAAGGAGAAGGAGAAGGTGAAGTCTGGAGGGTGAAACAGAAGAAGCAGAAGAAGGAGAAGGAGAAGGTGAAGTCTGGAGGGTGAATCAGAAGAAGCAGAAGAAGGAGAAGGAGAAGGTGAAGTCAGGAGGGTGAAGCAGAAGAAGCAGAAGAAGGAGAAGGAGAAGGTGAAGTCTGGAGGGTGAATCAGAAGAAGCAGAAGAAGGACAAGGAGAAGGTGAAGTCTGGAGGGTGAATTAGAAGAAGCAGAAGAAGGAGAAGGAGAAGGTGAAGTCAGGAGGGTGAATCAGAAGAAGCAGAAGAAGGAGAAAGAGAAGGTAAAGTTAGGAGGGTGAATCAGAAGAAGTAGAAGAAGGAGAAGGAGAAGGTGAAGTCTGGAGGGTGAATCAGAAGAAGTAGAAGAAGGAGAAGGAGAAGGTGAAGTCAGGAGGGTGAAGCAGAAGAAGCAGAAGAAGGAGAAGGAGAAGGTGAAGTCTGGAGGGTGAAGCAGAAGAAGCAGAAGAAGGAGCAGGAGAAGGTGAAGTCTGGAGGGTGAAGCAGAAGAAGCAGAAGAAGGAGAAGGAGAAGGTGAAGTCAGGATGGTGAATCAGAAGAAGTAGAAGAAGGAGAATGAGAAGGTGAAGTCTGGAAGGTGAAGCAGAAGAAGCAGAAGAAGGAGAAGGAGAAGGTGAAGTCTGGAGGGTGAAGCAGAAGAAGCAGAAGAAGGAGTAGGAGAAGGTGAAGTCTGGAGGGTGAAGCAGAAGAAGCAGAAGAAGGAGAAGGAGAAGGTGAAGTCAGGATGGTGAATCAGAAGAAGTAGAAGAAGGAGAAGGAGAAGGTGAAGTCTGGAGGATGAATCAGAAGAAGCAGAAGAAGGAGAAGGAGAAGGTGAAGTCTGGGGGGTGAATCAGTAGAAGCAGAAGAAGGAGAAGGAGAAGATGAAGTCTGGAGGGTGAATCAGAAGAAGTAGAAGAAGGAGAAGGAGAAGGTGAGGTCTGGAGGGTCAATCAGAAGAAGCAGAAGAAGGAGAAGGAGAAGGTGAAGTCTGGAGGGTGAATCAGAAGAAGCAGAAGAAGGACAAGGAGAAGGTGAAGTCTGGAGGGTGAATTAGAAGAAGCAGAAGAAGGAGAAGGAGAAGGTGAAGTCAGGAGGGTGAATCAGAAGAAGCAGAAGAAGGAGAAGGAGAAGGTAAAGTTAGGAGGGTGAATCAGAAGAAGCAGAAGAAGGAGAAGGAGCAGGTGAAGTCAGGGGGGTGAAGCAGAAGAAGTAGAAGAAGGAGAAGGAGAAGGTGAAGTCAGGAGGGTGAAGCAGAAGAAGCAGAAGAAGGAGAAGGAGAAGGTGAAGTCTGGAGGGCGCAGCAGAAGAAGCAGAAGAAGGAGAAGGAGCAGGTGAAGTCTGGAGTGTGAATCAGAAGAAGTAGAAGAAGGAGAAGGAGAAGGTGAAGTCAGGAGGGTGAAGCAGAAGAAGCAGAAGAAGGAGAAGGAGAAGGTGAAGTCAGGAGGGTGAATCGGAAGAAGTAGAAGAAGGAGAAGGAGAAGGTGAAGTCTGGAGGGTGAATCAGAAGAAGTAGAAGAAGGAGAAGGAGAAGGTGAAGTCTGGAGGGTGAATCAGAAGAAGTAGAAGAAGGAGAATGAGAAGGTGAAGTCTGGAGGGTGAATCAGAAGAAGCAGAAGAAGGAGAAGGAGAAGGTGAAGTCTGGAGGGAGAAGCAGAAGAAGTAGAAGAAGGAGAAGGAGAAGGTGAAGTCTGGAGGGTGAATCAGAAGAAGTAGAAGAAGGAGAATGAGAAGGTGTAGTCTGGAGGGTGAATAAGAAGAAGTAGACGAAGGAGAAGGAGAAGGTGAAGTCTGGAGGGTGAATCAGAAGAAGTAGAAGAAGGAGAAGGAGAAGGTGAAGTCTGGAGGGTGAATCAGAAGAAGCAGAAGAAGGAGAAGGAAAAGGTGAAGTCTGGAGGGTGAAACAGAAGAAGCAGAATAAGGAGAAGGAGAAGTTGAAGTCAGGAGGGTGAATCAGAAGAAGCAGAAGAAGGAGAAGGAGAAGGTGAAGTTTGGAGGGTGAATCAGAAGAATCAGAAGAAGGAGAAGGAGAAGGTGAAGTCTGGAGGGTGAATCAGAAGAAGCAGAAGAAAGAGAAGGAGAAGGTGAAGTCTGGAGGGTGAATCAGAAGAAGCAGAAGAAGGAGAAGGAGAAGGTGAAGTCTGGAGGGTGAATCAGAAGAAGCAGAAGAAGGAGAAGGAGAAGATGAAGTCTGGAGGGTGAATCAGAAGAAGCAGAAGAAGGAGAAGGAGAAGGTGAAGTCTGGAGGGTGTATCAGAAGAAGCAGAAGAAGGAGAAGGAGAACGTGAAGTTTGGAGGGTGAATCAGAAGAATCAGAAGAAGGAGAAGGAGAAGGTGAAGTCTGGAGGGTGAATCAGAAGAAGCAGAAGATAGAGAAGGAGAAGGTGAAGTCTGGAGGGTGAAGCAGAAGAAACAGAAGAAGGAGAAGGAGAAGGTGAAGACTGGAGGGTGAATCTGAAGAAGTAGAAGAAGGAGAAGGAGAAGGTGAAGTCTGGAGGGTGAATCAGAAGAAGTAGAAGAAGGAGAAGGAGAAGGTGAAGTCTGGAGGGTGAATCAGAAGAAGCAGAAGAAGGAGAAGGAGAAGGTGAAGTCTGGAGGGTGAATCAGAAGAAGCAGAAGAAGGAGAAGGAGAAGATGAAGTCTGGAGGGTGAATCAGAAGAAGCAGAAGAAGGAGAAGGAGAAGGTGAAGTCGGGAGGGTGAAACAGAAGAAGCAGAAGAAGGAGAAGGAGAAGGTGAAGTCTGGAGGGTGAATCAGAAGAAGCAGAAGAAGGAGAAGGAGAAGGTGAAGTCAGGAGGGTGAATCAGAAGAAGCAGAAGAAGGAGAAGGAGAAGGTGAAGTTAGGAGGGTGAATCAGAAGAAGCAGAAGAAGGAGAAGGAGCAGGTGAAGTCAGGGGGTGAAGCAGAAGAAGTAGAAGAAGGAGAAGGAGAAGGTGAAGTCAGGACGGTGAAGCAGAAGAAGCAGAAGAAGGAGAAGGAGAAGGTGAAGTCTGGAGGGCGCAGCAGAAGAAGCAGAAGAAGGAGAAGGAGAAGCTGAAGTCTGGAGGGTGAAGCAGAAGAAGCAGAAGAAGGAGAAGGTGAAGTCTGGAGGGTGAATCAGAACAAGTAGAAGAAGGAGAAGGAGAAGGTGAAGTCAGGAGAGTGAAGCAGAAGAAGCAGAAGATGGAGAAGGAGAAGGTGAAGTCTGGAGGGCGAAGCAGAAGAAGCAGAAGAAGGAGAAGGAGAAGGTGAAGTCTGGAGGGTGAAGCAGAAGAAGCAGAAGAAGGAGAAGGAGA
Source organism: Somniosus microcephalus (assembly GCF_052327205.1). Lineage (NCBI taxonomy): Eukaryota > Metazoa > Chordata > Chondrichthyes > Squaliformes > Somniosidae > Somniosus > Somniosus microcephalus. The sequence goes on along the minus strand of NW_028225244.1, from coordinate 852,155 downwards.
AGGTGACGTCTGGAGGTTGAATCAGAAGAAGTAGAAGAAGGAGTAGGAGAAGGTGAAGTCAGGAGGGTGAAGCAGAAGGAGCAGAAGAAGGAGAAGGAGAAGGTGATGTCTGGAGGGTGAAGCAGAAGAAGCAGAAGAAGGAGCAGGAGAAGGTGAAGTCTGGAGGGTGAAGCAGAAGAAGCAGAAGAAGGAGAAGGAGAAGGTGAAGTCAGGAGGGTGAATCAGAAGAAGTAGAAGAAGGAGAAGGAGAAGGTGAAGTCTGGAGGGTGAATCAGAAGAAGCAGAAGAAGGAGAAGGAGAAGGTGAAGCCTGGAGGGTGAATCAGAAGAAGCAGAAGAAGGAGAAGGAGAAGATGAAGTCTGGAGGGTGAATCAGAAGAAGTAGAAGAAGGAGAAGGAGAAGGTGAGGTCTGGAGGGTCAATCAGAAGAAGCAGAAGAAGGAGAAGGAGAAGGTGAAGTCTGGAGGGTGAATCAGAAGAAGCAGAAGAAGGAGAAGGTGAAGTCTGGAGGGTGAATCAGAAGAAGCAGAAGAAGGAGAAGGAGAAGGTGAAGTCTGGACGGTGAATCAGAAGAAGCAGAAGAAGGAGAAGGAGAAGGTGAAGTCAGGAGGGTGAATCAGAAGAAGCAGAAGGAGGAGAAGGAGAAGGTGTAGTTAGGAGGGTGAATCAGAAGAAGCAGAAGAAGGAGAAGGAGCAGGTGAAGTCAGGGGGGTGAAGCAGAAGAAGTAGAAGAAGGAGAAGGAGAAGGTGAAGTCAGGACGGTGAAGCAGAAGAAGCAGAAGAAGGAGAAGGAGAAGGTGAAGTCTGGAGGGTGAATCAGAAGAAGTAGAAGAAGGAGAATGAGAAGGTGTAGTCTGGAGGGTGAATCAGAAGAAGTAGACGAAGGAGAAGGAGAAGGTGAAGTCTGGAGGGTGAATCAGAAGAAGTAGAAGAAGGAGAAGGAGAAGGTGAAGTCTGGAGGGTGAATCAGAAGAAGCAGAAGAAGGAGAAGGAGAAGGTGAAGTCTGGAGGGTGAATCAGAAGAAGCAGAAGAAGGAGAAGGAGAAGGTGAAGTCTGGAGGGTGAAACAGAAGAAGCAGAATAAGGAGAAGGAGAAGGTGAAGTCAGGAGGGTGAATCAGAAGAAGCAGAAGAAGGAGAAGGAGAAGGTGAAGTTTGGAGGGTGAATCAGAAGAATCAGAAGAAGGAGAAGGAGAAGGTGAAGTCTGGAGGGTGAATCAGAAGAAGCATAAGAAAGAGAAGGAGAAGGTGAAGTCTGGAGGGTGAATCAGAAGAAGCAGAAGAAGGAGAAGGAGAAGGTGAAGTCTGGAGGGTGAATCAGAAGAAGCAGAAGATAGAGAAGGAGAAGGTGAAGTCTGGAGGGTGAAGCAGAAGAAACAGAAGAAGGAGAAGGAGAAGGTGAAGACTGGAGGGTGAATCTGAAGAAGTAGAAGAAGGAGAAGGAGAAGGTGAAGTCTGGAGGGTGAATCAGAAGAAGTAGAAGAAGGAGAAGGAGAAGGTGAAGTCTGGAGGGTGAATCAGAAGAAGCAGAAGAAGGAGAAGGAGAAGGTGAAGTCTGGAGGGTGAATCAGAAGAAGCAGAAGAAGGAGAAGGAGAAGATGAAGTCTGGAGGGTGAATCAGAAGAAGCAGAAGAAGGAGAAGGAGAAGGTGAAGTCTGGAGGGTGAAACAGAAGAAGCAGAAGAAGGAGAAGGAGAAGGTGAAGTCTGGAGGGTGAATCAGAAGAAGCAGAAGAAGGAGAAGGAGAAGGTGAAGTCAGGAGGGTGAATCAGAAGAAGCAGAAGAAGGAGAAGGAGAAGGTGAAGTTAGGAGGGTGAATCAGAAGAAGCAGAAGAAGGAGAAGGAGCAGGTGAAGTCAGGGGGTGAAGCAGAAGAAGTAGAAGAAGGAGAAGGAGAAGGTGAAGTCAGGACGGTGAAGCAGAAGAAGCAGAAGAAGGAGAAGGAGAAGGTGAAGTCTGGAGGGCGCAGCAGAAGAAGCAGAAGAAGGAGAAGGAGAAGCTGAAGTCTGGAGGGTGAAGCAGAAGAAGCAGAAGAAGGAGAAGGTGAAGTCTGGAGGGTGAATCAGAAGAAGTAGAAGAAGGAGAAGGAGAAGGTGAAGTCAGGAGAGTGAAGCAGAAGAAGCAGAAGATGGAGAAGGAGAAGGTGAAGTCTGGAGGGCGAAGCAGAAGAAGCAGAAGAAGGAGAAGGAGAAGGTGAAGTCTGGAGGGTGAAGCAGAAGAAGTAGAAGAAGGAGAAGGAGAAGGTGAAGTCTGGAGGGTGAATCAGAAGAAGTAGAAGAAGGAGTAGGAGAAGGTGAAGTCAGGAGGGTGAAGCAGAAGGAGCAGAAGAAGGAGAAGGAAAAGGTGAGGTCTGGAGGGTGAAGCAGAAGAAGCAGAAGAAGGAGCAGGAGAAGGTGAAGTCTGGAGGGTGAAGCAGAAGAAGCAGAAGAAGGAGAAGGAGAAGGTGAAGTCAGGAGGGTGAATCAGAAGAAGTAGAAGAAGGAGAAGGAGAAGGTGAAGTCTGGAGGGGGAATCAGAAGAAGCAGAAGAAGGAGAAGGAGAAGGTGAAGCCTGGAGGGTGAATCAGAAGAAGCAGAAGAAGGAGAAGGAGAAGATGAAGTCTGGAGGGTGAATCAGAAGAAGTAGAAGAAGGAGAAGGAGAAGGTGAGGTCTGGAGGGTCAATCAGAAGAAGCAGAAGAAGGAGAAGGAGAAGGTGAAATCTGGAGGGTGAATCAGAAGAAGCAGAAGAAGGAGAAGGTGAAGTCTGGAGGGTGAATCAGAAGAAGCAGAAGAAGGAGAAGGAGAAGGTGAAGTCTGGAGGGTGAATCAGAAGAAGCAGAAGAAGGAGAAGGAGAAGGTGAAGTCAGGAGGGTGAATCAGAAGAAGCAGAAGAAGGAGAAGGAGAAGGTGTAGTTAGGAGGGTGAATCAGAAGAAGCAGAAGAAGGAGAAGGAGCAGGTGAAGTCAGGGGGGTGAAGCAGAAGAAGTAGAAGAAGGAGAAGGAGAAGGTGAAGTCAGGACGGTGAAGCAGAAGAAGCAGAAGAAGGAGAAGGAGAAGGTGAAGTCTGGAGGGTGCAGCAGAAGAAGCAGAAGAAGGAGAAGGAGAAGCTGAAGTCTGGAGGGTGAAGCAGAAGAAGCAGAAGAAGGAGAAGGAGAAGGTGAAGCCTGGAGGGTGAATCAGAAGAAGCAGAAGAAGGAGAAGGAGAAGATGAATTCTGGAGGGTGAATCAGAAGAAGTAGAAGAAGGAGAAGGAGAAGGTGAGGTCTGGAGGGTCAATCAGAAGAAGCAGAAGAAGGAGAAGGAGAAGGTGAAGTCTGGAGGGTGAATCAGAAGAAGCAGAAGAAGGAGAAGGAGAAGGTGAAGTCTGGAGGGTGAATCAGAAGAAGCAGAAGAAGGAGAAGGAGAAGGTGAAGTCAGGAGGGTGAATCAGAAGAAGCAGAAGAAGGAGAAGGAGAAGGTGTAGTTAGGAGGGTGAATCAGAAGAAGCAGAAGAAGGAGAAGGAGCAGGTGAAGTCAGGGGGGTGAAGCAGAAGAAGTAGAAGAAGGAGAAGGAGAAGGTGAAGTCAGGACGGTGAAGCAGAAGAAGCAGAAGAAGGAGAAGGAGAAGGTGAAGTCTGGAGGGTGAATCAGAAGAAGTAGAAGAAGGAGAATGAGAAGGTGTAGTCTGGAGGGTGAATCAGAAGAAGTAGACGAAGGAGAAGGAGAAGGTGAAGTCTGGAGGGTGAATCAGAAGAAGTAGAAGAAGGAGAAGGAGAAGGTGAAGTCTGGAGGGTGAATCAGAAGAAGCAGAAGAAGGAGAAGGAGAAGGTAAAGTCTGGAGGGTGAATCAGAAGAAGCAGAAGAAGGAGAAGGAGAAGGTGAAGTCTGGAGGGTGAAACAGAAGAAGCAGAATAAGGAGAAGGAGAAGGTGAAGTCAGGAGGGTGAATCAGAAGAAGTAGAAGAAGGTGAAGAGAGAAGGTGAAGTTTGGAGGGTGAATCAGAAGAATCAGAAGAAGGAGAAGGAGAAGGTGAAGTCTGGAGGGTGAATCAGAAGAAGCAGAAGAAAGAGAAGGAGAAGGTGAAGTCTGGAGGGTGAATCAGAAGAAGCAGAAGAAGGAGAAGGAGAAGGTGAAGTCTGGAGGGTGAATCAGAAGAAGCAGAAGAAGGAGAAGGAGAAGATGAAGTCTGGAGGGTGAATCAGAAGAAGCAGAAGAAGGAGAAGGAGAAGGTGAAGTCTGGAGGGTGTATCAGAAGAAGCAGAAGAAGGAGAAGGAGAACGTGAAGTTTGGAGGGTGAATCAGAAGAATCAGAAGAAGGAGAAGGAGAAGGTGAAGTCTGGAGGGTGAATCAGAAGAAGTAGAAGAAGGAGAATGAGAAGGTGTAGTCTGGAGGGTGAATCAGAAGAAGTAGACGAAGGAGAAGGAGAAGGTGAAGTCTGGAGGGTGAATCAGAAGAAGCAGAAGAAGGAGAAGGAGAAGGTGAAGTCTGGAGGGTGAATCAGAAGAAGTAGAAGAAGGAGAAGGAGAAGGTGAAGTCTGGAGGGTGAATCAGAAGAAGCAGAAGAAGGAGAAGGAGAAGGTGAAGTCTGGAGGGTGAATCAGAAGAAGCAGAAGAAGGAGAAGGAGAAGGTGAAGTCTGGAGGGTGAATCAGAAGAAGCAGAAGAAGGAGAAGGAGAAGATGAAGTCTGGAGGGTGAATCAGAAGAAGCAGAAGAAGGAGAAGGAGAAGGTGAAGTCTGGAGGGTGAAACAGAAGAAGCAGAAGAAGGAGAAGGAGAAGGTGAAGTCTGGAGGGTGAATCAGAAGAAGCAGAAGAAGGAGAAGGAGAAGCTGAAGTCAGGAGGGTGAATCAGAAGAAGTAGAAGAAGGAGAAGGAGAAGGTGAAGTCTGGAGGGTGAATCAGAAGAAGCAGAAGAAGGAGAAGGAGAAGGTGAAGTCAGGAGGGTGAATCAGAAGAAGCAGAAGAAGGAGAAGGAGAAGGTGAAGTTAGGAGGGTGAATCAGAAGAAGCAGAAGAAGGAGAAGGAGCAGGTGAAGTCAGGGGGTGAAGCAGAAGAAGTAGAAGAAGGAGAAGGAGAAGGTGAAGTCAGGAGGGTGAAACAGAAGAAGCAGAAGAAGGAGAAGGAGAAGGTGAAGTCTGGAGGGTGAATCAGAAGAAGCAGAAGAAGGAGAAGGAGAAGGTGAAGTCAGGAGGGTGAAGCAGAAGAAGCAGAAGAAGGAGAAGGAGAAGGTGAAGTCTGGAGGGTGAATCAGAAGAAGCAGAAGAAGGAGAAGGAGAAGGTGAAGTCTGGAGGGTGAATCAGAAGAAGCAGAAGAAGGAGAAGGAGAAGGTGAAGTCAGGAGGGTGAAGCAGAAGAAGCAGAAGAAGGAGAAGGAGAAGGTGAAGTCTGGAGGGTGAATCAGAAGAAGCAGAAGAAGGAGAAGGAGAAGGTGAAGTCAGGAGGGTGAATCAGAAGAAGCAGAAGAAGGAGAAGGAGAAGGTGAAGTTAGGAGGGTGAATCAGAAGAAGCAGAAGAAGGAGAAGGAGCAGGTGAAGTCAGGGGGTGAAGCAGAAGAAGTAGAAGAAGGAGAAGGAGAAGGTGAAGTCAGGAGGGTGAAACAGAAGAAGCAGAAGAAGGAGAAGGAGAAGGTGAAGTCTGGAGGGTGAATCAGAAGAAGCAGAAGAAGGAGAAGGAGAAGGTGAAGTCAGGAGGGTGAAGCAGAAGAAGCAGAAGAAGGAGAAGGAGAAGGTGAAGTCTGGAGGGTGAATCAGAAGAAGCAGAAGAAGGAGAAGGAGAAGGTGAAGTCTGGAGGGTGAATCAGAAGAAGCAGAAGAAGGAGAAGGAGAAGGTGAAGTCAGGAGGGTGAAGCAGAAGAAGCAGAAGAAGGAGAAGGAGAAGGTGAAGTCTGGAGGGTGAATCAGAAGAAGCAGAAGAAGGACAAGGAGAAGGTGAAGTCTGGAGGGTGAATTAGAAGAAGCAGAAGAAGGAGAAGGAGAAGGTGAAGTCAGGAGGGTGAATCAGAAGAAGCAGAAGAAGGAGAAGGAGAAGGTAAAGTTAGGAGGGTGAATCAGAAGAAGTAGAAGAAGGAGAAGGAGAAGGTGAAGTCTGGAGGGTGAATCAGAAGAAGTAGAAGAAGGAGAAGGAGAAGGTGAAGTCAGGAGGGTGAAGCAGAAGAAGCAGAAGAAGGAGAAGGAGAAGGTGAAGTCTGGAGGGTGAAGCAGAAGAAGCAGAAGAAGGAGCAGGAGAAGGTGAAGTCTGGAGGGTGAAGCAGAAGAAGCAGAAGAAGGAGAAGGAGAAGGTGAAGTCAGGATGGTGAATCAGAAGAAGTAGAAGAAGGAGAATGAGAAGGTGAAGTCTGGAGGGTGAAGCAGAAGAAGCAGAAGAAGGAGAAGGAGAAGGTGAAGTCTGGAGGGTGAAGCAGAAGAAGCAGAAGAAGGAGTAGGAGAAGGTGAAGTCTGGAGGGTGAAGCAGAAGAAGCAGAAGAAGGAGAAGGAGAAGGTGAAGTCAGGATGGTGAATCAGAAGAAGTAGAAGAAGGAGAAGGAGAAGGTGAAGTCTGGAGGATGAATCAGAAGAAGCAGAAGAAGGAGAAGGAGAAGGTGAAGTCTGGGGGGTGAATCAGAAGAAGCAGAAGAAGGAGAAGGAGAAGATGAAGTCTGGAGGGTGAATCAGAAGAAGTAGAAGAAGGAGAAGGAGAAGGTGAGGTCTGGAGGGTCAATCAGAAGAAGCAGAAGAAGGAGAAGGAGAAGGTGAAGTCTGGAGGGTGAATCAGAAGAAGCAGAAGAAGGACAAGGAGAAGGTGAAGTCTGGAGGGTGAATTAGAAGAAGCAGAAGAAGGAGAAGGAGAAGGTGAAGTCAGGAGGGTGAATCAGAAGAAGCAGAAGAAGGAGAAGGAGAAGGTAAAGTTAGGAGGGTGAATCAGAAGAAGCAGAAGAAGGAGAAGGAGCAGGTGAAGTCAGGGGGGTGAAGCAGAAGAAGTAGAAGAAGGAGAAGGAGAAGGTGAAGTCAGGAGGGTGAAGCAGAAGAAGCAGAAGAAGGAGAAGGAGAAAGTGAAGTCTGGAGGGCGCAGCAGAAGAAGCAGAAGAAGGAGAAGGAGAAGGTGAAGTCTGGAGGGTGAAGCAGAAGAAGCAGAAGAAGGAGAAGGAGAAGGTGAAGTCTGGAGGGTGAATCAGAAGAAGTAGAAGAAGGTGAAGGAGAAGGTGAAGTCAGGAGAGTGAAGCAGAAGAAGCAGAAGAAGGAGAAGGAGAAGGTGAAGTCTGGAGGGTGAAGCAGAAGAAGCAGAAGAAGGAGAAGGAGAAGGTGATGTCTGGAGGGCGAAGCAGAAGAAGCAGAAGAAGGAGAAGGAGAAGGTGAAGTCTGGAGGCTGAAGCAGAAGAAGCAGAAGAAGGAGAAGGAGAAGGTGAAGTCTGGAGGGTGAATCAGAAGAAGTAGAAGAAGGAGAAGGAGAAGGTGAAGTCAGGAGGGTGAAGCAGAAGAAGCAGAAGAAGGAGAAGGAGAAGGTGAAGTCAGGAGGGTGAATCGGAAGAAGTAGAAGAAGGAGAAGGAGAAGGTGAAGTCTGGAGGGTGAATCAGAAGAAGTAGAAGAAGGAGAAGGAGAAGGTGAAGTCTGGAGGGTGAATCAGAAGAAGTAGAAGAAGGAGAAGGAGAAGGTGAAGTCTGGAGGGTGAATCAGAAGAAGTAGAAGAAGGAGAAGGAGAAGGTGAAGTCTGGAGGGTGAATCAGAAGAAGTAGAAGAAGGAGAAGGAGAAGGTGAAGTCTGGAGGGAGAATCAGAAGAAACAGAAGAAGGAGAAGGAGAAGGTGAAGTCTGGAGAGTGAATCAGAAGAAGTAGAAGAAGGAGACTGAGAAGGTGTAGTCTGGAGGGTGAATCAGAAGAAGTAGACGAAGGAGAAGGAGAAGGTGAAGTCTGGAGGGTGAATCAGAAGAAGCAGAAGAAGGAGAAGGAGAAGGTGAAGTCTGGAGGGTGAATCAGAAGAAGTAGAAGAAGGAGAAGGAGAAGGTGAAGTCTGGAGGGTGAATCAGAAGAAGCAGAAGAAGGAGAAGGAGAAGGTGAAGTCTGGAGGGTGAATCAGAAGAAGCAGAAGAAGGAGAAGGAGAAGGTGAAGTCTGGAGGGTGAAACAGAAGAAGCAGAATAAGGAGAAGGTGAAGGTGAAGTCAGGAGGGTGAATCAGAAGAAGCAGAAGAAGGAGAAGGAGAAGGTGAAGTTTGGAGGGTGAATCAGAAGAATCAGAAGAAGGAGAAGGAGAAGGTGAAGTCTGGAGGGTGAATCAGAAGAAGCAGAAGAAAGAGAAGGAGAAGGTGAAGTCTGGAGGGTGAATCAGAAGAAGCAGAAGAAGGAGAAGGAGAAGGTGAAGTCTGGAGGGTGAATCAGAAGAAGCAGAAGAAGGAGAAGGAGAAGATGAAGTCTGGAGGGTGAATCAGAAGAAGCAGAAGAAGGAGAAGGAGAAGGTGAAGTCTGGAGGGTGAATCAGAAGAAGCAGAAGAAGGAGAAGGAGAACGTGAAGTTTGGAGGGTGAATCAGAAGAATCAGAAGAAGGAGAAGGAGAAGGTGAAGTCTGGAGGGTGAATCAGAAGAAGCAGAAGATAGAGAAGGAGAACGTGAAGTCTGGAGGGTGAAGCAGAAGAAACAGAAGAAGGAGAAGGAGAAGGTGAAGACTGGAGGGTGAATCTGAAGAAGTAGAAGAAGGAGAAGGAGAAGGTGAAGTCTGGAGGGTGAATCAGAAGAAGTAGAAGAAGGAGAAGGAGAAGGTGAAGTCTGGAGGGTGAATCAGAAGAAGCAGAAGAAGGAGAAGGAGAAGGTGAAGTCTGGAGGGTGAATCAGAAGAAGCAGAAGAAGGAGAAGGAGAAGATGAAGTCTGGAGGGTGAATCAGAAGAAGCAGAAGAAGGAGAAGGAGAAGGTGAAGTCTGGAGGGTGAAACAGAAGAAGCAGAAGAAGGAGAAGGAGAAGGTGAAGTCTGGAGGGTGAATCAGAAGAAGCAGAAGAAGGAGAAGGAGAAGGTGAAGTCAGGAGGGTGAATCAGAAGAAGCAGAAGAAGGAGAAGGAGAAGGTGAAGTTAGGAGGGTGAATCAGAAGAAGCAGAAGAAGGAGAAGGAGCAGGTGAAGTCAGGGGGTGAAGCAGAAGAAGTAGAAGAAGGAGAAGGAGAAGGTGAAGTCAGGAGGGTGAAACAGAAGAAGCAGAAGAAGGAGAAGGAGAAGGTGAAGTCTGGAGGGTGAATCAGAAGAAGCAGAAGAAGGAGAAGGAGAAGGTGAAGTCAGGAGGGTGAAGCAGAAGAAGCAGAAGAAGGAGAAGGAGAAGGTGAAGTCTGGAGGGTGAATCAGAAGAAGCAGAAGAAGGAGAAGGAGAAGGTGAAGTCTGGAGGGTGAATCAGAAGAAGCAGAAGAAGGAGAAGGAGAAGGTGAAGTCAGGAGGGTGAAGCAGAAGAAGCAGAAGAAGGAGAAGGAGAAGGTGAAGTCTGGAGGGTGAATCAGAAGAAGCAGAAGAAGGACAAGGAGAAGGTGAAGTCTGGAGGGTGAATTAGAAGAAGCAGAAGAAGGAGAAGGAGAAGGTGAAGTCAGGAGGGTGAATCAGAAGAAGCAGAAGAAGGAGAAGGAGAAGGTAAAGTTAGGAGGGTGAATCAGAAGAAGTAGAAGAAGGAGAAGGAGAAGGTGAAGTCTGGAGGGTGAATCAGAAGAAGTAGAAGAAGGAGAAGGAGAAGGTGAAGTCAGGAGGGTGAAGCAGAAGAAGCAGAAGAAGGAGAAGGAGAAGGCGAAGTCTGGAGGGTGAAGCAGAAGAAGCAGAAGAAGGAGCAGGAGAAGGTGAAGTCTGGAGGGTGAAGCAGAAGAAGCAGAAGAAGGAGAAGGAGAAGGTGAAGTCAGGATGGTGAATCAGAAGAAGTAGAAGAAGGAGAATGAGAAGGTGAAGTCTGGAGGGTGAAGCAGAAGAAGCAGAAGAAGGAGAAGGAGAAGGTGAAGTCTGGAGGGTGAAGCAGAAGAAGCAGAAGAAGGAGTAGGAGAAGGTGAAGTCTGGAGGGTGAAGCAGAAGAAGCAGAAGAAGGAGAAGGAGAAGGTGAAGTCAGGATGGTGAATCAGAAGAAGTAGAAGAAGGAGAAGGAGAAGGTGAAGTCTGGAGGATGAATCAGAAGAAGCAGAAGAAGGAGAAGGAGAAGGTGAAGTCTGGGGGGTGAATCAGAAGAAGCAGAAGAAGGAGAAGGAGAAGATGAAGTCTGGAGGGTGAATCAGAAGAAGTAGAAGAAGGAGAAGGAGAAGGTGAGGTCTGGAGGGTCAATCAGAAGAAGCAGAAGAAGGAGAAGGAGAAGGTGAAGTCTGGAGGGTGAATCAGAAGAAGCAGAAGAAGGACAAGGAGAAGGTGAAGTCTGGAGGGTGAATTAGAAGAAGCAGAAGAAGGAGAAGGAGAAGGTGAAGTCAGGAGGGTGAATCAGAAGAAGCAGAAGAAGGAGAAGGAGAAGGTAAAGTTAGGAGGGTGAATCAGAAGAAGCAGAAGAAGGAGAAGGAGCAGGTGGAGTCAGGGGGGTGAAGCAGAAGAAGTAGAAGAAGGAGAAGGAGAAGGCGAAGTCAGGAGGGTGAAGCAGAAGAAGCAGAAGAAGGAGAAGGAGAAAGTGAAGTCTGGAGGGCGCAGCAGAAGAAGCAGAAGAAGGAGAAGGAGAAGGTGAAGTCTGGAGGGTGAAGCAGAAGAAGCAGAAGAAGGAGAAGGAGAAGGTGAAGTCTGGAGGGTGAATCAGAAGAAGTAGAAGAAGGTGAAGGAGAAGGTGAAGTCAGGAGAGTGAAGCAGAAGAAGCAGAAGAAGGAGAAGGAGAAGGTGAAGTCTGGAGGGTGAAGCAGAAGAAGCAGAAGAAGGAGAAGGAGAAGGTGATGTCTGGAGGGCGAAGCAGAAGAAGCAGAAGAAGGAGAAGGAGAAGGTGAAGTCTGGAGGGTGAAGCAGAAGAAGCAGAAGAAGGAGAAGGAGAAGGTGAAGTCTGGAGGGTGAATCAGAAGAAGTAGAAGAAGGAGAAGGAGAAGGTGAAGTCAGGAGGGTGAAGCAGAAGAAGCAGAAGAAGGAGAAGGAGAAGGTGAAGTCAGGAGGGTGAATCGGAAGAAGTAGAAGAAGGAGAAGGAGAAGGTGAAGTCTGGAGGGTGAATCAGAAGAAGTAGAAGAAGGAGAAGGAGAAGGTGAAGTCTGGAGGGTGAATCAGAAGAAGTAGAAGAAGGAGAATGAGAAGGTGAAGTCTGGAGGGTGAATCAGAAGAAGCAGAAGAAGGAGGAGGAGAAGGTGAAGTCTGGAGGGAGAAGCAGAAGAAGTAGAAGAAGGAGAAGGAGAAGGTGAAGTCTGGAGGGTGAATCAGAAGAAGTAGAAGAAGGAGAAGGAGAAGGTGAAGTCTGGAGGGTGAATCAGAAGAAGTAGAAGAAGGAGAAGGAGAAGGTGAAGTCTGGAGGGTGAATCAGAAGAAACAGAAGAAGGAGAAGGAGAAGGTGAAGTCTGGAGAGTGAATCAGAAGAAGTAGAAGAAGGAGAATGAGAAGGTGTAGTCTGGAGGGTGAATCAGAAGAAGTAGACGAAGGAGAAGGAGAAGGTGAAGTCTGGAGGGTGAATCAGAAGAAGCAGAAGAAGGAGAAGGAGAAGGTGAAGTCTGGAGGGTGAATCAGAAGAAGTAGAAGAAGGAGAAGGAGAAGGTGAAGTCTGGAGGGTGAATCAGAAGAAGCAGAAGAAGGAGAAGGAGAAGGTGAAGTCTGGAGGGTGAATCAGAAGAAGCAGAAGAAGGAGAAGGAGAAGGTGAAGTCTGGAGGGTGAAACAGAAGAAGCAGAATAAGGAGAAGGAGAAGGTGAAGTCAGGAGGGTGAATCAGAAGAAGCAGAAGAAGGAGAAGGAGAAGGTGAAGTTTGGAGGGTGAATCAGAAGAATCAGAAGAAGGACAAGGAGAAGGTGAAGTCTGGAGGGTGAATCAGAAGAAGCAGAAGAAAGAGAAGGAGAAGGTGAAGTCTGGAGGGTGAATCAGAAGAAGCAGAAGAAGGAGAAGGAGAAGGTGAAGTCTGGAGGGTGAATCAGAAGAAGCAGAAGAAGGAGAAGGAGAAGATGAAGTCTGGAGGGTGAATCAGAAGAAGCAGAAGAAGGAGAAGGAGAAGGTGAAGTCTGGAGGGTGAATCAGAAGAAGCAGAAGAAGGAGAAGGAGAACGTGAAGTTTGGAGGGTGAATCAGAAGAATCAGAAGAAGGAGAAGGAGAAGGTGAAGTCTGGAGGGTGAATCAGAAGAAGCAGAAGATAGAGAAGGAGAAGGTGAAGTCTGGAGGGTGAAGCAGAAGAAACAGAAGAAGGAGAAGGAGAAGGTGAAGACTGGAGGGTGAATCTGAAGAAGTAGAAGAAGGAGAAGGAGAAGGTGAAGTCTGGAGGGTGAATCAGAAGAAGTAGAAGAAGGAGAAGGAGAAGGTGAAGTCTGGAGGGTGAATCAGAAGAAGCAGAAGAAGGAGAAGGAGAAGGTGAAGTCTGGAGGGTGAATCAGAAGAAGCAGAAGAAGGAGAAGGATAAGATGAAGTCTGGAGGGTGAATCAGAAGAAGCAGAAGAAGGAGAAGGAGAAGGTGAAGTCTGGAGGGTGAAACAGAAGAAGCAGAAGAAGGAGAAGGAGAAGGTGAAGTCTGGAGGGTGAATCAGAAGAAGCAGAAGAAGGAGAAGGAGAAGGTGAAGTCAGGAGGGTGAATCAGAAGAAGCAGAAGAAGGAGAAGGAGAAGGTGAAGTTAGGAGGGTGAATCAGAAGAAGCAGAAGAAGGAGAAGGAGCAGGTGAAGTCAGGGGGTGAAGCAGAAGAAGTAGAAGAAGGAGAAGGAGAAGGTGAAGTCAGGACGGTGAAGCAGAAGAAGCAGAAGAAGGAGAAGGAGAAGGTGAAGTCTGGAGGGCGCAGCAGAAGAAGCAGAAGAAGGAGAAGGAGAAGCTGAAGTCTGGAGGGTGAAGCAGAAGAAGCAGAAGAAGGAGAAGGTGAAGTCTGGAGGGTGAAACAGAAGAAGTAGAAGAAGGAGAAGGAGAAGGTGAAGTCAGGAGAGTGAAGCAGAAGAAGCAGAAGATGGAGAAGGAGAAGGTGAAGTCTGGAGGGCGAAGCAGAAGAAGCAGAAGAAGGAGAAGGAGAAGGTGAAGTCTGGAGGGTGAAGCAGAAGAAGCAGAAGAAGGAGAAGGAGAAGGTGAAGTCTGGAGGGTGAATCAGAAGAAGTAGAAGAAGGAGTAGGAGAAGGTGAAGTCAGGAGGGTGAAGCAGAAGGAGCAGAAGAAGGAGAAGGAGAAGGTGAGGTCTGGAGGGTGAAGCAGAAGAAGCAGAAGAAGGAGCAGGAGAAGGTGAAGTCTGGAGGGTGAAGCAGAAGAAGCAGAAGAAGGAGAAGGAGAAGGTGAAGTCAGGAGGGTGAATCAGAAGAAGTAGAAGAAGGAGAAGGAGAAGGTGAAGTCTGGAGGGTGAATCAGAAGAAGCAGAAGAAGGAGAAGGAGAAGGTGAAGTCTGGAGGGTGAATCAGAAGAAGCAGAAGAAGGAGAAGGAGAAGATGAAGTCTGGAGGGTGAATCAGAAGAAGTAGAAGAAGGAGAAGGAGAAGGTGAAGTCTGGAGGGTGAATCAGAAGAAGCAGAAGAAGGAGAAGGAGAAGGTGAAGTCTGGAGGGTGAATTAGAAGAAGCAGAAGAAGGAGAAGGAGAAGGTGAAGTCAGGAGGGTGAATCAGAAGAAGCAGAAGAAGGAGAAGGAGAAGATAAAGTTAGGAGGGTGAATCAGAAGAAGCAGAAGAAGGAGAAGGAGCAGGTGAAGTCAGGGGGGTGAAACAGAAGAAGTAGGAGAAGGAGAAGGAGAAGGTGAAGTCAGGAGGGTGAAGCAGAAGAAGCAGAAGAAGGAGAAGGAGAAGGTGAAGTCTGGAGGGCGCAGCAGAAGAAGCAGAAGAAGGAGAAGGAGAAGGTGAAGTCTGGAGGGTGAAGCAGAAGAAGCAGAAGAAGGAGAAGGAGAAGGTGAAGTCTGGAGGGTGAATGAGAAGAAGTAGAAGAAGGAGAAGGAGAAGGTGAAGTCAGGAGAGTGAAGCAGAAGAAGCAGAAGAAGGAGAAGGAGAAGGTGAAGTCTGGAGGGTGAAGCAGAAGAAGCAGAAGAAGGAGAAGGAGAAGGTGATGTCTGGAGGGCGAATCAGAAGAAGCAGAAGAAGGAGAAGGAGAAGGTGAAGTCTGGAGGGTGAAGCAGAAGAAGCAGAAGAAGGAGAAGGAGAAGGTGAAGTCTGGAGGGTGAATCAGAAGAAGTAGAGGAAGGAGAAGGAGAAGGTGAAGTCAGGAGGGTGAAGCAGAAGAAGCAGAAGAAGGAGAAGGAGAAGGTGAAGTCAGGAGGGTGAATCGGAAGAAGTAGAAGAAGGAGAAGGAGAAGGTGAAGTCTGGAGGGTGAATCAGAAGAAGTAGAAGAAGGAGAAGGAGAAGGTGAAGACTGGAGGGTGAATCAGAAGAAGTAGAAGAAGGAGAAGGGGAAGGTGAAGTCTGGAGGGTGAATCAGAAGAAGCAGAAGAAGGAGAAGGAGAAGGTGAAGTCTGGAGGGAGAAGCAGAAGAAGTAGAAGAAGGAGAAGGAGAAGGTGAAGTCTGGAGGGTGAATCAGAAGAAGTAGAAGAAGGAGAAGGAGAAGGTGAAGTCTGGAGGGTGAATCAGAAGAAGTAGAAGAAGGAGAAGGAGAAGGTGAAGTCTGGAGGGTGAATCAGAAGAAACAGAAGAAGGAGAAGGAGAGGTGAAGTCTGGAGGGTGAATCAGAAGAAGTAGAAGAAGGAGAAGGAGAAGGTGTAGTCTGGAGGGTGAATCAGAAGAAGTAGACGAAGGAGAAGGAGAAGGTGAAGTCTGGAGGGTGAATCAGAAGAAGCAGAAGAAGGAGAAGGAGAAGGTGAAGTCTGGAGGGTGAATCAGAAGAAGTAGAAGAAGGAGAAGGAGAAGGTGAAGTCTGCAGGGTGAATCAGAAGAAGCAGAAGAAGGAGAAGGAGAAGGTGAAGTCTGGAGGGTGAATCAGAAGAAGCAGAAGAAGGAGAAGGAGAAGGTGAAGTCTGGAGGGTGAAACAGAAGAAGCAGAATAAGGAGAAGGAGAAGGTGAAGTCAGGAGGGTGAATCAGAAGAAGCAGAAGAAGGAGAAGGAGAAGGTGAAGTAAGGAGGGTGAATCAGAAGAAGCAGAAGAAGGAGAAGGAGAAGGTGAAGTCTGGAGTGTGAAGCAGAAGAAGCAAAAGAAGGAGAAGGAGAAGGTGAAGTCTGGAGGGTGAATCAGAAGAAGTAGAAGAAGGAGAAGGAGAAGGTGAAGTCTGGAGGGTGAAGCAGAAGAAGTAGAAGAAGGAGAAGGAGAAGGTGAAGTCAGGAGGGTGAATCAGAAGAAGTAGAAGAAGGAGAAGGAGAAGGTGAAGTCAGGAGGGTGAATCAGAAGAAGCAGAAGAAGGAGAAGGAGAAGGTGAAGTCTGGAGGGTGAATCAGAAGAATCAGAAGAAGGAGAAGGACAAGTTGAAGTCTGGAGGGTGAATCAGAAGAAGCAGAAGAAAGAGAAGGAGAAGGTGAAGTCTGGAGGGTGAAGCAGAAGAAACAGAAGAAGGAGAAGGAGAAGGTGAAGACTGGAGGGTGAATCTGAAGAAGTAGAAGAAGGAGAAGGAGAAGGTGAAGTCTGGAGGGTGAATCAGAAGAAGTAGAAGAAGGAGAAGGAGAGGGTGAAGTCTGGAGGGTGAATCAGAAGAAGCAGAAGAAGGAGAAGGAGAAGGTGAAGTCTGGAGGGTGAATCAGAAGAAGCAGAAGAAGGAGAAGGAGAAGATGAAGTCTGGAGGGTGAATCAGAAGAAGCAGAAGAAGGAGAAGGAGAAGGTGAAGTCTGGAGGGTGAATCAGAAGAAGTAGAAGAAGGAGAAGGAGAAGGTGAAGTCTGGAGGGTGAATCAGAAGAAGCAGAAGAAGGAGAAGGAGAAGGTGAAGTCTGGAGGGTGAATCAGAAGAAGCAGAAGAAGGAGAAGGAGAAGGTGAAGTTAGGAGGGTGAATCAGAAGAAGCAGAAGAAGGAGAAGGAGCAGGTGAAGTCAGGGGGTGAAGCAGAAGAATCAGAAGAAGGAGAAGGAGAGGGTGAAGTCTGGAGGGTGAATCAGAAGAAGCAGAAGAAAGAGAAGGAGAAGGTGAAGTCTGGAGGGTGAAGCAGAAGAAACAGAAGAAGGAGAAGGAGAAGGTGAAGACTGGAGGGTGAATCTGAAGAAGGAGAAGAAGGAGAAGGAGAAGGTGAAGTCTGGAGGGTTAATCAGAAAAAGGAGAAGGAGAAGGTGAAGTCTGGAGGGTGAATCAGAAGAAGCAGAAGAAGGAGAAGGAGAAGGTGAAGTCTGGAGGGTGAATCAGAAGAAGCAGAAGAAGGAGAAGGAGAAGATGAAGTCTGGAGGGTGAATCAGAAGAAGCAGAAGAAGGAGAAGGAGAAGGTGAAGTCTGGAGGGTGAAACAGAAGAAGCAGAAGAAGGAGAAGGAGAAGGTGAAGTCTGGAGGGTGAATCAGAAGAAGCAGAAGAAGGAGAAGGAGAAGGTGAAGTCAGGAGGGTGAATCAGAAGAAGCAGAAGAAGGAGAAGGAGAAGGTGAAGTTAGGAGGGTGAATCAGAAGAAGCAGAAGAAGGAGAAGGAGCAGGTGAAGTCAGGGGGTGAAGCAGAAGAAGTAGAAGAAGGAGAAGGAGAAGGTGAAGTCAGGACGGTGAAGCAGAAGAAGCAGAAGAAGGAGAAGGAGAAGGTGAAGTCTGGAGGGCGCAGCAGAAGAAGCAGAAGAAGGAGAAGGAGAAGGTGAAGTCTGGAGGGTGAAGCAGAAGAAGCAGAAGAAGGAGAAGGAGAAGGTGAAGTCTGGAGGGTGAATCAGAAGAAGTAGAAGAAGGAGAAGGAGAAGGTGAAGTCAGGAGAGTGAAGCAGAAGAAGCAGAAGAAGGAGAAGGAGAAGGTGAAGTCTGGAGGGTGAAGCAGAAGAAGCAGAAGAAGGAGAAGGAGAAGGTGATGTCTGGAGGGCGAAGCAGAAGAAGCAGAAGAAGGAGAAGGAGAAGGTGAAGTCTAGAGGGTGAAGCAGAGGAAGCAGAAGAAGGAGAAGGAGAAGGTGAAGTCTGGATGGTGAATCAGAAGAAGTAGAAGAAGGAGAAGGAGAAGGTGAAGTCAGGAGGGTGAAGCAGAAGAAGCAGAAGAAGGAGAAGGAGAAGGTGAAGTCAGGAGTGTGAATCCGAAGAAGGAGAAGAAGGAGAAGGAGAAGGTGAAGTCTGGAGGGTGAATCAGAAGAAGTAGAAGAAGGAGAAGTAGAAGGTGAAGTCTGGAGGGTGAATCAGAAGAAGTAGAAGAAGGAGAAGGAGAAGGTGAAGTCCGGAGGGTGAATCAGAAGAAGCAGAAGAAGGAGAAGGAGAAGGTGATGTCTGGAGGGCGAATCAGAAGAAGCAGAAGAAGGAAAAGTAGAAGGTGAAGTCTGGAGGGTGAAGCAGAAGAAGCAGAAGAAGGAGAAGGAGAAGGTGAAGTCAGGAGGGTGAAGCAGAAGAAGCAGAAGAAGGAGAAGGAGAAGGTGAAGTCAGGAGGGTGAATCGGAAGAAGTAGAAGAAGGAGAAGGAGAAGGTGAAGTCTGGAGGGTGAATCAGAAGAAGTAGAAGAAGGAGAAGGAGAAGGTGAAGTCTGGAGGGTGAATCAGAAGAAGTAGAAGAAGGAGAAGGGGAAGGTGAAGTCTGGAGGGTGAATCAGAAGAAGCAGAAGAAGGAGAAGGAGAAGGTGAAGTCTGGAGGGAGAAGCAGAAGAAGTAGAAGAAGGAGAAGGAGAAGGTGAAGTCTGGAGGGTGAATCAGAAGAAGTAGAAGAAGGAGAAGGAGAAGGTGAAGTCTGGAGGGTGAATCAGAAGAAGTAGAAGAAGGAGAAGGAGAAGGTGAAGTCTGGAGGGTGAATCAGAAGAAACAGACGAAGGAGAAGGAGAAGGTGAAGTCTGGAGGGTGAATCAGAAGAAGCAGAAGAAGGAGAAGGAGAAGGTGAAGTCTGGAGGGTGAAACAGAAGAAGCAGAATAAGGAGAAGGAGAAGGTGAAGTCAGGAGGGTGAGTCAGAAGAAGCAGAAGAAGGAGAAGGAGAAGGTGAAGTAAGGAGGGTGAATCAGAAGAAGCAGAAGAAGGAGAAGGAGAAGGTGAAGTCTGGAGTGTGAAGCAGAAGAAGCAAAAGAAGGAGAAGGAGAAGGTGAAGTCTGGAGGGTGAATCAGAAGAAGTAGAAGAAGGAGAAGGAGAAGGTGAAGTCTGGAGGGTGAAGCAGAAGAAGTAGAAGAAGGAGAAGGAGAAGGTGAAGTCAGGAGGGTGAATCAGAAGAAGTAGAAGAAGGAGAAGGAGAAGGTGAAGTCAGGAGGGTGAATCAGAAGAAGCAGAAGAAGGAGAAGGAGAAGGTGAAGTCTGGAGGGTGAATCAGAAGAATCAGAAGAAGGAGAAGGAGAAGTTGAAGTCTGGAGGGTGAATCAGAAGAAGCAGAAGAAAGAGAAGGAGAAGGTGAAGTCTGGAGGGTGAAGCAGAAGAAACAGAAGAAGGAGAAGGAGAAGGTGAAGACTGGAGGGTGAATCTGAAGTAGTAGAAGAAGGAGAAGGAGAAGGTGAAGTCTGGAGGGTGAATCAGAAGAAGTAGAAGAAGGAGAAGGAGAAGGTGAAGTCTGGAGGGTGAATCAGAAGAAGCAGAAGAAGGAGAAGGAGAAGGTGAAGTCTGGAGGGTGAATCAGAAGAAGCAGAAGAAGGAGAAGGAGAAGATGAAGTCTGGAGGGTGAATCAGAAGAAGCAGAAGAAGGAGAAGGAGAAGGTGAAGTCTGGAGGGTGAATCAGAAGAAGCAGAAGAAGGAGAAGGAGAAGGTGAAGTCTGGAGGGTGAATCAGAAGAATCAGAAGAAGGAGAAGGAGAGGGTGAAGTCTGGAGGGTGAATCAGAAGAAGCAGAAGAAAGAGAAGAAGAAGGTGAAGTCTGGAGGGTGAAGCAGAAGAAACAGAAGAAGGAGAAGGAGTAGGTGAAGACTGGAGGGTGAATCTGAAGAAGGAGAAGAAGGAGAAGGAGAAGGTGAAGTCTGGAGGGTGAATCAGAAGAAGTAGAAGAAGGAGAAGGAGAAGGTGAAGTCTGGAGGGTGAATCAGAAGAAGCAGAAGAAGGAGAAGGAGAAGGTGAAGTCTGGAGGGTGAATCAGAAGAAGCAGAAGAAGGAGAAGGAGAAGATGAAGTCTGGAGGGTGAATCAGAAGAAGCAGAAGAAGGAGAAGGAGAAGGTGAAGTCTGGAGGGTGAAACAGAAGAAGCAGAAGAAGTAGAAGGAGAAGGTGAAGTCTGGAGGGTGAATCAGAAGAAGCAGAAGAAGGAGAAGGAGAAGGTGAAGTCAGGAGGGTGAATCAGAAGAAGCAGAAGAAGGAGAAGGAGAAGGTGAAGTCTGGAGGGTGAATCAGAAGAAGTAGAAGAAGGAGAAGGAGAAGGTGAAGTCTGGAGGGTGAATCAGAAGAAGTAGAAGAAGGAGAAGGAGAAGGTGAAGTCTGGAGGGTGAATCAGAAGAAACAGAAGAAGGAGAAGGAGAAGGTGAAGTCTGGAGTGTGAATCAGAAGAAGTAGAAGAAGGAGAAGGAGAAGGTGTAGTCTGGAGGGTGTATCAGAAGAAGTAGACGAAGGAGAAGGAGAAGGTGAAGTCTGGAGGGTGAATCAGAAGAAGCAGAAGAAGGAGAAGGAGAAGGTGAAGTCTGGAGGGTGAATCAGAAGAAGTAGAAGAAGGAGAAGGAGAAGGTGAAGTCTGGAGGGTGAATCAGAAGAAGCAGAAGAAGGAGAAGGAGAAGGTGAAGTCTGGAGGGTGAATCAGAAGAAGCAGAAGAAGGAGAAGGAGAAGGTGAAGTCTGGAGGGTGAAACAGAAGAAGCAGAATAAGGAGAAGGAGAAGGTGAGGTCAGGAGGGTGAATCAGAAGAAGCAGAAGAAGGAGAAGGAGAAGGTGAAGTAAGGAGGGTGAATCAGAAGAAGCAGAAGAAGGAGAAGGAGAAGGTGAAGTCTGGAGTGTGAAGCAGAAGAAGCAAGAGAAGGAGAAGGTGAAGTCTGGAGGGTGAATCAGAAGAAGTAGAAGAAGGAGAAGGAGAAGGTGAAGTCTGGAGGGTGAAGCAGAAGAAGTAGAAGAAGGAGAAGGAGAAGGTGAAGTCAGGAGGGTGAATCAGAAGAAGTAGAAGAAGGAGAAGGAGAAGGTGAAGTCAGGAGGGTGAATCAGAAGAAGCAGAAGAAGGAGAAGGAGAAGGTGAAGTCTGGAGGGTGAATCAGAAGAATCAGAAGAAGGAGAAGGAGAAGTTGAAGTCTAGAGGGTGAATCAGAAGAAGCAGAAGAAAGAGAAGGAGAAGGTGAAGTCTGGAGGGTGAAGCAGAAGAAACAGAAGAAGGAGAAGGAGAAGGTGAAGACTGGAGGGTGAATCTGAAGAAGTAGAAGAAGGAGAAGGAGAAGGTGAAGTCTGGAGGGTGAATCAGAAGAAGTAGAAGAAGGAGAAAGAGAAGGTGAAGTCTGGAGGGTGAATCAGAAGAAGCAGAAGAAGGAGAAGGAGAAGGTGAAGTCTGGAGGGTGAATCAGAAGAAGCAGAAGAAGGAGAAGGAGAAGATGAAGTCTGGAGGGTGAATCAGAAGAAGCAGAAGAAGGAGAAGGAGAAGGTGAAGTCTGGAGGGTGAATCAGAAGAAGCAGAAAAAGGAGAAGGAGAAGGTGAAGTCTGGAGGGTGAATCAGAAGAATCAGAAGAAGGAGAAGGAGAGGGTGAAGTCTGGAGGGTGAATCAGAAGAAGCAGAAGAAAGAGAAGGAGAAGGTGAAGTCTGCAGGGTGAAGCAGAAGAAACAGAAGAAGGAGAAGGAGAAGGTGAAGACTGGAGGGTGAATCTGAAGAAGTAGAAGAAGGAGAAGGAGAAGGTGAAGTCTGGAGGGTGAATCAGAAGAAGTAGAAGAAGGAGAAGGAGAAGGTGAAGTCTGGAGGGTGAATCAGAAGAAGCAGAAGAAGGAGAAGGAGAAGGTGAAGTCTGGAGGGTGAATCAGAAGAAGCAGAAGAAGGAGAAGGAGAAGATGAAGTCTGGAGGGTGAATCAGAAGAAGCAGAAGAAGGAGAAGGAGAAGGTGAAGTCTGGAGGGTGAAACAGAAGAAGCAGAAGAAGGAGAAGGAGAAGGTGAAGTCTGGAGGGTGAATCAGAAGAAGCAGAAGAAGGAGAAGGAGAAGGTGAAGTCAGGAGGGTGAATCAGAAGAAGCAGAAGAAGGAGAAGGAGAAGGTGAAGTTAGGAGGGTGAATCAGAAGAAGCAATTGAAGGAGAAGGAGCAGGTGAAGTCAGGGGGGTGAAGCAGAAGAAGGAGAAGAAGGAGAAGGAGAAGGTGAAGTCAGGACGGTGAAGCAGAAGAAGCAGAAGAAGGAGAAGGAGAAGGTGAAGTCTGGAGGGCGCAGCAGAAGAAGCTGAAGAAGGAGAAGAAGAAGGTGAAGTCTGGAGGGTGAAGCAGAAGAAGCAGAAGAAGGAGAAGGAGAAGGTAAAGTCTGGAGGGTGAATCAGAAGAAGTAGAAGAAGGAGAAGGAGAAGGTGAAGTCAGGAGAGTGAAGCAGAAGAAGCAGAAGAAGGAGAAGGAGAAGGTGAAGTCTGGAGGGTGAAGCAGAAGAAGCAGAAGAAGGAGAAGGAGAAGGTGATGTCTGGAGGGCGAAGCAGAAGAAGCAGAAGAAGGAGAAGGAGAAGGTGAAGTCTGGAGGGTGAAGCAGAGGAAGCAGAAGAAGGAGAAGGAGAAGGTGAAGTCTGGAGGGTGAATCAGAAGTAGTAGAAGAAGGAGAAGGAGAAGGTGAAGTCAGGAGGGTGAAGCAGAAGAAGCAGAAGAAGGAGAAGGAGAAGGTGAAGTCAGGAGGGTGAATCGGAAGAAGTAGAAGAAGGAGAAGGAGAAGGTGAAGTCTGGAGGGTGAATCAGAAGAAGTAGAAGAAGGAGAAGTAGAAGGTGAAGTCTGGAGGGTGAATCAGAAGAAGTAGAAGAAGGAGAAGGAGAAGGTGAAGTCTGGAGGGTGATTCAGAAGAAGCAGAAGAAGGAGAAGGAGAAGGTGAAGTCAGGAGGGTGAATCAGAAGAAGCAGAAGAAGGAGAAGGAGAAGGTGAAGTAAGGAGGGTGAATCAGAAGAAGCAGATGAAGGAGAAGGAGAAGGTGAAGTCTGGAGTGTGAAGCAGAAGAAGCAAAAGAAGGAGAAGGAGAAGGTGAAGTCTGGAGGGTGAATCAGAAGAAGTAGAAGAAGGAGAAGGAGAAGGTGAAGTCTGGAGGGTGAAGCAGAAGAAGTAGAAGAAGGAGAAGGAGAAGGTGAAGTCAGGAGGGTGAATCAGAAGAAGTAGAAGAAGGAGAAGGAGAAGGTGAAGTCAGGAGGGTGAATCAGAAGAAGCAGAAGAAGGAGAAGGAGAAGGTGAAGTCTGGAGGGTGAATCAGAAGAATCAGAAGAAGGAGAAGGAGAAGGTGAAGTCTGGAGGGTGAATCAGAAGAAGCAGAAGAAAGAGAAGGAGAAGGTGAAGTCTGGAGGGTGAATCAGAAGAAGCAGAAGAAGGAGAAGGAGAAGGTGAAGTCTGGAGGGAGAAGCAGAAGAAGTAGAAGAAGGAGAAGGAGAAGGTGAAGTCTGGAGGGTGAATCAGAAGAAGTAGAAGAAGGAGAAGGAGAAGGTGAAGTCTGGAGGGTGAATCAGAAGAAGTAGAAGAAGGAGAAGGAGAAGGTGAAGTCTGGAGGGTGAATCAGAAGAAACAGAAGAAGGAGAAGGAGAAGGTGAAGTCTGGAGGGTGAATCAGAAGAAGTAGAAGAAGGAGAAGGAGAAGGTGTAGTCTGGAGGGTGAATCAGAATAAGTAGACGAAGGAGAAGGAGAAGGTGAAGTCTGGAGGGTGAACCAGAAGAAGCAGAAGAAGGAGAAGGAGAAGGTGAAGTCTGGAGGGTGAATCAGAAGAAGTAGAAGAAGGAGAAAGAGAAGGTGAAGTCTGGAGGGTGAATCAGAAGAAGCAGAAGAAGGAGAAGGAGAAGGTGAAGTCTGGAGGGTGAATCAGAAGAAGCAGAAGAAGGAGAAGGAGAAGATGAAGTCTGGAGGGTGAATCAGAAGAAGCAGAAGAAGGAGAAGGAGAAGGTGAAGTCTGGAGGGTGAATCAGAAGAAGCAGAAAAAGGAGAAGGAGAAGGTGAAGTCTGGAGGGTGAATCAGAAGAATCAGAAGAAGGAGAAGGAGAGGGTGAAGTCTGGAGGGTGAATCAGAAGAAGCAGAAGAAAGAGAAGGAGAAGGTGAAGTCTGGAGGGTGAAGCAGAAGAAACAGAAGAAGGAGAAGGAGAAGGTGAAGACTGGAGGGTGAATCTGAAGAAGTAGAAGAAGGAGAAGGAGAAGGTGAAGTCTGGAGGGTGAATCAGAAGAAGTAGAAGAAGGAGAAGGAGAAGGTGAAGTCTGGAGGGTGAATCAGAAGAAGCAGAAGAAGGAGAAGGAGAAGGTGAAGTCTGGAGGGTGAATCAGAAGAAGCAGAAGAAGGAGAAGGAGAAGATGAAGTCTGGAGGGTGAATCAGAAGAAGCAGAAGAAGGAGAAGGAGAAGGTGAAGTCTGGAGGGTGAAACAGAAGAAGCAGAAGAAGGAGAAGGAGAAGGTGAAGTCTGGAGGGTGAATCAGAAGAAGCAGAAGAAGGAGAAGGAGAAGGTGAAGTCAGGAGGGTGAATCAGAAGAAGCAGAAGAAGGAGAAGGAGAAGGTGAAGTTAGGAGGGTGAATCAGAAGAAGCAAGAGAAGGAGAAGGAGCAGGTGAAGTCAGGGGGGTGAAGCAGAAGAAGTAGAAGAAGGAGAAGGAGAAGGTGAAGTCAGGACGGTGAAGCAGAAGAAGCAGAAGAAGGAGAAGGAGAAGGTGAAGTCTGGAGGGCGCAGCAGAAGAAGCAGAAGAAGGAGAAGGAGAAGGTGAAGTCTGGAGGGTGAAGCAGAAGAAGCAGAAGAAGGAGAAGGAGAAGGTAAAGTCTGGAGGGTGAATCAGAAGAAGTAGAAGAAGGAGAAGGAGAAGGTGAAGTCAGGAGAGTGAAGCAGAAGAAGCAGAAGAAGGAGAAGGAGAAGGTGAAGTCTGGAGGGTGAAGCAGAAGAAGCAGAAGAAGGAGAAGGAGAAGGTGATGTCTGGAGGGCGAAGCAGAAGAAGCAGAAGAAGGAGAAGGAGAAGGTGAAGTCTGGAGGGTGAAGCAGAGGAAGCAGAAGAAGGAGAAGGAGAAAGTGAAGTCTGGAGGGTGAATCAGAAGTAGTAGAAGAAGGAGAAGGAGAAGGTGAAGTCAGGAGGGTGAAGCAGAAGAAGCAGAAGAAGGAGAAGGAGAAGGTGAAGTCAGGAGGGTGAATCGGAAGAAGTAGAAGAAGGAGAAGGAGAAGGTGAAGTCTGGAGGGTGAATCAGAAGAAGTAGAAGAAGGAGAAGTAGAAGGTGAAGTCTGGAGGGTGAATCAGAAGAAGTAGAAGAAGGAGAAGGAGAAGGTGAAGTCTGGAGGGTGAATCAGAAGAAGCAGAAGAAGGAGAAGGAGAAGGTGAAGTCAGGAGGGTGAATCAGAAGAAGCAGAAGAAGGAGAAGGAGAAGGTGAAGTAAGGAGGGTGAATCAGAAGAAGCAGAAGAAGGAGAAGGAGAAGGTGAAGTCTGGAGTGTGAAGCAGAAGAAGCAAAAGAAGGAGAAGGAGAAGGTGAAGTCTGGAGGGTGAATCAGAAGAAGTAGAAGAAGGAGAAGGAGAAGGTGAAGTCTGGAGGGTGAAGCAGAAGAAGTAGAAGAAGGAGAAGGAGAAGGTGAAGTCAGGAGGGTGAATCAGAAGAAGTAGAAGAAGGAGAAGGAGAAGGTGAAGTCAGGAGGGTGAATCAGAAGAAGCAGAAGAAGGAGAAGGAGAAGGTGAAGTCTGGAGGGTGAATCAGAAGAATCAGAAGAAGGAGAAGGAGAAGGTGAAGTCTGGAGGGTGAATCAGAAGAAGCAGAAGAAAGAGAAGGAGAAGGTGAAGTCTGGAGGGTGAATCAGAAGAAGCAGAAGAAGGAGAAGGAGAAGGTGAAGTCTGGAGGGAGAAGCAGAAGAAGTAGAAGAAGGAGAAGGAGAAGGTGAAGTCTGGAGGGTGAATCAGAAGAAGTAGAAGAAGGAGAAGGAGAAGGTGAAGTCTGGAGGGTGAATCAGAAGAAGTAGAAGAAGGAGAAGGAGAAGGTGAAGTCTGGAGGGTGAATCAGAAGAAACAGAAGAAGGAGAAGGAGAAGGTGAAGTCTGGAGGGTGAATCAGAAGAAGCAGAAGAAGGAGAAGGAGAAGGTGAAGTCTGGAGGGTGAATCAGAAGAAGCAGAAGAAGGAGAAGGAGAAGGTGAAGTCTGGAGGGTGAAACAGAAGAAGCAGAATAAGGAGAAGGAGACGGTGAAGTCAGGAAGGTGAATCAGAAGAAGCAGAAGAAGGAGAAGGAGAAGGTGAAGTAAGGAGGGTGAATCAGAAGAAGCAGAAGAAGGAGAAGGAGAAGGTGAAGTCTGGAGTGTGAAGCAGAAGAAGCAAAAGAAGGAGAAGGAGAAGGTGAAGTCTGGAGGGTGAATCAGAAGAAGCAGAAGAAGGAGAAGGAGAAGGTGAAGTCTGGAGGGTGAAGCAGAAGAAGTAGAAGAAGGAGAAGGAGAAGGTGAAGTCAGGAGGGTGAATCAGAAGAAGTAGAAGAAGGAGAAGGAGAAGGTGAAGTCAGGAGGGTGAATCAGAAGAAGCAGAAGGAGGAGAAGGAGAAGGTGAAGTCTGGACGGTGAATCAGAAGAATCAGAAGAAGGAGAAGGAGAAGGTGAAGTCTGGAGGGTGAATCAGAAGAAGCAGAAGAAAGAGAAGGAGAAGGTGAAGTCTGGAGGGTGAATCAGAAGAAGTAGAAGAAGGAGAAGGAGAAGGTGAAGTCTGGAGGGTGAATCAGAAAAAGCAGAAGAAGGAGAAGGAGAAGGTGAAGTCTGGAGGGTGAATCAGAAGAAGCAGAAGAAGGAGAAGGAGAAGGTGACGTCTGGAGGGTGAATCAGAAGAAGCAGAAGAAGGAGAAGGAGAAGGTGAAGTCTGGAGGGTGAATCAGAAGAAGCAGAATAAGGAGAAGGAGAAGGTGAAGTCTGGAGGGTGAATCAGAAGAAGCAGAAAAAGGAGAAGGAGAAGGTGAAGTCTGAAGGGTGAATCAGAAGAAGTAGAAGAAGGAAAAGGAGAAGGTGAAGTCTGGAGGGTGAAGCAGAAGAAGTAGAAGAAGGAGAAGGAGAAGGTGAAGTCAGGAGGGTGAATCAGAAGAAGTAGAACAAGGAGAAGGAGAAGGTGAAGTCTGGAGGGTGAATCAGAAGAAGTAGAAGAAGGAGAAGGAGAAGGTGAAGTCTGGAGGGTGAAGCAGAAGAAGTAGAAGAAGGAGAAGGAGAAGGTGAAGTCAGGAGGGTGAATCAGAAGAAGTAGAAGAAGGAGAAGGAGAAGGTAAAGTCAGGAGGGTGAATCAGAAGAAGCAGAAGAAGGAGAAGGAGAAGGTGAAGTCTGGAGGGTGAATCAGAAGAATCAGAAGAAGGAGAAGGAGAAGGTGAAGTCTGGAGGGTGAATCAGAAGAAGTAGAAGAAGGAGAAGGAGAAGGTGAAGTCTGGAGGGTGAATCAGAAGAAGCAGAAGAAGGAGAAGGAGAAGGTGAAGTCTGGAGGGTGAATCAGAAGAAGCAGAAGAAGGAGAAGGAGAAGATGAAGTCTGGAGGGTGAATCAGAAGAAGCAGAAGAAGGAGAAGGAGAAGGTGAAGTCTGGAGGGTGAAACAGAAGAAGCAGAAGAAGGAGAAGGAGAAGGTGAAGTCTGGAGGGTGAATCAGAAGAAGCAGAAGAAGGAGAAGGAGAAGGTGAAGTCTGTAGGGTGAATCAGAAGAAGTAGAAGAAGGAGAAGGAGAAGGTGAAGTCAGGAGGGTGAAGCAGAAGAAGCAGAAGAAGGAGAAGGAGAAGGTGAAGTCAGGAGGGTGAATCGGAAGAAGTAGAAGAAGGAGAAGGAGAAGGTGAAGTCTGGAGGGTGAATCAGAAGAAGTAGAAGAAGGAGAAGGAGAAGGTGAAGTCTGGAGGGTGAATCAGAAGAAGTAGAAGAAGGAGAAGGGGAAGGTGAAGTCTGGAGGGTGAATCAGAAGAAGCAGAAGAAGGAGAAGGAGAAGGTGAAGTCTGGAGGGTGAATCAGAAGAAGCAGAAGAAGGAGAAGGAGAAGATGAAGTCTGGAGGGTGAATCAGAAGAAGCAGAAGAAGGAGAAGGAGAAGGTGAAGTCTGGAGGGTGAAACAGAAGAAGCAGAAGAAGGAGAAGGAGAAGGTGAAGTCTGGAGGGTGAATCAGAAGAAGCAGAAGAAGGAGAAGGAGAAGGTGAAGTCTGTAGGGTGAATCAGAAGAAGTAGAAGAAGGAGAAGGAGAAGGTGAAGTCAGGAGGGTGAAGCAGAAGAAGCAGAAGAAGGAGAAGGAGAAGGTGAAGTCAGGAGGGTGAATCGGAAGAAGTAGAAGAAGGAGAAGGAGAAGGTGAAGTCTGGAGGGTGAATCAGAAGAAGTAGAAGAAGGAGAAGGAGAAGGTGAAGTCTGGAGGGTGAATCAGAAGAAGTAGAAGAAGGAGAAGGGGAAGGTGAAGTCTGGAGGGTGAATCAGAAGAAGCAGAAGAAGGAGAAGGAGAAGGTGAAGTCTGGAGGGAGAAGCAGAAGAAGTAGAAGAAGGAGAAGGAGAAGGTGAAGTCTGGAGGGTGAATCAGAAGAAGTAGAAGAAGGAGAAGGAGAAGGTGAAGTCTGGAGGGTGAATCAGAAGAAGTAGAAGAAGGAGAAGGAGAAGGTGTAGTCTGGAGGGTGAATCAGAAGAAACAGAAGAAGGAGAAGGAGAAGGTGAAGTCTGGAGGGTGAATCAGAAGAAGCAGAAGAAGGAGAAGGAGAAGGTGAAGTCTGGAGGGTGAAACAGAAGAAGCAGAATAAGGAGAAGGAGAAGGTGAAGTCAGGAGGGTGAATCAGAAGAAGCAGAAGAAGGAGAAGGAGAAGGTGAAGTAAGGAGGGTGAATCAGAAGAAGCAGAAGAAGGAGAAGGAGAAGGTGAAGTCTGGAGTGTGAAGCAGAAGAAGCAAAAGAAGGAGAAGGAGAAGGTGAAGTCTGGAGGGTGAATCAGAAGAAGTAGAAGAAGGAGAAGGAGAAGGTGAAGTCTGGAGGGTGAAGCAGAAGAAGTAGAAGAAGGAGAAGGAGAAGGTGAAGTCAGGAGGGTGAATCAGAAGAAGTAGAAGAAGGAGAAGGAGAAGGTGAAGTCAGGAGGGTGAATCAGAAGAAGCAGAAGAAGGAGAAGGAGAAGGTGAAGTCTGGAGGGTGAATAAGAAGAATCAGAAGAAGGAGAAGGAGAAGTTGAAGTCTGGAGGGTGAATCAGAAGAAGCAGAAGAAAGAGAAGGAGAAGGTGAAGTCTGGAGGGTGAAGCAGAAGAAGTAGAAGAAGGAGAAGGAGAAGGTGAAGTCTGGAGGGTGAATCAGAAGAAGCAGAAGAAGGAGAAGGAGAAGGTGAAGTCTGGAGGGTGAATCAGAAGAAGCAGAAGAAGGAGAAGGAGAAGTTGAAGTCTGGAGGGTGAATCAGAAGAAGCAGAAGAAGGAGAAGGAGAAGGTGAAGTCTGGAGGGTGAATCAGAAGAAGCAGAAGAAGGAGAAGGAGAAGGTGAAGTCTGGAGGGTGAATCAGAAGAATCAGAAGGAGGAGAAGGAGAGGGTGAAGTCTGGAGGGTGAATCAGAAGAAGCAGAAGAAAGAGAAGGAGAAGGTGAAGTCTGGAGGGTGAAGCAGAAGAAACAGAAGAAGGAGAAGGAGAAGGTGAAGACTGGAGGGTGAATCTGAAGAAGGAGAAGAAGGAGAAGGAGAAGGTGAAGTCTGGAGGGTGAATCAGAAGAAGTAGAAGAAGGAGAAGGAGAAGGTGAAGTCTGGAGGGTGAATCAGAAGAAGCAGAAGAAGGAGAAGGAGAAGGTAAAGTCTGGAGGGTGAATCAGAAGAAGCAGAAGAAGGAGAAGGAGAAGATGAAGTCTGGAGGGTGAATCAGAAGAAGGAGAAGAAGGAGAAGGAGAAGGTGAAGTCTGGAGGGTGAAACAGAAGAAGCAGAAGAAGTAGAAGGAGAAGGTGAAGTCTGGAGGGTGAATCAGAAGAAGTAGAAGAAGGAGAAGGAGAAGGTGAAGTCAGGAGAGTGAAGCAGAAGAAGCAGAAGAAGGAGAAGGAGAAGGTGAAGTCTGGAGGGTGAAGCAGAAGAAGCAGAAGAAGGAGAAGGAGAAGGTGATGTCTGGAGGGCGAAGCAGAAGAAGCAGAAGAAGGAGAAGGAGAAGGTGAAGTCTGGAGGGTGAAGCAGAGGAAGCAGAAGAAGGAGAAGGAGAAGGTGAAGTCTGGAGGGTGAATCAGAAGAAGTAGAAGAAGGAGAAGGAGAAGGTGAAGTCAGGAGGGTGAAGCAGAAGAAGCAGAAGAAGGAGAAGGAGAAGGTGAAGTCAGGAGGGTGAATCGGAAGAAGTAGAAGAAGGAGAAGGAGAAGGTGAAGTCTGGAGGGTGAATCAGAAGAAGTAGAAGAAGGAGAAGTGGAAGGTGAAGTCTGGAGGGTGAATCAGAAGAAGTAGAAGAAGGAGAAGGAGAAGGTGAAGTCTGGAGGGTGAATCAGAAGAAGCAGAAGAAGGAGAAGGAGAAGGTGATGTCTGGAGGGCGAATCAGAAGAAGCAGAAGAAGGAGAAGGAGAAGGTGAAGTCTGGAGGGTGAAGCAGAAGAAGCAGAAGAAGGAGAAGGAGAAGGTGAAGTCTGGAGGGTGAATCAGAAGAAGTAGAAGAAGGAGAAGGAGAAGGTGAAGTCAGGAGGGTGAAGCAGAAGAAGCAGAAGAAGGAGAAGGAGAAGGTGAAGTCAGGAGGGTGAATCAGAAGAAGCAGAAGAAGGAGAAGGAGAAGGTGAAGTTAGGAGGGTGAATCAGAAGAAGCAAGAGAAGGAGAAGGAGCAGGTGAAGTCAGGGGGGTGAAGCAGAAGAAGTAGAAGAAGGAGAAGGAGAAGGTGAAGTCAGGACGGTGAAGCAGAAGAAGCAGAAGAAGGAGAATGAGAAGGTGAAGTCTGGAGGGCGCAGCAGAAGAAGCAGAAGAAGGAGAAGGAGAAGGTGAAGTCTGGAGGGTGAAGCAGAAGAAGCAGAAGAAGGAGAAGGAGAAGGTAAAGTCTGGAGGGTGAATCAGAAGAAGTAGAAGAAGGAGAAGGAGAAGGTGAAGTCAGGAGAGTGAAGCAGAAGAAGCAGAAGAAGGAGAAGGAGAAGGTGAAGTCTGGAGGGTGAAGCAGAAGAAGCAGAAGAAGGAGAAGGAGAAGGTGATGTCTGGAGGGCGAAGCAGAAGAAGCAGAAGAAGGAGAAGGAGAAGGTGAAGTCTGGAGGGTGAAGCAGAGGAAGCAGAAGAAGGAGAAGGAGAAGGTGAAGTCTGGAGGGTGAATCAGAAGTAGTAGAAGAAGGAGAAGGAGAAGGTGAAGTCAGGAGGGTGAAGCAGAAGAAGCAGAAGAAGGAGAAGGAGAAGGTGAAGTCAGGAGGGTGAATCGGAAGAAGTAGAAGAAGGAGAAGGAGAAGGTGAAGTCTGGAGGGTGAATCAGAAGAAGGAGAAGTAGAAGGTGAAGTCTGGAGGGTGAATCAGAAGAAGTAGAAGAAGGAGAAGGAGAAGGTGAAGTCTGGAGGGTGAATCAGAAGAAGCAGAAGAAGGAGAAGGAGAAGGTGAAGTCAGGAGGGTGAATCAGAAGAAGCAGAAGAAGGAGAAGGAGAAGGTGAAGTAAGGAGGGTGAATCAGAAGAAGCAGAAGAAGGAGAAGGAGAAGGTGAAGTCTGGAGTGTGAAGCAGAAGAAGCAAAAGAAGGAGAAGGAGAAGGTGAAGTCTGGAGGGTGAATCAGAAGAAGTAGAAGAAGGAGAAGGAGAAGGTGAAGTCTGGAGGGTGAAGCAGAAGAAGTAGAAGAAGGAGAAGGAGAAGGTGAAGTCAGGAGGGTGAATCAGAAGAAGTAGAAGAAGGAGAAGGAGAAGGTGAAGTCAGGAGGGTGAATCAGAAGAAGCAGAAGAAGGAGAAGGAGAAGGTGAAGTCTGGAGGGTGAATCAGAAGAATCAGAAGAAGGAGAAGGAGAAGGTGAAGTCTGGAGGGTGAATCAGAAGAAGCAGAAGAAAGAGAAGGAGAAGGTGAAGTCTGGAGGGTGAATCAGAAGAAGCAGAAGAAGGAGAAGGAGAAGGTGAAGTCTGGAGGGAGAAGCAGAAGAAGTAGAAGAAGGAGAAGGAGAAGGTGAAGTCTGGAGGGTGAATCAGAAGAAGTAGAAGAAGGAGAAGGAGAAGGTGAAGTCTGGAGGGTGAATCAGAAGAAGTAGAAGAAGGAGAAGGAGAAGGTGAAGTCTGGAGGGTGAATCAGAAGAAACAGAAGAAGGAGAAGGAGAAGGTGAAGTCTGGAGGGTGAATCAGAAGAAGCAGAAGAAGGAGAAGGAGAAGGTGAAGTCTGGAGGGTGAATCAGAAGAAGCAGAAGAAGGAGAAGGAGAAGGTGAAGTCTGGAGGGTGAAACAGAAGAAGCAGAATAAGGAGAAGGAGAAGGTGAAGTCAGGAAGGTGAATCAGAAGAAGCAGAAGAAGGAGAAGGAGAAGGTGATGTCTGGAGGGCGAATCAGAAGAAGCAGAAGAAGGAGAAGGAGAAGGTGAAGTCTGGAGGGTGAAGCAGAAGAAGCAGAAGAAGGAGAAGGAGAAGGTGAAGTCTGGAGGGTGAATCAGAAGAAGTAGAAGAAGGAGAAGGAGAAGGTGAAGTCAGGAGGGTGAAGCAGAAGAAGCAGAAGAAGGAGAAGGAGAAGGTGAAGTCAGGAGGGTGAATCGGAAGAAGTAGAAGAAGGAGAAGGAGAAGGTGAAGTCTGGAGGGTGAATCAGAAGAAGTAGAAGAAGGAGAAGGAGAAGGTGAAGTCTGGAGGGTGAATCAGAAGAAGCAGAAGAAGGAGAAGGAGAAGGTGAAGTCAGGAGGGTGAATCAGAAGAAGCAGAAGAAGGAGAAGGAGAAGGTGAAGTTAGGAGGGTGAATCAGAAGAAGCAAGAGAAGGAGAAGGAGCAGGTGAAGTCAGGGGGGTGAAGCAGAAGAAGTAGAAGAAGGAGAAGGAGAAGGTGAAGTCAGGACGGTGAAGCAGAAGAAGCAGAAGAAGGAGAAGGAGAAGGTGATGTCTGGAGGGCGCAGCAGAAGAAGCAGAAGAAGGAGAAGGAGAAGGTGAAGTCTGGAGGGTGAAGCAGAAGAAGCAGAAGAAGGAGAAGGAGAAGGTAAAGTCTGGAGGGTGAATCAGAAGAAGTAGAAGAAGGAGAAGGAGAAGGTGAAGTCAGGAGAGTGAAGCAGAAGAAGCAGAAGAAGGAGAAGGAGAAGGTGAAGTCTGGAGGGTGAAGCAGAAGAAGCAGAAGAAGGAGAAGGAGAAGGTGATGTCTGGAGGGCGAAGCAGAAGAAGCAGAAGAAGGAGAAGGAGAAGGTGAAGTCTGGAGGGTGAAGCAGAGGAAGCAGAAGAAGGAGAAGGTGAAGTCTGGAGGGTGAATCAGAAGTAGTAGAAGAAGGAGAAGGAGAAGGTGAAGTCAGGAGGGTGAAGCAGAAGAAGCAGAAGAAGGAGAAGGAGAAGGTGAAGTCAGGAGGGTGAATCGGAAGAAGTAGAAGAAGGAGAAGGAGAAGGTGAAGTCTGGAGGGTGAATCAGAAGAAGTAGAAGAAGGAGAAGTAGAAGGTGAAGTCTGGAGGGTGAATCAGAAGAAGTAGAAGAAGGAGAAGGAGAAGGTGAAGTCTGGAGGGTGAATCAGAAGAAGCAGAAGAAGGAGAAGGAGAAGGTGAAGTCAGGAGGGTGAATCAGAAGAAGCAGAAGAAGGAGAAGGAGAAGGTGAAGTAAGGAGGGTGAATCAGAAGAAGCAGAAGAAGGAGAAGGAGAAGGTGAAGTCTGGAGTGTGAAGCAGAAGAAGCAAAAGAAGGAGAAGGAGAAGGTGAAGTCTGGAGGGTGAATCAGAAGAAGTAGAAGAAGGAGAAGGAGAAGGTGAAGTCTGGAGGGTGAAGCAGAAGAAGTAGAAGAAGGAGAAGGAGAAGGTGAAGTCAGGAGGGTGAATCAGAAGAAGTAGAAGAAGGAGAAGGAGAAGGTGAAGTCAGGAGGGTGAAGCAGAAGAAGCAGAAGAAGGAGAAGGAGAAGGTGAAGTCTGGAGGGTGAATCAGAAGAATCAGAAGAAGGAGAAGGAGAAGGTGAAGTCTGGAGGGTGAATCAGAAGAAGCAGAAGAAAGAGAAGGAGAAGGTGAAGTCTGGAGGGTGAATCAGAAGAAGCAGAAGAAGGAGAAGGAGAAGGTGAAGTCTGGAGGGAGAAGCAGAAGAAGTAGAAGAAGGAGAAGGAGAAGGTGAAGTCTGGAGGGTGAATCAGAAGAAGTAGAAGAAGGAGAAGGAGAAGGTGAAGTCTGGAGGGTGAATCAGAAGAAGTAGAAGAAGGAGAAGGAGAAGGTGAAGTCTGGAGGGTGAATCAGAAGAAACAGAAGAAGGAGAAGGAGAAGGTGAAGTCTGGAGGGTGAATCTGAAGAAGCAGAAGAAGGAGAAGGAGAAGGTGAAGTCTGGAGGGTGAATCAGAAGAAGCAGAAGAAGGAGAAGGAGAAGGTGAAGTCTGGAGGGTGAAACAGAAGAAGCAGAATAAGGAGAAGGAGAAGGTGAAGTCAGGAAGGTGAATCAGAAGAAGCAGAAGAAGGAGAAGGAGAAGGTGAAGTAAGGAGGGTGAATCAGAAGAAGCAGAAGAAGGAGAAGGAGAAGGTGAAGTCTGGAGTGTGAAGCAGAAGAAGCAAAAGAAGGAGAAGGAGAAGGTGAAGTCTGGAGGGTGAATCAGAAGAAGCAGAAGAAGGGGAAGGAGAAGGTGAAGTCTGGAGGGTGAAGCAGAAGAAGTAGAAGAAGGAGAAGGAGAAGGTGAAGTCAGGAGGGTGAATCAGAAGAAGTAGAAGAAGGAGAAGGAGAAGGTGAAGTCAGGAGGGTGAATCAGAAGAAGCAGAAGAAGGAGAAGGAGAAGGTGAAGTCTGGACGGTGAATCAGAAGAATCAGAAGAAGGAGAAGGAGAAGGTGAAGTCTGGAGGTTGAATCAGAAGAAGCAGAAGAAAGAGAAGGAGAAGGTGAAGTCTGGAGGGTGAATCAGAAGAAGTAGAAGAAGGAGAAGGAGAAGGTGAAGTCTGGAGGGTGAATCAGAAAAAGCAGAAGAAGGAGAAGGAGAAGGTGAAGTCTGGAGGGTGAATCAGAGGAAGCAGAAGAAGGAGAAGGAGAAGGTGACGTCTGGAGGGTGAATCAGAAGAAGCAGAAGAAGGAGAAGGAGAAGGTGAAGTCTGGAGGGTGAATCAGAAGAAGCAGAATAAGGAGAAGGAGAAGGTGAAGTCTGGAGGGTGAATCAGAAGAAGCAGAAAAAGGAGAAGGAGAAGGTGAAGTCTGAAGGGTGAATCAGAAGAAGTAGAAGAAGGAGAAGGAGAAGGTGAAGTCTGGAGGGTGAAGCAGAAGAAGTAGAAGAAGGAGAAGGAGAAGGTGAAGTCAGGAAGGTGAATCAGAAGAAGTAGAAGAAGGAGAAGGAGAAGGTGAAGTCTGGAGGGTGAATCAGAAGAAGTAGAAGAAGGAGAAGGAGAAGGTGAAGTCTGGAGGGTGAAGCAGAAGAAGTAGAAGAAGGAGAAGGAGAAGGTGAAGTCAGGAGGGTGAATCAGAAGAAGTAGAAGAAGGAGAAGGAGAAGGTGAAGTCAGGAGGGTGAATCAGAAGAAGCAGAAGAAGGAGAAGGAGAAGGTGAAGTCTGGAGGGTGAATCAGAAGAATCAGAAGAAGGAGAAGGAGAAGGTGAAGTCTGGAGGGTGAATCAGAAGAAGTAGAAGAAGGAGAAGGAGAAGGTGAAGTCTGGAGGGTGAAGCAGAAGAAGTAGAAGAAGGAGAAGGAGAAGGTGAAGTCTGGAGGGTGAAGCAGAAGAAGTAGAAGAAGGAGAAGGAGAAGGTGAAGTCAGGAGGGTGAATCAGAAGAAGTAGAAGAAGGAGAAGGAGAAGGTGAA
Organism: Somniosus microcephalus; assembly: GCF_052327205.1. Lineage (NCBI taxonomy): Eukaryota > Metazoa > Chordata > Chondrichthyes > Squaliformes > Somniosidae > Somniosus > Somniosus microcephalus. Next base: position 817,359 of record NW_028225244.1, on the reverse strand, counting down.
GTCAGGAGGGTGAATCAGAAGAAGCAGAAGAAGGAGAAGGAGAAGGTGAAGTCTGGAGGGTGAATCAGAAGAATCAGAAGAAGGAGAAGGAGAAGGTGAAGTCTGGAGGGTGAATCAGAAGAAGTAGAAGAAGGAGAAGGAGAAGGTGAAGTCTGGAGGGTGAATCAGAAGAAGCAGAAGAAGGAGAAGGAGAAGGTGAAGTCTGGAGGGTGAATCAGAAGAAGCAGAAGAAGGAGAAGGAGAAGATGAAGTCCGGAGGGTGAATCAGAAGAAGCAGAAGAAGGAGAAGGAGAAGGTGAAGTCTGGAGGGTGGAACAGAAGAAGCAGAAGAAGGAGAAGGAGAAGGTGAAGTCTGGAGGGTGAATCAGAAGAAGTAGAAGAAGGAGAAGGAGAAGGTGAAGTCTGTAGGGTGAATCAGAAGAAGTAGAAGAAGGAGAAGGAGAAGGTGAAGTCAGGAGGGTGAAGCAGAAGAAGCAGAAGAAGGAGAAGGAGAAGGTGAAGTCAGGAGGGTGAATCAGAAGAAGTAGAAGAAGGAGAAGGGGAAGGTGAAGTCTGGAGGGTGAATCAGAAGAAGCAGAAGAAGGAGAAGGAGAAGGTGAAGTCTGGAGGGAGAAGCAGAAGAAGTAGAAGAAGGAGAAGGAGAAGGTGAAGTCTGGAGGGTGAATCAGAAGAAGTAGAAGAAGGAGAAGGAGAAGGTGAAGTCTGGAGGGTGAATCAGAAGAAGTAGAAGAAGGAGAAGGAGAAGGTGTAGTCTGGAGGGTGAATCAGAAGAAACAGAAGAAGGAGAAGGAGAAGGTGAAGTCTGGAGGGTGAATCAGAAGAAGCAGAAGAAGGAGAAGGAGAAGGTGAAGTCTGGAGGGTGAAACAGAAGAAGCAGAATAAGGAGAAGGAGAAGGTGAAGTCAGGAGGGTGAATCAGAAGAAGCAGAAGAAGGAGAAGGAGAAGGTGAAGTAAGGAGGGTGAATCAGAAGAAGCAGAAGAAGGAGAAGGAGAAGGTGAAGTCTGGAGTGTGAAGCAGAAGAAGCAAAAGAAGGAGAAGGAGAAGGTGAAGTCTGGAGGGTGAATCAGAAGAAGTAGAAGAAGGAGAAGGAGAAGGTGAAGTCTGGAGGGTGAAGCAGAAGAAGTAGAAGAAGGAGAAGGAGAAGGTGAAGTCAGGAGGGTGAATCAGAAGAAGTAGAAGAAGGAGAAGGAGAAGGTGAAGTCAGGAGGGTGAATCAGAAGAAGCAGAAGAAGGAGAAGGAGAAGGTGAAGTCTGGAGGGTGAATAAGAAGAATCAGAAGAAGGAGAAGGAGAAGTTGAAGTCTGGAGGGTGAATCAGAAGAAGCAGAAGAAAGAGAAGGAGAAGGTGAAGTCTGGAGGGTGAAGCAGAAGAAGTAGAAGAAGGAGAAGGAGAAGGTGAAGTCTGGAGGGTGAATCAGAAGAAGCAGAAGAAGGAGAAGGAGAAGGTGAAGTCTGGAGGGTGAATCAGAAGAAGCAGAAGAAGGAGAAGGAGAAGTTGAAGTCTGGAGGGTGAATCAGAAGAAGCAGAAGAAGGAGAAGGAGAAGGTGAAGTCTGGAGGGTGAATCAGAAGAAGCAGAAGAAGGAGAAGGAGAAGGTGAAGTCTGGAGGGTGAATCAGAAGAAGCAGAAGAAAGAGAAGGAGAAGGTGAAGTCTGGAGGGTGAAGCAGAAGAAACAGAAGAAGGAGAAGGAGAAGGTGAAGACTGGAGGGTGAATCTGAAGAAGGAGAAGAAGGAGAAGGAGAAGGTGAAGTCTGGAGGGTGAATCAGAAGAAGTAGAAGAAGGAGAAGGAGAAGGTGAAGTCTGGAGGGTGAATCAGAAGAAGCAGAAGAAGGAGAAGGAGAAGGTAAAGTCTGGAGGGTGAATCAGAAGAAGCAGAAGAAGGAGAAGGAGAAGATGAAGTCTGGAGGGTGAATCAGAAGAAGCAGAAGAAGGAGAAGGAGAAGGTGAAGTCTGGAGGGTGAAACAGAAGAAGCAGAAGAAGTAGAAGGAGAAGGTGAAGTCTGGAGGGTGAATCAGAAGAAGTAGAAGAAGGAGAAGGAGAAGGTGAAGTCAGGAGAGTGAAGCAGAAGAAGCAGAAGAAGGAGAAGGAGAAGGTGAAGTCTGGAGGGTGAAGCAGAAGAAGCAGAAGAAGGAGAAGGAGAAGGTGATGTCTGGAGGGCGAAGCAGAAGAAGCAGAAGAAGGAGAAGGAGAAGGTGAAGTCTGGAGGGTGAAGCAGAGGAAGCAGAAGAAGGAGAAGGAGAAGGTGAAGTCTGGAGGGTGAATCAGAAGAAGTAGAAGAAGGAGAAGGAGAAGGTGAAGTCAGGAGGGTGAAGCAGAAGAAGCAGAAGAAGGAGAAGGAGAAGGTGAAGTCAGGAGGGTGAATCGGAAGAAGTAGAAGAAGGAGAAGGAGAAGGTGAAGTCTGGAGGGTGAATCAGAAGAAGTAGAAGAAGGAGAAGTAGAAGGTGAAGTCTGGAGGGTGAATCAGAAGAAGTAGAAGAAGGAGAAGGAGAAGGTGAAGTCTGGAGGGTGAATCAGAAGAAGCAGAAGAAGGAGAAGGAGAAGGTGATGTCTGGAGGGCGAATCAGAAGAAGCAGAAGAAGGAGAAGGAGATGGTGAAGTCTGGAGGGTGAAGCAGAAGAAGCAGAAGAAGGAGAAGGAGAAGGTGAAGTCTGGAGGGTGAATCAGAAGAAGTAGAAGAAGGAGAAGGAGAAGGTGAAGTCAGGAGGGTGAAGCAGAAGAAGCAGAAGAAGGAGAAGGAGAAGGTGAAGTCAGGAGGGTGAATCGGAAGAAGTAGAAGAAGGAGAAGGAGAAGGTGAAGTCTGGAGGGTGAATCAGAAGAAGCAGAAGAAGGAGAAGGAGAAGGTGAAGTCTGGAGGGTGAAGCAGAAGAAGTAGAAGAAGGAGAAGGAGAAGGTGAAGTCAGGAGGGTGAATCAGAAGAAGTAGAAGAAGGAGAAGGAGAAGGTGAAGTCAGGAGGGTGAATCAGAAGAAGCAGAAGAAGGAGAAGGAGAAGGTGAAGTCTGGACGGTGAATCAGAAGAATCAGAAGAAGGAGAAGGAGAAGGTGAAGTCTGGAGGTTGAATCAGAAGAAGCAGAAGAAAGAGAAGGAGAAGGTGAAGTCTGGAGGGTGAATCAGAAGAAGTAGAAGAAGGAGAAGGAGAAGGTGAAGTCTGGAGGGTGAATCAGAAAAAGCAGAAGAAGGAGAAGGAGAAGGTGAAGTCTGGAGGGTGAATCAGAGGAAGCAGAAGAAGGAGAAGGAGAAGGTGACGTCTGGAGGGTGAATCAGAAGAAGCAGAAGAAGGAGAAGGAGAAGGTGAAGTCTGGAGGGTGAATCAGAAGAAGCAGAATAAGGAGAAGGAGAAGGTGAAGTCTGGAGGGTGAATCAGAAGAAGCAGAAAAAGGAGAAGGAGAAGGTGAAGTCTGGAGGGTGAATCAGAAGAAGCAGAAGAAGGAGAAGGAGAAGGTGAAGTCTGGAGGGTGAATCAGAAGAAGCAGAAGAAAGAGAAGGAGAAGGTGAAGTCTGGAGGGTGAAGCAGAAGAAACAGAAGAAGGAGAAGGAGAAGGTGAAGACTGGAGGGTGAATCTGAAGAAGGAGAAGAAGGAGAAGGAGAAGGTGAAGTCTGGAGGGTGAATCAGAAGAAGTAGAAGAAGGAGAAGGAGAAGGTGAAGTCTGGAGGGTGAATCAGAAGAAGCAGAAGAAGGAGAAGGAGAAGGTAAAGTCTGGAGGGTGAATCAGAAGAAGCAGAAGAAGGAGAAGGAGAAGATGAAGTCTGGAGGGTGAATCAGAAGAAGCAGAAGAAGGAGAAGGAGAAGGTGAAGTCTGGAGGGTGAAACAGAAGAAGCAGAAGAAGTAGAAGGAGAAGGTGAAGTCTGGAGGGTGAATCAGAAGAAGTAGAAGAAGGAGAAGGAGAAGGTGAAGTCAGGAGAGTGAAGCAGAAGAAGCAGAAGAAGGAGAAGGAGAAGGTGAAGTCTGGAGGGTGAAGCAGAAGAAGCAGAAGAAGGAGAAGGAGAAGGTGATGTCTGGAGGGCGAAGCAGAAGAAGCAGAAGAAGGAGAAGGAGAAGGTGAAGTCTGGAGGGTGAAGCAGAGGAAGCAGAAGAAGGAGAAGGAGAAGGTGAAGTCTGGAGGGTGAATCAGAAGAAGTAGAAGAAGGAGAAGGAGAAGGTGAAGTCAGGAGGGTGAAGCAGAAGAAGCAGAAGAAGGAGAAGGAGAAGGTGAAGTCAGGAGGGTGAATCGGAAGAAGTAGAAGAAGGAGAAGGAGAAGGTGAAGTCTGGAGGGTGAATCAGAAGAAGTAGAAGAAGGAGAAGTAGAAGGTGAAGTCTGGAGGGTGAATCAGAAGAAGTAGAAGAAGGAGAAGGAGAAGGTGAAGTCTGGAGGGTGAATCAGAAGAAGCAGAAGAAGGAGAAGGAGAAGGTGATGTCTGGAGGGCGAATCAGAAGAAGCAGAAGAAGGAGAAGGAGATGGTGAAGTCTGGAGGGTGAAGCAGAAGAAGCAGAAGAAGGAGAAGGAGAAGGTGAAGTCTGGAGGGTGAATCAGAAGAAGTAGAAGAAGGAGAAGGAGAAGGTGAAGTCAGGAGGGTGAAGCAGAAGAAGCAGAAGAAGGAGAAGGAGAAGGTGAAGTCAGGAGGGTGAATCGGAAGAAGTAGAAGAAGGAGAAGGAGAAGGTGAAGTCTGGAGGGTGAATCAGAAGAAGCAGAAGAAGGAGAAGGAGAAGGTGAAGTCTGGAGGGTGAAGCAGAAGAAGTAGAAGAAGGAGAAGGAGAAGGTGAAGTCAGGAGGGTGAATCAGAAGAAGTAGAAGAAGGAGAAGGAGAAGGTGAAGTCAGGAGGGTGAATCAGAAGAAGCAGAAGAAGGAGAAGGAGAAGGTGAAGTCTGGACGGTGAATCAGAAGAATCAGAAGAAGGAGAAGGAGAAGGTGAAGTCTGGAGGTTGAATCAGAAGAAGCAGAAGAAAGAGAAGGAGAAGGTGAAGTCTGGAGGGTGAATCAGAAGAAGTAGAAGAAGGAGAAGGAGAAGGTGAAGTCTGGAGGGTGAATCAGAAAAAGCAGAAGAAGGAGAAGGAGAAGGTGAAGTCTGGAGGGTGAATCAGAGGAAGCAGAAGAAGGAGAAGGAGAAGGTGACGTCTGGAGGGTGAATCAGAAGAAGCAGAAGAAGGAGAAGGAGAAGGTGAAGTCTGGAGGGTGAATCAGAAGAAGCAGAATAAGGAGAAGGAGAAGGTGAAGTCTGGAGGGTGAATCAGAAGAAGCAGAAAAAGGAGAAGGAGAAGGTGAAGTCTGAAGGGTGAATCAGAAGAAGTAGAAGAAGGAGAAGGAGAAGGTGAAGTCTGGAGGGTGAAGCAGAAGAAGTAGAAGAAGGAGAAGGAGAAGGTGAAGTCAGGAAGGTGAATCAGAAGAAGTAGAAGAAGGAGAAGGAGAAGGTGAAGTCTGGAGGGTGAATCAGAAGAAGTAGAAGAAGGAGAAGGAGAAGGTGAAGTCTGGAGGGTGAAGCAGAAGAAGTAGAAGAAGGAGAAGGAGAAGGTGAAGTCAGGAGGGTGAATCAGAAGAAGTAGAAGAAGGAGAAGGAGAAGGTGAAGTCAGGAGGGTGAATCAGAAGAAGCAGAAGAAGGAGAAGGAGAAGGTGAAGTCTGGAGGGTGAATCAGAAGAATCAGAAGAAGGAGAAGGAGAAGGTGAAGTCTGGAGGGTGAATCAGAAGAAGTAGAAGAAGGAGAAGGAGAAGGTGAAGTCTGGAGGGTGAAGCAGAAGAAGTAGAAGAAGGAGAAGGAGAAGGTGAAGTCTGGAGGGTGAAGCAGAAGAAGTAGAAGAAGGAGAAGGAGAAGGTGAAGTCAGGAGGGTGAATCAGAAGAAGTAGAAGAAGGAGAAGGAGAAGGTGAAGTCAGGAGGGTGAATCAGAAGAAGCAGAAGAAGGAGAAGGAGAAGGTGAAGTCTGGAGGGTGAATCAGAAGAATCAGAAGAAGGAGAAGGAGAAGGTGAAGTCTGGAGGGTGAATCAGAAGAAGTAGAAGAAGGAGAAGGAGAAGGTGAAGTCTGGAGGGTGAATCAGAAGAAGCAGAAGAAGGAGAAGGAGAAGGTGAAGTCTGGAGGGTGAATCAGAAGAAGCAGAAGAAGGAGAAGGAGAAGATGAAGTCCGGAGGGTGAATCAGAAGAAGCAGAAGAAGGAGAAGGAGAAGGTGAAGTCTGGAGGGTGGAACAGAAGAAGCAGAAGAAGGAGAAGGAGAAGGTGAAGTCTGGAGGGTGAATCAGAAGAAGTAGAAGAAGGAGAAGGAGAAGGTGAAGTCTGTAGGGTGAATCAGAAGAAGTAGAAGAAGGAGAAGGAGAAGGTGAAGTCAGGAGGGTGAAGCAGAAGAAGCAGAAGAAGGAGAAGGAGAAGGTGAAGTCAGGAGGGTGAATCAGAAGAAGTAGAAGAAGGAGAAGGGGAAGGTGAAGTCTGGAGGGTGAATCAGAAGAAGCAGAAGAAGGAGAAGGAGAAGGTGAAGTCTGGAGGGAGAAGCAGAAGAAGTAGAAGAAGGAGAAGGAGAAGGTGAAGTCTGGAGGGTGAATCAGAAGAAGTAGAAGAAGGAGAAGGAGAAGGTGAAGTCTGGAGGGTGAATCAGAAGAAGTAGAAGAAGGAGAAGGAGAAGGTGTAGTCTGGAGGGTGAATCAGAAGAAACAGAAGAAGGAGAAGGAGAAGGTGAAGTCTGGAGGGTGAATCAGAAGAAGCAGAAGAAGGAGAAGGAGAAGGTGAAGTCTGGAGGGTGAAACAGAAGAAGCAGAATAAGGAGAAGGAGAAGGTGAAGTCAGGAGGGTGAATCAGAAGAAGCAGAAGAAGGAGAAGGAGAAGGTGAAGTAAGGAGGGTGAATCAGAAGAAGCAGAAGAAGGAGAAGGAGAAGGTGAAGTCTGGAGTGTGAAGCAGAAGAAGCAAAAGAAGGAGAAGGAGAAGGTGAAGTCTGGAGGGTGAATCAGAAGAAGTAGAAGAAGGAGAAGGAGAAGGTGAAGTCTGGAGGGTGAAGCAGAAGAAGTAGAAGAAGGAGAAGGAGAAGGTGAAGTCAGGAGGGTGAATCAGAAGAAGTAGAAGAAGGAGAAGGAGAAGGTGAAGTCAGGAGGGTGAATCAGAAGAAGCAGAAGAAGGAGAAGGAGAAGGTGAAGTCTGGAGGGTGAATAAGAAGAATCAGAAGAAGGAGAAGGAGAAGTTGAAGTCTGGAGGGTGAATCAGAAGAAGCAGAAGAAAGAGAAGGAGAAGGTGAAGTCTGGAGGGTGAAGCAGAAGAAGTAGAAGAAGGAGAAGGAGAAGGTGAAGTCTGGAGGGTGAATCAGAAGAAGCAGAAGAAGGAGAAGGAGAAGGTGAAGTCTGGAGGGTGAATCAGAAGAAGCAGAAGAAGGAGAAGGAGAAGTTGAAGTCTGGAGGGTGAATCAGAAGAAGCAGAAGAAGGAGAAGGAGAAGGTGAAGTCTGGAGGGTGAATCAGAAGAAGCAGAAGAAGGAGAAGGAGAAGGTGAAGTCTGGAGGGTGAATCAGAAGAAGCAGAAGAAAGAGAAGGAGAAGGTGAAGTCTGGAGGGTGAAGCAGAAGAAACAGAAGAAGGAGAAGGAGAAGGTGAAGACTGGAGGGTGAATCTGAAGAAGGAGAAGAAGGAGAAGGAGAAGGTGAAGTCTGGAGGGTGAATCAGAAGAAGTAGAAGAAGGAGAAGGAGAAGGTGAAGTCTGGAGGGTGAATCAGAAGAAGCAGAAGAAGGAGAAGGAGAAGGTAAAGTCTGGAGGGTGAATCAGAAGAAGCAGAAGAAGGAGAAGGAGAAGATGAAGTCTGGAGGGTGAATCAGAAGAAGCAGAAGAAGGAGAAGGAGAAGGTGAAGTCTGGAGGGTGAAACAGAAGAAGCAGAAGAAGTAGAAGGAGAAGGTGAAGTCTGGAGGGTGAATCAGAAGAAGTAGAAGAAGGAGAAGGAGAAGGTGAAGTCAGGAGAGTGAAGCAGAAGAAGCAGAAGAAGGAGAAGGAGAAGGTGAAGTCTGGAGGGTGAAGCAGAAGAAGCAGAAGAAGGAGAAGGAGAAGGTGATGTCTGGAGGGCGAAGCAGAAGAAGCAGAAGAAGGAGAAGGAGAAGGTGAAGTCTGGAGGGTGAAGCAGAGGAAGCAGAAGAAGGAGAAGGAGAAGGTGAAGTCTGGAGGGTGAATCAGAAGAAGTAGAAGAAGGAGAAGGAGAAGGTGAAGTCAGGAGGGTGAAGCAGAAGAAGCAGAAGAAGGAGAAGGAGAAGGTGAAGTCAGGAGGGTGAATCGGAAGAAGTAGAAGAAGGAGAAGGAGAAGGTGAAGTCTGGAGGGTGAATCAGAAGAAGTAGAAGAAGGAGAAGTAGAAGGTGAAGTCTGGAGGGTGAATCAGAAGAAGTAGAAGAAGGAGAAGGAGAAGGTGAAGTCTGGAGGGTGAATCAGAAGAAGCAGAAGAAGGAGAAGGAGAAGGTGATGTCTGGAGGGCGAATCAGAAGAAGCAGAAGAAGGAGAAGGAGATGGTGAAGTCTGGAGGGTGAAGCAGAAGAAGCAGAAGAAGGAGAAGGAGAAGGTGAAGTCTGGAGGGTGAATCAGAAGAAGTAGAAGAAGGAGAAGGAGAAGGTGAAGTCAGGAGGGTGAAGCAGAAGAAGCAGAAGAAGGAGAAGGAGAAGCTGAAGTCAGGAGGGTGAATCGGAAGAAGTAGAAGAAGGAGAAGGAGAAGGTGAAGTCTGGAGGGTGAATCAGAAGAAGTAGAAGAAGGAGAAGGAGAAGGTGAAGTCTGGAGGGTGAATCAGAAGAAGTAGAAGAAGGAGAAGGGGAAGGTGAAGTCTGGAGGGTGAATCAGAAGAAGCAGAAGAAGGAGAAGGAGAAGGTGAAGTCTGGAGGGAGAAGCAGAAGAAGTAGAAGAAGGAGAAGGAGAAGGTGAAGTCTGGAGGGTGAATCAGAAGAAGTAGAAGAAGGAGAAGGAGAAGGTGAAGTCTGGAGGGTGAATCAGAAGAAGTAGAAGAAGGAGAAGGAGAAGGTGAAGTCTGGAGGGTGAATCAGAAGAAACAGAAGAAGGAGAAGGAGAAGGTGAAGTCTGGAGGGTGAATCAGAATAAGTAGAAGAAGGAGAAGGAGAAGGTGTAGTCTGGAGGGTGAATCAGAAGAAGTAGGCGAAGGAGAAGGAGAAGGTGAAGTCTGGAGGGTGAATCAGAAGAAGCAGAAGAAGGAGAAGGAGAAGGTGAAGTCTGGAGGGTGAATCAGAAGAAGTAGAAGAAGGAGAAGGAGAAGGTGAAGTCTGGAGGGTGAATCAGAAGAAGCAGAAGAAGGAGAAGGAGAAGGTGAAGTCTGGAGGGTGAATCAGAAGAAGCAGAAGAAGGAGAAGGAGAAGGTGAAGTCTGGAGGGTGAAACAGAAGAAGCAGAATAAGGAGAAGGAGAAGGTGAAGTCAGGAGGGTGAATCAGAAGAAGCAGAAGAAGGAGAAGGAGAAGGTGAAGTAAGGAGGGTGAATCAGAAGAAGCAGAAGAAGGAGAAGGAGAAGGTGAAGTCTGGAGTGTGAAGCAGAAGAAGCAAGAGAAGGAGAAGGTGAAGTCTGGAGGGTGAATCAGAAGAAGTAGAAGAAGGAGAAGGAGAAGGTGAAGTCTGGAGGGTGAAGCAGAAGAAGTAGAAGAAGGAGAAGGAGAAGGTGAAGTCAGGAGGGTGAATCAGAAGAAGTAGAAGAAGGAGAAGGAGAAGTTGAAGTCAGGAGGGTGAATCAGAAGAAGCAGAAGAAGGAGAAGGAGAAGGTGAAGTCTGGAGGGTGAATCAGAAGAATCAGAAGAAGGAGAAGGAGAAGTTGAAGTCTAGAGGGTGAATCAGAAGAAGCAGAAGAAAGAGAAGGAGAAGGTGAAGTCTGGAGGGTGAAGCAGAAGAAACAGAAGAAGGAGAAGGAGAAGGTGAAGACTGGAGGGTGAATCTGAAGAAGCAGAAGAAGGAAAAGGAGAAGGTGAAGTCTGTAGGGTGAATCAGAAGAAGTAGAAGAAGGAGAAGGAGAAGGGGAAGTCTGGAGGGTGAATCAGAAGAAGCAGAAGAAGGAGAAGGAGAAGGTGAAGTCTGGAGGGTGAATCAGAAGAAGCAGAAGAAGGAGAAGGAGAAGATGAAGTCTGGAGGGTGAATCAGAAGAAGCAGAAGAAGGAGAAGGAGAAGGTGAAGTCTGGAGGGTGAATCAGAAGAAGCAGAAGAAGGAGAAGGAGAAGGTGAAGTCTGGAGGGTGAATCAGAAGAATCAGAAGAAGGAGAAGGAGAGGGTGAAGTCTGGAGGGTGAATCAGAAGAAGCAGAAGAAAGAGAAGGAGAAGGTGAAGTCTGGAGGGTGAAGCAGAAGAAACAGAAGAAGGAGAAGGAGAAGGTGAAGACTGGAGGGTGAATCTGAAGAGGTAGAAGAAGGAGAAGGAGAAGGTGAAGTCTGGAGGGTGAATCAGAAGAAGTAGAAGAAGGAGAAGGAGAAGGTGATGTCTGGAGGGTGAATCAGAAGAAGCAGAAGAAGGAGAAGGAGAAGGTGAAGTCTGGAGGGTGAATCAGAAGAAGCAGAAGAAGGAGAAGGAGAAGATGAAGTCTGGAGGGTGAATCAGAAGAAGCAGAAGAAGGAGAAGGAGAAGGTGAAGTCTGGAGGGTGAAACAGAAGAAGCAGAAGAAGGAGAAGGAGAAGGTGAAGTCTGGAGGGTGAATCAGAAGAAGCAGAAGAAGGAGAAGGAGAAGGTGAAGTCAGGAGGGTGAATCAGAAGAAGCAGAAGAAGGAGAAGGAGAAGGTGTAGTTAGGAGGGTGAATCAGAAGAAGCAAGAGAAGGAGAAGGAGCAGGTGAAGTCAGGGGGGTGAAGCAGAAGAAGTAGAAGAAGGAGAAGGAGAAGGTGAAGTCAGGACGGTGAAGCAGAAGAAGCAGAAGAAGGAGAAGGAGAAGGTGAAGTCTGGAGGGCGCAGCAGAAGAAGCAGAAGAAGGAGAAGGAGAAGGTGAAGTCTGGAGGGTGAAGCAGAAGAAGCAGAAGAAGGAGAAGGAGAAGGTGAAGTCTGGAGGGTGAATCAGAAGAAGTAGAAGAAGGAGAAGGAGAAGGTGAAGTCAGGAGAGTGAAGCAGAAGAAGCAGAAGAAGGAGAAGGAGAAGGTGAAGTCTGGAGGGTGAAGCAGAAGAAGCAGAAGAAGGAGAAGGAGAATGTGATGTCTGGAGGGCGAAGCAGAAGAAGCAGAAGAAGGAGAAGGAGAAGGTGAAGTCTGGAGGGTGAAGCAGAGGAAGCAGAAGAAGGAGAAGGAGAAGGTGAAGTCTGGAGGGTGAATCAAAAGTAGTAGAAGAAGGAGAAGGAGAAGGTGAAGTCAGGAGGGTGAAGCAGAAGAAGCAGAAGAAGGAGAAGGAGAAGGTGAAGTCAGGATGGTGAATCGGAAGAAGTAGAAGAAGGAGAAGGAGAAGGTGAAGTCTGGAGGGTGAATCAGAAGAAGTAGAAGAAGGAGAAGTAGAAGGTGAAGTCTGGAGGGTGAATCAGAAGAAGTAGAAGAAGGAGAAGGAGAAGGTGAAGTCTGGAGGGTGAATCAGAAGAAGCAGAAGAAGGAGAAGGAGAAGGTGAAGTCTGGAGGGAGAAGCAGAAGAAGTAGAAGAAGGAGAAGGAGAAGGTGAAGTCTGGAGGGTGAATCAGAAGAAGTAGAAGAAGGAGAAGGAGAAGGTGAAGTCTGGAGGGTGAATCAGAAGAAGCAGAAGAAGGAGAAGGAGAAGGTGAAGTCTGGAGGGTGAATCAGAAGAAGCAGAAGAAGGAGAAGGAGAAGGTGAAGTCTGGAGGGTGAAACAGAAGAAGCAGAATAAGGAGAAGGAGAAGGTGAAGTCAGGAGGGTGAATCAGAAGAAGCAGAAGAAGGAGAAGGAGAAGGTGAAGTAAGGAGGGTGAATCAGAAGAAGCAGAAGAAGGAGAAGGAGAAGGTGAAGTCTGGAGTGTGAAGCAGAAGAAGCAAAAGAAGGAGAAGGAGAAGGTGAAGTCTGGAGGGTGAATCAGAAGCAGTAGAAGAAGGAGAAGGAGAAGGTGAAGTCTGGAGGGTGAATCAGAAGAAGCAGAAGAAGGAGAAGGTGAAGTCTGGAGGGTGAATCAGAAGAAGTAGAAGAAGGAGAAGGAGAAGGTGAAGTCTGGAGGGTGAATCAGAAGAAGTAGAAGAAGGAGAAGGGGAAGGTGAAGTCTGGAGGGTGAATCAGAAGAAGCAGAAGAAGGAGAAGGAGAAGGTGAAGTCTGGAGGGAGAAGCAGAAGAAGTAGAAGAAGGAGAAGGAGAAGGTGAAGTCTGGAGGGTGAATCAGAAGAAGTAGAAGAAGGAGAAGGAGAAGGTGAAGTCTGGAGGGTGAATCAGAAGAAGTAGAAGAAGGAGAAGGAGAAGGTGAAGTCTGGAGGGTGAATCAGAAGAAACAGAAGAAGGAGAAGGAGAAGGTGAAGTCTGGAGGGTGAATCAGAATAAGTAGAAGAAGGAGAAGGAGAAGGTGTAGTCTGGAGGGTGAATCAGAAGAAGTAGGCGAAGGAGAAGGAGAAGGTGAAGTCTGGAGGGTGAATCAGAAGAAGCAGAAGAAGGAGAAGGAGAAGGTGAAGTCTGGAGGGTGAATCAGAAGAAGTAGAAGAAGGAGAAGGAGAAGGTGAAGTCTGGAGGGTGAATCAGAAGAAGCAGAAGAAGGAGAAGGAGAAGGTGAAGTCTGGAGGGTGAATCAGAAGAAGCAGAAGAAGGAGAAGGAGAAGGTGAAGTCTGGAGGGTGAAACAGAAGAAGCAGAATAAGGAGAAGGAGAAGGTGAAGTCAGGAGGGTGAATCAGAAGAAGCAGAAGAAGGAGAAGGAGAAGGTGAAGTAAGGAGGGTGAATCAGAAGAAGCAGAAGAAGGAGAAGGAGAAGGTGAAGTCTGGAGTGTGAAGCAGAAGAAGCAAGAGAAGGAGAAGGTGAAGTCTGGAGGGTGAATCAGAAGAAGTAGAAGAAGGAGAAGGAGAAGGTGAAGTCTGGAGGGTGAAGCAGAAGAAGTAGAAGAAGGAGAAGGAGAAGGTGAAGTCAGGAGGGTGAATCAGAAGAAGTAGAAGAAGGAGAAGGAGAAGTTGAAGTCAGGAGGGTGAATCAGAAGAAGCAGAAGAAGGAGAAGGAGAAGGTGAAGTCTGGAGGGTGAATCAGAAGAATCAGAAGAAGGAGAAGGAGAAGTTGAAGTCTAGAGGGTGAATCAGAAGAAGCAGAAGAAAGAGAAGGAGAAGGTGAAGTCTGGAGGGTGAAGCAGAAGAAACAGAAGAAGGAGAAGGAGAAGGTGAAGACTGGAGGGTGAATCTGAAGAAGCAGAAGAAGGAAAAGGAGAAGGTGAAGTCTGTAGGGTGAATCAGAAGAAGTAGAAGAAGGAGAAGGAGAAGGGGAGGTCTGGAGGGTGAATCAGAAGAAGCAGAAGAAGGAGAAGGAGAAGGTGAAGTCTGGAGGGTGAATCAGAAGAAGCAGAAGAAGGAGAAGGAGAAGATGAAGTCTGGAGGGTGAATCAGAAGAAGCAGAAGAAGGAGAAGGAGAAGGTGAAGTCTGGAGGGTGAATCAGAAGAAGCAGAAGAAGGAGAAGGAGAAGGTGAAGTCTGGAGGGTGAATCAGAAGAATCAGAAGAAGGAGAAGGAGAGGGTGAAGTCTGGAGGGTGAATCAGAAGAAGCAGAAGAAAGAGAAGGAGAAGGTGAAGTCTGGAGGGTGAAGCAGAAGAAACAGAAGAAGGAGAAGGAGAAGGTGAAGACTGGAGGGTGAATCTGAAGAGGTAGAAGAAGGAGAAGGAGAAGGTGAAGTCTGGAGGGTGAATCAGAAGAAGTAGAAGAAGGAGAAGGAGAAGGTGATGTCTGGAGGGTGAATCAGAAGAAGCAGAAGAAGGAGAAGGAGAAGGTGAAGTCTGGAGGGTGAATCAGAAGAAGCAGAAGAAGGAGAAGGAGAAGATGAAGTCTGGAGGGTGAATCAGAAGAAGCAGAAGAAGGAGAAGGAGAAGGTGAAGTCTGGAGGGTGAAACAGAAGAAGCAGAAGAAGGAGAAGGAGAAGGTGAAGTCTGGAGGGTGAATCAGAAGAAGCAGAAGAAGGAGAAGGAGAAGGTGAAGTCAGGAGGGTGAATCAGAAGAAGCAGAAGAAGGAGAAGGAGAAGGTGTAGTTAGGAGGGTGAATCAGAAGAAGCAAGAGAAGGAGAAGGAGCAGGTGAAGTCAGGGGGGTGAAGCAGAAGAAGTAGAAGAAGGAGAAGGAGAAGGTGAAGTCAGGACGGTGAAGCAGAAGAAGCAGAAGAAGGAGAAGGAGAAGGTGAAGTCTGGAGGGCGCAGCAGAAGAAGCAGAAGAAGGAGAAGGAGAAGGTGAAGTCTGGAGGGTGAAGCAGAAGAAGCAGAAGAAGGAGAAGGAGAAGGTGAAGTCTGGAGGGTGAATCAGAAGAAGTAGAAGAAGGAGAAGGAGAAGGTGAAGTCAGGAGAGTGAAGCAGAAGAAGCAGAAGAAGGAGAAGGAGAAGGTGAAGTCTGGAGGGTGAAGCAGAAGAAGCAGAAGAAGGAGAAGGAGAATGTGATGTCTGGAGGGCGAAGCAGAAGAAGCAGAAGAAGGAGAAGGAGAAGGTGAAGTCTGGAGGGTGAAGCAGAGGAAGCAGAAGAAGGAGAAGGAGAAGGTGAAGTCTGGAGGGTGAATCAGAAGTAGTAGAAGAAGGAGAAGGAGAAGGTGAAGTCAGGAGGGTGAAGCAGAAGAAGCAGAAGAAGGAGAAGGAGAAGGTGAAGTCAGGATGGTGAATCGGAAGAAGTAGAAGAAGGAGAAGGAGAAGGTGAAGTCTGGAGGGTGAATCAGAAGAAGTAGAAGAAGGAGAAGTAGAAGGTGAAGTCTGGAGGGTGAATCAGAAGAAGTAGAAGAAGGAGAAGGAGAAGGTGAAGTCTGGAGGGTGAATCAGAAGAAGCAGAAGAAGGAGAAGGAGAAGGTGAAGTCTGGAGGGAGAAGCAGAAGAAGTAGAAGAAGGAGAAGGAGAAGGTGAAGTCTGGAGGGTGAATCAGAAGAAGTAGAAGAAGGAGAAGGAGAAGGTGAAGTCTGGAGGGTGAATCAGAAGAAGCAGAAGAAGGAGAAGGAGAAGGTGAAGTCTGGAGGGTGAATCAGAAGAAGCAGAAGAAGGAGAAGGAGAAGGTGAAGTCTGGAGGGTGAAACAGAAGAAGCAGAATAAGGAGAAGGAGAAGGTGAAGTCAGGAGGGTGAATCAGAAGAAGCAGAAGAAGGAGAAGGAGAAGGTGAAGTAAGGAGGGTGAATCAGAAGAAGCAGAAGAAGGAGAAGGAGAAGGTGAAGTCTGGAGTGTGAAGCAGAAGAAGCAAAAGAAGGAGAAGGAGAAGGTGAAGTCTGGAGGGTGAATCAGAAGCAGTAGAAGAAGGAGAAGGAGAAGGTGAAGTCTGGAGGGTGAAGCAGAAGAAGTAGAAGAAGGAGAAGGAGAAGGTGAAGTCAGGAGGGTGAATCAGAAGAAACAGAAGAAGGAGAAGGAGAAGGTGAAGTCTGGAGGGTGAAACAGAAGAAGTAGAAGAAGGAGAAGGAGAAGGTGTAGTCTGGAGGGTGAATCAGAAGAAGTAGACGAAGGAGAAGGAGAAGGTGAAGTCTGGAGGGTGAACCAGAAGAAGCAGAAGAAGGAGAAGGAGAAGGTGAAGTCTGGAGGGTGAATCAGAAGAAGTAGAAGAAGGAGAAGGAGCAGGTGAAGTCTGGAGGGTGAATCAGAAGAAGCAGAAGAAGGAGAAGGAGAAGGTGAAGTCTGGAGGGTGAATCAGAAGAAGCAGAAGAAGGAGAAGGAGAAGGTGAAGTCTGGAGGGTGAAACAGAAGAAGCAGAATAAGGAGAAGGAGAAGGTGAAGTCAGGAGGGTGAATCAGAAGACGCAGAAGAAGGAGAAGGAGAAGGTGAAGTAAGGAGGGTGAATCAGAAGAAGCAGAAGAAGGAGAAGGAGAAGGTGAAGTCTGGAGTGTGAAGCAGAAGAAGCAAAAGAAGGAGAAGGAGAAGGTGAAGTCTGGAGGGTGAATCAGAAGAAGCAGAAGAAGGAGAAGGAGAAGGTGAAGTCTGGAGGGTGAAGCAGAAGAAGTAGAAGAAGGAGAAGGAGAAGGTGAAGTCAGGAGGGTGAATCAGAAGAAGTAGAAGAAGGAGAAGGAGAAGGTGAAGTCAGGAGGGTGAATCAGAAGAAGCAGAAGAAGGAGAAGGAGAAGGTGAAGTCTGGACGGTGAATCAGAAGAATCAGAAGAAGGAGAAGGAGAAGGTGAAGTCTGGAGGGTGAATCAGAAGAAGCAGAAGAAAGAGAAGGAGAAGGTGAAGTCTGGAGGGTGAATCAGAAGAAGTAGAAGAAGGAGAAGGAGAAGGTGAAGTCTGGAGGGTGAATCAGAAAAAGCAGAAGAAGGAGAAGGAGAAGGTGAAGTCTGGAGGGTGAATCAGAAGAAGCAGAAGAAGGAGAAGGAGAAGGTGAAGTCTGGAGGGTGAATCAGAAGAAGCAGAAGAAGGAGAAGGAGAAGGTGAAGTCTGGAGGGTGAATCAGAAGAAGCAGAATAAGGAGAAGGAGAAGGTGAATTCTGGAGGGTGAATCAGAAGAAGCAGAAAAAGGAGAAGGAGAAGGTGAAGTCTGAAGGGTGAATCAGAAGAAGTAGAAGAAGGAGAAGGAGAAGGTGAAGTCTGGAGGGTGAAGCAGAAGAAGTAGAAGAAAGAGAAGGAGAAGGTGAAGTCAGGAGGGTGAATCAGAAGAAGTAGAAGAAGGAGAAGGAGAAGGTGAAGTCTGGAGGGTGAATCAGAAGAAGTAGAAGAAGGAGAAGGAGAAGGTGAAGTCTGGAGGGTGAAGCAGAAGAAGTAGAAGAAGGAGAAGGAGAAGGTGAAGTCAGGAGGGTGAATCAGAAGAAGTAGAAGAAGGAGAAGGAGAAGGTGAAGTCAGGAGGGTGAATCAGAAGAAGCAGAAGAAGGAGAAGGAGAAGGTGAAGTCTGGAGGGTGAATCAGAAGAATCAGAAGAAGGAGAAGGAGAAGGTGAAGTCTGGAGGGTGAATCAGAAGAAGTAGAAGAAGGAGAAGGAGATGGTGAAGTCTGGAGGGTGAATCAGAAGAAGCAGAAGAAGGAGAAGGAGAAGGTGAAGTCTGGAGGGTGAATCAGAAGAAGCAGAAGAAGGAGAAGGAGAAGATGAAGTCTGGAGGGTGAATCAGAAGAAGCAGAAGAAGGAGAAGGAGAAGGTGAAGTCTGGAGGGTGAAACAGAAGAAGCAGAAGAAGGAGAAGGAGAAGGTGAAGTCTGGAGGGTGAATCAGAAGAAGCAGAAGAAGAAGAAGGAGAAGGTGAAGTCAGGAGGGTGAATCAGAAGAAGCAGAAGAAGGAGAAGGAGAAGGTGAAGTTAGGAGGGTGAATCAGAAGAAGCAAGAGAAGGAGAAGGAGCAGGTGAAGTCAGGGGGGTGAAGCAGAAGAAGTAGAAGAAGGAGAAGGAGAAGGTGAAGTCAGGACGGTGAAGCAGAAGAAGCAGAAAAAGGAGAAGAAGAAGGTGAAGTCTGGAGGGCGCAGCAGAAGAAGCAGAAGAAGGAGAAGGAGAAGGTGAAGTCTGGAGGGTGAAGCAGAAGAAGCAGAAGAAGGAGAAGGAGAAGGTGAAGTCTGGAGGGTGAATCAGAAGAAGTAGAAGAAGGAGAAGGAGAAGGTGAAGTCAGGAGAGTGAAGCAGAAGAAGCAGAAGAAGGAGAAGGAGAAGGTGAAGTCTGGAGGGTGAAGCAGAAGAAGCAGAAGAAGGAGAAGGAGAAGGTGATGTCTGGAGGGCGAAGCAGAAGAAGCAGAAGAAGGAGAAGGAGAAGGTGAAGTCTGGAGGGTGAAGCAGAGGAAGCAGAAGAAGGAGAAGGAGAAGGTGAAGTCTGGAGGGTGAAGCAGAAGAAACAGAAGAAGGAGAAGGAGAAGGTGAAGACTGGAGGGTGAATCTGAAGAGGTAGAAGAAGGAGAAGGAGAAGGTGAAGTCTGGAGGGTGAATCAGAAGAAGTAGAAGAAGGAGAAGGAGAAGGTGAAGTCTGGAGGGTGAATCAGAAGAAGCAGAAGAAGGAGAAGGAGAAGGTGAAGTCTGGAGGGTGAATCAGAAGAAGCAGAAGAAGGAGAAGGAGAAGATGAAGTCTGGAGGGTGAATCAGAAGAAGCAGAAGAAGGAGAAGGAGAAGGTGAAGTCTGGAGGGTGAAACAGAAGAAGCAGAAGAAGGAGAAGGAGAAGGTGAAGTAAGGAGGGTGAATCAGAAGAAGTAGAAGAAGGAGAAGGAGAAGGTGAAGTCTGGAGGGTGAATCAGAAGAAGTAGAAGAAGGAGAAGGAGAAGGTGATGTCTGGAGGGCGAAGCAGAAGAAGCAGAAGAAGGAGAAGGAGAAGGTGAAGTCTGGAGGGTGAAGCAGAGGAAGCAGAAGAAGGAGAAGGAGAAGGTGAAGTCTGGAGGGTGAATCAGAAGTAGTAGAAGAAGGAGAAGGAGAAGGTGAAGTCAGGAGGGTGAAGCAGAAGAAGCAGAAGAAGGAGAAGGAGAAGGTGAAGTCAGGATGGTGAATCGGAAGAAGTAGAAGAAGGAGAAGGAGAAGGTGAAGTCTGGAGGGTGAATCAGAAGAAGTAGAAGAAGGAGAAGTAGAAGGTGAAGTCTGGAGGGTGAATCAGAAGAAGTAGAAGAAGGAGAAGGAGAAGGTGAAGTCTGGAGGGTGAATCAGAAGAAGCAGAAGAAGGAGAAGGAGAAGGTGAAGTCTGGAGGGAGAAGCAGAAGAAGTAGAAGAAGGAGAAGGAGAAGGTGAAGTCTGGAGGGTGAATCAGAAGAAGTAGAAGAAGGAGAAGGAGAAGGTGAAGTCTGGAGGGTGAATCAGAAGAAGCAGAAGAAGGAGAAGGAGAAGGTGAAGTCTGGAGGGTGAATCAGAAGAAGCAGAAGAAGGAGAAGGAGAAGGTGAAGTCTGGAGGGTGAATCAGAAGAAGTAGAAGAAGGAGAAGGAGCAGGTGAAGTCTGGAGGGTGAATCAGAAGAAGCAGAAGAAGGAGAAGGAGAAGGTGAAGTCTGGAGGGTGAATCAGAAGAAGCAGAAGAAGGAGAAGGAGAAGGTGAAGTCTGGAGGGTGAAACAGAAGAAGCAGAATAAGGAGAAGGAGAAGGTGAAGTCAGGAGGGTGAATCAGAAGACGCAGAAGAAGGAGAAGGAGAAGGTGAAGTAAGGAGGGTGAATCAGAAGAAGCAGAAGAAGGAGAAGGAGAAGGTGAAGTCTGGAGTGTGAAGCAGAAGAAGCAAAAGAAGGAGAAGGAGAAGGTGAAGTCTGGAGGGTGAATCAGAAGAAGCAGAAGAAGGAGAAGGAGAAGGTGAAGTCTGGAGGGTGAAGCAGAAGAAGTAGAAGAAGGAGAAGGAGAAGGTGAAGTCAGGAGGGTGAATCAGAAGAAGTAGAAGAAGGAGAAGGAGAAGGTGAAGTCAGGAGGGTGAATCAGAAGAAGCAGAAGAAGGAGAAGGAGAAGGTGAAGTCTGGACGGTGAATCAGAAGAATCAGAAGAAGGAGAAGGAGAAGGTGAAGTCTGGAGGGTGAATCAGAAGAAGCAGAAGAAAGAGAAGGAGAAGGTGAAGTCTGGAGGGTGAATCAGAAGAAGTAGAAGAAGGAGAAGGAGAAGGTGAAGTCTGGAGGGTGAATCAGAAAAAGCAGAAGAAGGAGAAGGAGAAGGTGAAGTCTGGAGGGTGAATCAGAAGAAGTAGAAGAAGGAGAAGGAGAAGGTGAAGTCTGGAGGGTGAAGCAGAAGAAGTAGAAGAAAGAGAAGGAGAAGGTGAAGTCAGGAGGGTGAATCAGAAGAAGTAGAAGAAGGAGAAGGAGAAGGTGAAGTCTGGAGGGTGAATCAGAAGAAGTAGAAGAAGGAGAAGGAGAAGGTGAAGTCTGGAGGGTGAAGCAGAAGAAGTAGAAGAAGGAGAAGGAGAAGGTGAAGTCAGGAGGGTGAATCAGAAGAAGTAGAAGAAGGAGAAGGAGAAGGTGAAGTCAGGAGGGTGAATCAGAAGAAGCAGAAGAAGGAGAAGGAGAAGGTGAAGTCTGGAGGGTGAATCAGAAGAATCAGAAGAAGGAGAAGGAGAAGGTGAAGTCTGGAGGGTGAATCAGAAGAAGTAGAAGAAGGAGAAGGAGATGGTGAAGTCTGGAGGGTGAATCAGAAGAAGCAGAAGAAGGAGAAGGAGAAGGTGAAGTCTGGAGGGTGAATCAGAAGAAGCAGAAGAAGGAGAAGGAGAAGATGAAGTCTGGAGGGTGGATCAGAAGAAGCAGAAGAAGGAGAAGGAGAAGGTGAAGTCTGGAGGGTGAAACAGAAGAAGCAGAAGAAGGAGAAGGAGAAGGTGAAGTCTGGAGGGTGAATCAGAAGAAGCAGAAGAAGAAGAAGGAGAAGGTGAAGTCAGGAGGGTGAATCAGAAGAAGCAGAAGAAGGAGAAGGAGAAGGTGAAGTTAGGAGGGTGAATCAGAAGAAGCAAGAGAAGGAGAAGGAGCAGGTGAAGTCAGGGGGGTGAAGCAGAAGAAGTAGAAGAAGGAGAAGGAGAAGGTGAAGTCAGGACGGTGAAGCAGAAGAAGCAGAAAAAGGAGAAGAAGAAGGTGAAGTCTGGAGGGCGCAGCAGAAGAAGCAGAAGAAGGAGAAGGAGAAGGTGAAGTCTGGAGGGTGAAGCAGAAGAAGCAGAAGAAGGAGAAGGAGAAGGTGAAGTCTGGAGGGTGAATCAGAAGAAGTAGAAGAAGGAGAAGGAGAAGGTGAAGTCAGGAGAGTGAAGCAGAAGAAGCAGAAGAAGGAGAAGGAGAAGGTGAAGTCTGGAGGGTGAAGCAGAAGAAGCAGAAGAAGGAGAAGGAGAAGGTGATGTCTGGAGGGCGAAGCAGAAGAAGCAGAAGAAGGAGAAGGAGAAGGTGAAGTCTGGAGGGTGAAGCAGAGGAAGCAGAAGAAGGAGAAGGAGAAGGTGAAGTCTGGAGGGTGAAGCAGAAGAAACAGAAGAAGGAGAAGGAGAAGGTGAAGACTGGAGGGTGAATCTGAAGAGGTAGAAGAAGGAGAAGGAGAAGGTGAAGTCTGGAGGGTGAATCAGAAGAAGTAGAAGAAGGAGAAGGAGAAGGTGAAGTCTGGAGGGTGAATCAGAAGAAGCAGAAGAAGGAGAAGGAGAAGGTGAAGTCTGGAGGGTGAATCAGAAGAAGCAGAAGAAGGAGAAGGAGAAGATGAAGTCTGGAGGGTGAATCAGAAGAAGCAGAAGAAGGAGAAGGAGAAGGTGAAGTCTGGAGGGTGAAACAGAAGAAGCAGAAGAAGGAGAAGGAGAAGGTGAAGTAAGGAGGGTGAATCAGAAGAAGTAGAAGAAGGAGAAGGAGAAGGTGAAGTCTGGAGGGTGAATCAGAAGAAGTAGAAGAAGGAGAAGGAGAAGGTGATGTCTGGAGGGCGAAGCAGAAGAAGCAGAAGAAGGAGAAGGAGAAGGTGAAGTCTGGAGGGTGAAGCAGAGGAAGCAGAAGAAGGAGAAGGAGAAGGTGAAGTCTGGAGGGTGAATCAGAAGTAGTAGAAGAAGGAGAAGGAGAAGGTGAAGTCAGGAGGGTGAAGCAGAAGAAGCAGAAGAAGGAGAAGGAGAAGGTGAAGTCAGGATGGTGAATCGGAAGAAGTAGAAGAAGGAGAAGGAGAAGGTGAAGTCTGGAGGGTGAATCAGAAGAAGTAGAAGAAGGAGAAGTAGAAGGTGAAGTCTGGAGGGTGAATCAGAAAAAGTAGAAGAAGGAGAAGGAGAAGGTGAAGTCTGGAGGGTGAATCAGAAGAAGCAGAAGAAGGAGAAGGAGAAGGTGAAGTCTGGAGGGAGAAGCAGAAGAAGTAGAAGAAGGAGAAGGAGAAGGTGAAGTCTGGAGGGTGAATCAGAAGAAGTAGAAGAAGGAGAAGGAGAAGGTGAAGTCTGGAGGGTGAATCAGAAGAAGCAGAAGAAGGAGAAGGAGAAGGTGAAGTCTGGAGGGTGAATCAGAAGAAGCAGAAGAAGGAGAAGGAGAAGGTGAAGTCTGGAGGGTGAAACAGAAGAAGCAGAATAAGGAGAAGGAGAAGGTGAAGTCAGGAGGGTGAATCAGAAGAAGCAGAAGAAGGAGAAGGAGAAGGTGAAGTAAGGAGGGTGAATCAGAAGAAGCAGAAGAAGGAGAAGGAGAAGGTGAAGTCTGGAGTGTGAAGCAGAAGAAGCAAAAGAAGGAGAAGGAGAAGGTGAAGTCTGGAGGGTGAATCAGAAGCAGTAGAAGAAGGAGAAGGAGAAGGTGAAGTCTGGAGGGTGAAGCAGAAGAAGTAGAAGAAGGAGAAGGAGAAGGTGAAGTCAGGAGGGTGAATCAGAAGAAACAGAAGAAGGACAAGGAGAAGGTGAAGTCTGGAGGGTGAATCAGAAGAAGTAGAAGAAGGAGAAGGAGAAGGTGTAGTCTGGAGCGTGAATCAGAAGAAGTAGACGAAGGAGAAGGAGAAGGTGAAGTCTGGAGGGTGAACCAGAAGAAGCAGAAGAAGGAGAAGGAGAAGGTGAAGTCTGGAGGGTGAATCAGAAGAAGTAGAAGAAGGAGAAGGAGCAGGTGAAGTCTGGAGGGTGAATCATAAGAAGCAGAAGAAGGAGAAGGAGAAGGTGAAGTCTGGAGGGTGAATCAGAAGAAGCAGAAGAAGGAGAAGGAGAAGGTGAAGTCTGGAGGGTGAAACAGAAGAAGCAGAATAAGGAGAAGGAGAAGGTGAAGTCAGGAGGGTGAATCAGAAGACGCAGAAGAAGGAGAAGGAGAAGGTGAAGTAAGGAGGGTGAATCAGAAGAAGCAGAAGAAGGAGAAGGAGAAGGTGAAGTCTGGAGTGTGAAGCAGAAGAAGCAAAAGAAGGAGAAGGAGAAGGTGAAGTCTGGAGGGTGAATCAGAAGAAGCAGAAGAAGGAGAAGGAGAAGGTGAAGTCTGGAGGGTGAAGCAGAAGAAGTAGAAGAAGGAGAAGGAGAAGGTGAAGTCAGGAGGGTGAATCAGAAGAAGTAGAAGAAGGAGAAGGAGAAGGTGAAGTCAGGAGGGTGAATCAGAAGAAGCAGAAGAAGGAGAAGGAGAAGGTGAAGTCTGGACGGTGAATCAGAAGAATCAGAAGAAGGAGAAGGAGAAGGTGAAGTCTGGAGGGTGAATCAGAAGAAGCAGAAGAAAGAGAAGGAGAAGGTGAAGTCTGGAGGGTGAATCAGAAGAAGTAGAAGAAGGAAAAGGAGAAGGTGAAGTCTGGAGGGTGAATCAGAAAAAGCAGAAGAAGGAGAAGGAGAAGGTGAAGTCTGGAGGGTGAATCAGAAGAAGCAGAAGAAGGAGAAGGAGAAGGTGAAGTCTGGAGGGTGAATCAGAAGAAGCAGAAGAAGGAGAAGGAGAAGGTGAAGTCTGGAGGGTGAATCAGAAGAAGCAGAATAAGGAGAAGGAGAAGGTGAATTCTGGAGGGTGAATCAGAAGAAGCAGAAAAAGGAGAAGGAGAAGGTGAAGTCTGAAGGGTGAATCAGAAGAAGTAGAAGAAGGAGAAGGAGAAGGTGAAGTCTGGAGGGTGAAGCAGAAGAAGTAGAAGAAAGAGAAGGAGAAGGTGAAGTCAGGAGGGTGAATCAGAAGAAGTAGAAGAAGGAGAAGGAGAAGGTGAAGTCTGGAGGGTGAATCAGAAGAAGTAGAAGAAGGAGAAGGAGAAGGTGAAGTCTGGAGGGTGAAGCAGAAGAAGTAGAAGAAGGAGAAGGAGAAGGTGAAGTCAGGAGGGTGAATCAGAAGAAGTAGAAGAAGGAGAAGGAGAAGGTGAAGTCAGGAGGGTGAATCAGAAGAAGCAGAAGAAGGAGAAGGAGAAGGTGAAGTCTGGAGGGTGAATCAGAAGAATCAGAAGAAGGAGAAGGAGAAGGTGAAGTCTGGAGGGTGAATCAGAAGAAGTAGAAGAAGGAGAAGGAGATGGTGAAGTCTGGAGGGTGAATCAGAAGAAGCAGAAGAAGGAGAAGGAGAAGGTGAAGTCTGGAGGGTGAATCAGAAGAAGCAGAAGAAGGAGAAGGAGAAGATGAAGTCTGGAGGGTGAATCAGAAGAAGCAGAAGAAGGAGAAGGAGAAGGTGAAGTCTGGAGGGTGAAACAGAAGAAGCAGAAGAAGGAGAAGGAGAAGGTGAAGTCTGGAGGGTGAATCAGAAGAAGCAGAAGAAGAAGAAGGAGAAGGTGAAGTCAGGAGGGTGAATCAGAAGAAGCAGAAGAAGGAGAAGGAGAAGGTGAAGTTAGGAGGGTGAATCAGAAGAAGCAAGAGAAGGAGAAGGAGCAGGTGAAGTCAGGGGGGTGAAGCAGAAGAAGTAGAAGAAGGAGAAGGAGAAGGTGAAGTCAGGACGGTGAAGCAGAAGAAGCAGAAAAAGGAGAAGGAGAAGGTGAAGTCTGGAGGGCGCAGCAGAAGAAGCAGAAGAAGGAGAATGAGAAGGTGAAGTCTGGAGGGTGAAGCAGAAGAAGCAGAAGAAGGAGAAGGAGAAGGTGAAGTCTGGAGGGTGAATCAGAAGAAGTAGAAGAAGGAGAAGGAGAAGGTGAAGTCAGGAGAGTGAAGCAGAAGAAGCAGAAGAAGGAGAAGGAGAAGGTGAAGTCTGGAGGGTGAAGCAGAAGAAGCAGAAGAAGGAGAAGGAGAAGGTGATGTCTGGAGGGCGAAGCAGAAGAAGCAGAATAAGGAGAAGGAGAAGGTGAAGTCTGGAGGGTGAAGCAGAGGAAGCAGAAGAAGGAGAAGGAGAAGGTGAAGTCTGGAGGGTGAATCAGAAGAAGTAGAAGAAGGAGAATGAGAAGGTGAAGTCAGGAGGGTGAAGCAGAAGAAGCAGAAGAAGGAGAAGGAGAAGGTGAAGTCAGGAGGGTGAATCGGAAGAAGTAGAAGAAGGAGAAGGTGAAGTCTGGAGGGTGAATCAGAAGATGTAGAAGAAGGAGAAGTAGAAGGTGAAGTCTGGAGGGTGAATCAGAAGAAGTAGAAGAAGGAGAAGGAGAAGGTGAAGTCTGGAGGGTGAATCAGAAGAAGCAGAAGAAGGAGAAGCAGAAGGTGAAGTCTGGAGGGAGAAGCAGAAGAAGTAGAAGAAGGAGAAGGAGAAGGTGAAGTCTGGAGGGTGAATCAGAAGAAGTAGAAGAAGGAGAAGGAGAAGGTGAAGTCTGGAGGGTGAATCAGAAGAAGCAGAAGAAGGAGAAGGAGAAGGTGAAGTCTGGAGGGTGAATCAGAAGAAGCAGAAGAAGGAGAAGGAGAAGGTGAAGTCTGGAGGGTGAAACAGAAGAAGCAGAATAAGGAGAAGGAGAAGGTGAAGTCAGGAGCGTGAATCAGAAGAAGCAGAAGAAGGAGAAGGAGAAGGTGAAGTAAGGAGGGTGAATCAGAAGAAGCAGAAGAAGGAGAAGGAGAAGGTGAAGTCTGGAGTGTGAAGCAGAAGAAGCAAAAGAAGGAGAAGGAGAAGGTGAAGTCTGGAGGGTGAATCAGAAGAAGTAGAAGAAGGAGAAGGAGAAGGTGAAGTCTGGAGGGTGAAGCAGAAGAAGTAGAAGAAGGAGAAGGAGAAGGTGAAGTCAGGAGGGTGAATCAGAAGAAGTAGAAGAAGGAGAAGGAGAAGGTGAAGTCAGGAGGGTGAATCAGAAGAAGCAGAAGAAGGAGAAGGAGAAGGTGAAGTCAGGAGGGTGAATCAGAAGAATCAGAAGAAGGAGAAGGAGAAGGTGAAGTCTGGAGGGTGAATCAGAAGAAGCAGAAGAAAGAGAAGGAGAAGGTGAAGTCTGGAGGGTGAATCAGAAGAAGCAGAAGAAGGAGAAGGAGAAGGTGAAGTCTGGAGGGAGAAGCAGAAGAAGTAGAAGAAGGAGAAGGAGAAGGTGAAGTCTGGAGGGTGAATCAGAAGAAGTAGAAGAAGGAGAAGGAGAAGGTGAAGTCTGGAGGGTGAATCAGAAGAAGTAGAAGAAGGAGAAGGAGAAGGTGAAGTCTGGAGGGTGAATCAGAAGAAACAGAAGAAGGAGAAGGAGAAGGTGAAGTCTGGAGGGTGAATCAGAAGAAGTAGAAGAAGGAGAAGGAGAAGGTGTAGTCTGGAGGGTGAATCAGAAGAAGTAGACGAAGGAGAAGGAGAAGGTGAAGTCTGGAGGGTGAACCAGAAGAAGCAGAAGAAGGAGAAGGAGAAGGTGATGTCTGGAGGGTGAATCAGAAGAAGTAGAAGAAGGAGAAGGAGAAGGTGAAGTCTGGAGGGTGAATCAGAAGAAGCAGAAGAAGGAGAAGGAGAAGGTGAAGTCTGGAGGGTGAATCAGAAGAAGCAGAAGAAGGAGAAGGAGAAGATGAAGTCTGGAGGGTGAAACAGAAGAAGCAGAATAAGGAGAAGGAGAAGGTGAAGTCAGGAGGGTGTATCAGAAGAAGCAGAAGAAGGAGAAGGCGAAGGTGAAGTAAGGAGGGTGAATCAGAAGAAGCAGAAGAAGGAGAAGGAGAAGGTGAAGTCTGGAGTGTGAAGCAGAAGAATCAAAAGAAGGAGAAGGAGAAGGTGAAGTCTGGAGGGTGAATCAGAAGAAGCAGAAGAAGGAGAAGGAGAAGGTGAAGTCTGGAGGGTGAAGCAGAAGAAGTAGAAGAAGGAGAAGGAGAAGGTGCAGTCAGGAGGGTGAATCAGAAGAAGTAGAAGAAGGAGAAGGAGAAGGTGAAGTCAGGAGGGTGAATCAGAAGAAGCAGAAGAAGGAGAAGGAGAAGGTGAAGTCTGGACGGTGAATCAGAAGAATCAGAAGAAGGAGAAGGAGCAGGTGAAGTCTGGAGGGTGAATCAGAAGAAGCAGAATAAAGAGAAGGAGAAGGTGAAGTCTGGAGGGTGAGTCAGAAGAAGTAGAAGAAGGAGAAGGAGAAGGTGAAGTCTGGAGGGTGAATCAGAAAAAGCAGAAGAAGTAGAAGGAGAAGGTGAAGTCTGGAGGGTGAATCAGAAGAAGCAGAAGAAGGAGAAGGAGAAGGTGAAGTCTGGAGGGTGAATCAGAAGAAGCAGAAGAAGGAGAAGGAGAAGGTGAAGTCTGGAGGGTGAATCAGAAGAAGCAGAATAAGGAGAAGGAGAAGGTGAAGTCTGGAGGGTGAATCAGAAGAAGCAGAAAAAGGAGAAGGAGAAGGTGAAGTCTGAAGGGTGAATCAGAAGAAGTAGAAGAAGGAGAAGGAGAAGGTGAAGTCTGGAGGGTGAAGCAGAAGAAGTAGAAGAAGGAGAAGGAGAAGGTGAAGTCAGGAGGGTGAATCAAAAGAAGTAGAAGAAGGAGAAGGAGAAGGTGAAGTCTGGAGGGTGAATCAGAAGAAGTAGAAGAAGGAGAAGGAGAAGGTGAAGTCTGGAGGGTGAAGCAGAAGAAGTAGAAGAAGGAGAAGGAGAAGGTGAAGTCAGGAGGGTGAATCAGAAGAAGTAGAAGAAGGAGAAGGAGAAGGTGAAGTCAGGAGGGTGAATCAGAAGAAGCAGAAGAAGGAGAAGGAGAAGGTGAAGTCTGGAGGGTGAATCAGAAGAATCAGAAGAAGGAGAAGGAGAAGGTGAAGTCTGGAGGGTGAATCAGAAGAAGCAGAAGAAAGAGAAGGAGAAGGTGAAGTCTGGAGGGTGAATCAGAAGAAGTAGAAGAAGGAGAAGGAGAAGGTGAAGTCTGGAGGGTGAATCAGAAAAAGCAGAAGAAGGAGAAGGAGACGGTGAAGTCTGGAGGGTGAATCAGAAGAAGCAGAAGAAGGAGAAGGAGAAGGTGAAGTCTGGAGGGTGAATCAGAAGAAGCAGAAGAAGGAGAAGGAGAAGGTGAAGTCTGGAGGGTGAATCAGAAGAAGCAGAATAAGGAGAAGGAGAAGGTGAAGTCTGGAGGGTGAATCAGAAGAAGCAGAAAAAGGAGAAGGAGAAGGTGAAGTCTGAAGGGTGAATCAGAAGAAGTAGAAGAAGGAGAAGGAGAAGGTGAAGTCTGGAGGGTGAAGCAGAAGAAGTAGAAGAAGGAGAAGGAGAAGGTGAAGTCAGGAGGGTGAATCAGAAGAAGTAGAAGAAGGAGAAGGAGAAGGTGAAGTCAGGAGGGTGAATCAGAAGAAGGAGAAGGAGAAGATGAAGTCTGGAGGGTGAATCAGAAGAATCAGAAGAAGGAGAAGGAGAAGGTGAAGTCTGGAGGGTGAATCAGAAGAAGCAGAAGAAAGAGAAGGAGAAGGTGAAGTCTGGAGGGTGAAGCAGAAGAAACAGAAGAAGGAGAAGGAGAAGGTGAAGACTGGAGGGTGAATCAGAAGAAGTAGAAGAAGGAGAAGGAGAAGGTGAAGTCTGGAGGGTGAATCAGAAGAAGTAGAAAAAGGAGAAGGAGAAGGTGAAGTCTGGAGGGTGAATCAGAAGAAGCAGAAGAAGGAGAAGGAGCAGGTGAAGTCTGGAGGGTGAATCAGAAGAAGCAGAAGAAGGAGAAGGAGAAGATGAAGTCTGGAGGGTGAATCAGAAGAAGTAAAAGAAGGAGAAGGAGAAGGTGAGGTCTGGAGGGTGAATCAGAAGAAGCAGAAGAAGGAGAAGGAGAAGGTGAAGTCTGGAGGGTGAATCAGAAGAAGCAGAAGAAGGAGAAGGAGAAGGTGAAGTCTGGAGGGTGAATCAGAAGAAGCAGAAGAAGGAGAAGGAGAAGGTGAAGTCAGGAGGGTGAATCAGAAGAAGCAGAAGAAGGAGAAGGAGAAGGTGAAGTTAGGAGGGTGAATCAGAAGAAGCAGAAGAAGGAGAAGGAGCAGGTGATGTCAGGGGGATGAAGCAGAAGAAGTAGAAGAAGGAGAAGGAGAAGGTGAAGTCAGGACGGTGAAGCAGAAGAAGCAGAAGAAGGAGAAGGAGAAGGTGAAGTCTGGAGGGTGAATCAGAAGAAGTAGAAGAAGGAGAAGGAGAAGGTGAAGTCAGGAGGGTGAATCAGAAGAAGGAGAAGGAGAAGATGAAGTCTGGAGGGTGAATCAGAAGAATCAGAAGAAGGAGAAGGAGAAGGTGAAGTCTGGAGGGTGAATCAGAAGAAGCAGAAGAAAGAGAAGGAGAAGGTGAAGTCTGGAGGGTGAAGCAGAAGAAACAGAAGAAGGAGAAGGAGAAGGTGAAGACTGGAGGGTGAATCAGAAGAAGTAGAAGAAGGAGAAGGAGAAGGTGAAGTCTGGAGGGTGAATCAGAAGAAGTAGAAAAAGGAGAAGGAGAAGGTGAAGTCTGGAGGGTGAATCAGAAGAAGCAGAAGAAGGAGAAGGAGCAGGTGAAGTCTGGAGGGTGAATCAGAAGAAGCAGAAGAAGGAGAAGGAGAAGATGAAGTCTGGAGGGTGAATCAGAAGAAGTAAAAGAAGGAGAAGGAGAAGGTGAGGTCTGGAGGGTGAATCAGAAGAAGCAGAAGAAGGAGAAGGAGAAGGTGAAGTCTGGAGGGTGAATCAGAAGAAGCAGAAGAAGGAGAAGGAGAAGGTGAAGTCTGGAGGGTGAATCAGAAGAAGCAGAAGAAGGAGAAGGAGAAGGTGAAGTCAGGAGGGTGAATCAGAAGAAGCAGAAGAAGGAGAAGGAGAAGGTGAAGTTAGGAGGGTGAATCAGAAGAAGCAGAAGAAGGAGAAGGAGCAGGTGATGTCAGGGGGATGAAGCAGAAGAAGTAGAAGAAGGAGAAGGAGAAGGTGAAGTCAGGACGGTGAAGCAGAAGAAGCAGAAGAAGGAGAAGGAGAAGGTGAAGTCTGGAGGGTGAATCAGAAGAAGTAGAGAAGGAGAAGGAGAAGGTCAAGTCTGGAGGGTGAATCAGAAGAAGTAGAATAAGGAGAAGGAGAAGGTGAAGTCTGGAGGGTGAAGCAGAAGAAGTAGAAGAAGGAGAAGGAGAAGGTGAAGTCTGGAGGGTGAATCAGAAGAAGCAGAAGAAGGAGAAGGAGAAGGTGAAGTCTGGAGGGTGAATCAGAAGAAGTAGAAGAAGGAGAAGGAGAAGGTGAAGTCTGGAGGGTGAAGCAGAAGAAGTAGAAGAAGGAGAAGGAGAAGGTGAAGTCAGGAGGGTGAATCAGAAGAAGTAGAAGAAGGAGAAGGAGAAGGTGAAGTCAGGAGGGTGAATCAGAAGAAGCAGAAGAAGGAGAAGGAGAAGGTGAAGTCTGGAGGGTGAATCAGAAGAATCAGAAGAAGGAGAAGGAGAAGGTGAAGTCTGGAGGGTGAATCAGAAGAAGCAGAGGAAGGAGAAGGAGAAGGTGAAGTCTGGAGGGTGAATCAGAAGAAGCAGAATAAGGAGAAGGAGAAGGTGAAGTCTGGAGGGTGAATCAGAAGAAGCAGAATAAGGAGAAGGAGAAGGTGAAGTCTGGAGGGTGAATCAGAAGAAGCAGAAGAAGGAGAAGGAGAAGATGAAGTCTGGAGGGTGAATCAGAAGAAGTAGAAGAAGGAGAAGGAGAAGGTGAAGTCTGGAGGGTGAAGCAGAAGAAGTAGAAGAAGGAGAAGGAGAAGGTGAAGTCAGGAGGGTGAATCAGAAGAAGTAGAAGAAGAAGAAGGAGAAGGTGAAGTCAGGAGGGTGAATCAGATGAAGCAGAAGAAGGAGAAGGAGAAGGTGAAGTCTGGAGGGTGAATCAGAAGAATCAGAAGAAGGAGAAGTAGAAGGTGAAGTCTGGAGGGTGAATCAGAAGAAGCAGAAGAAAGAGAAGGAGAAGGTGAAGTCTGGAGGGTGAAGCAGAAGAAACAGAAGAAGGAGAAGGTGAAGACTGGAGGGTGAATCAGAAGAAGTAGAAGAAGGAGAAGGAGAAGGTGAAGTCTGGAGGGTGAATCAGAAGAAGTAGAAGAAGGAGAAGGAGAAGGTGAAGTCTGGGGGGTGAATCAGAAGAAGCAGAAGAAGGAGAAGGAGAAGGTGAAGTCTGGAGGGTGAATCAGAAGAAGCAGAAGAAGGAGAAGGAGAAGATGAAGTCTGGAGGGTGAATCAGAAGAAGTAGAAGAAGGAGAAGGAGAAGGTGAAGTCTGGAGGGTGAATCAGAAGTAGTAGAAGAAGGAGAAGGAGAAGGTGAAGTCTGGACGGTGAATCAGAAGAAACAGAAGAAGGAGAAGGTGAAGTCTGGAGGGTGAATCAGAAGAAGTAGAAGAAGGAGAAGGAGAAGGTGTGGTCTGGAGCGTGAATCAGAAGAAGTAGACGAAGGAGAAGGAGAAGGTGAAGTCTGGAGGGTGAATCAGAAGAAGCAGAAGAAGGAGAAGGAGAAGGTGAAGTCTGGAGGGTGAATCAGAAGAAGCAGAAGAAGTAGAAGGAGAAGGTGAAGTCTGGAGGGTGAAGCAGAAGAAGTAGAAGAAGGAGAAGGAGAAGGTGAAGTCAGGAGGGTGAATCAGAAGAAGTAGAATAAGGAGAAGGAGAAGGTGAAGTCAGGAGGGTGAATCAGAAGAAGCAGAAGAAGGAGAAGGAGAAGGTGAAGTCTGGAGGGTGAATCAGAAGAAGTAGAAGAAGGAGAAGGAGAAGGTGAAGTCTGGAAGGTGAAGCAGAAGAAGTAGAAGAAGGAGAAGGAGAAGGTGAAGTCAGGAGGGTGAATCAGAAGAAGTAGAAGAAGAAGAAGGAGAAGGTGAAGTCAGGAGGGTGAATCAGATGAAGCAGAAGAAGGAGAAGGAGAAGGTGAAGTCTGGAGGGTGAATCAGAAGAATCAGAAGAAGGAGAAGGAGAAGGTGAAGTCTGGAGGGAGAAGCAGAAGAAGTAGAAGAAGGAGAAGGAGAAGGTGAAGTCTGGAGGGAGAAGCAGAAGAAGCAGAAGAAGGAGAAGGAGAAGGTGAAGTCTGGAGGGTGAATCAGAAGAAGTAGAAGAAGGAGAAGGAGAAGGTGAAGTCTGGAGGGTGAATCAGAAGAAGCAGAAGAAGGAGAAGGAGAAGGTGAAGTCTGGAGGGTGAAGCAGAAGAAGTAGAAGAAGGAGAAGGAGAAGGTGAAGTCAGGAGGATGAATCAGAAGAAGTAGAAGAAGGAGAAGGAGAAGGTGAAGTCAGGAGGGTGAATCAGAAGAAGCAGAAGAAGGAGAAGGAGAAGGTGAAGTCTGGAGGGTGAATCAGAAGAATCAGAAGAAGGAGAAGGAGAAGGTGAAGTCTGGAGGGTGAATCAGAAGAAGCAGAAGAAAGAGAAGGAGAAGGTGAAGTCTGGAGGGTGAATCAGAAGAAGTAGAAGAAGGAGAAGGAGAAGGTGAAGTCTGGAGGGTGAATCAGAAAAAGCAGAAGAAGGAGAAGGAGAAGGTGAAGTCTGGAGGGTGAATCAGAAGAAGCAGAAGAAGGAGAAGGAGAAGGTGAAGTCTGGAGGGTGAATCGGAAGAAGCAGAAGAAGGAGAAGGAGAAGGTGAAGTCTGGAGGGTGAATCAGAAGAATCAGAATAAGGAGAAGGAGAAGGTGAAGTCTGGAGGGTGAATCAGAAGAAGCAGAAAAAGGAGAAGGAGAAGGTGAAGTCTGAAGGGTGAATCAGAAGAAGTAGAAGAAGGAGAAGGAGAAGGTGAAGTCTGGAGGGTGAAGCAGAAGAAGTAGAAGAAGGAGAAGGAGAAGGTGAAGTCAGGAGGGTGAATCAGAAGAAGTAGAAGAAGGAGAAGGAGAAGGTGAAGTCAGGAGGGTGAATCAGAAGAAGCAGAAGAAGGAGAAGGAGAAGGTGAAGTCTGGAGGGTGAATCAGAAGAATCAGAAGAAGGAGAAGGAGAAGGTGAAGTCTGGAGGGTGAATCAGAAGAAGCAGAAGAAAGAGAAGGAGAAGGTGAAGTCTGGAGGGTGAAGCAGAAGAAATAGAAGAAGGAGAAGGAGAAGGTGAAGACTGGAGGGTGAATCAGAAGAAGTAGAAGAAGGAGAAGGAGAAGGTGAAGTCTGGAGGGTGAATCAGAAGAAGTAGAAGAAGGAGAAGGAGAAGGTGAAGTCTGGAGGGTGAATCAGAAGAAGCAGAAGAAGGAGAAGGAGAAGGTGAAGTCTGGAGGGTGAATCAGAAGAAGCAGAAGAAGGAGAAGGAGAAGATGAAGTCTGGAGGGTGAATCAGAAGAAGTAGAAGAAGGAGAAGGAGAAGGTGAGGTCTGGAGGGTGAATCAGAAGAAGCAGAAGAAGGAGAAGGAGAAGGTGAAGTCTGGAGGGTGAATCAGAAGAAGCAGAAGAAGGAGAAGGAGAAGGTGAAGTCTGGAGGGTGAATCAGAAGAAGCAGAAGAAGGAGAAGGAGAAGGTGAAGTTAGGAGGGTGAATCAGAAGAAGCAGAAGAAGGAGAAGGAGCAGGTGATGTCAGGGGGATGAAGCAGAAGAAGTAGAAGAAGGAGAAGGAGAAGGTGAAGTCAGGACGGTGAAGCAGAAGAAGCAGAAGAAGGAGAAGGAGAAGGTGAAGTCTGGAGGGTGAATCAGAAGAAGTAGATGAAGGAGAAGGAGAAGGTCAAGTCTGGAGGGTGAATCAGAAGAAGTAGAATAAGGAGAAGGAGAAGGTGAAGTCTGGAGGGTGAAGCAGAAGAAGTAGAAGAAGGAGAAGGAGAACGTGAAGTCAGGAGGGTGAATCAGAAGAAATAGAAGAAGGAGAAGGAGAAGGTGAAGTCAGGAGGGTGAATCAGAAGAAGCAGAAGAAGGAGAAGGAGAAGGTGAAGTCTGGAGGGTGAATCAGAAGAAGCAGAAGAAGGAGAAGGAGAAGATGAAGTCTGGAGGGTGAATCAGAAGAAGTAGAAGAAGGAGAAGGAGAAGGTGAGGTCTGGAGGGTGAATCAGAAGAAGCAGAAGAAGGAGAAGGAGAAGGTGAAGTCTGGAGGGTGAATCAGAAGAAGCAGAAGAAGGAGAAGGAGAAGGTGAAGTCAGGAGGGTGAATCAGAAGAAGCAGAAGAAGGAGAAGGAGAAGGTGAAGTTAGGAGGGTGAATCAGAAGAAGCAGAAGAAGGAGAAGGAGCAGGTGATGTCAGGGGGATGAAGCAGAAGAAGTAGAAGAAGGAGAAGGAGAAGGTGAAGTCAGGACGGTGAAGCAGAAGAAGCAGAAGAAGGAGAAGGAGAAGGTGAAGTCTGGAGGGTGAATCAGAAGAAGTAGAAGAAGGCGAAGGAGAAGGTCAAGTCTGGAGGGTGAATCAGAAGAAGTAGAATAAGGAGAAGGAGAAGGTGAAGTCTGGAGGGTGAAGCAGAAGAAGTAGAAGAAGGAGAAGGAGAAGGTGAAGTCAGGAGGGTGAATCAGAAGAAGTAGAAGAAGGAGAAGGAGAAGGTGAAGTCAGGAGGGTGAATCAGAAGAAGCAGAAGAAGGAGAAGGAGAAGGTGAAGTCTGGAGGGTGAATCAGAAGAATCAGAAGAAGGAGAAGGTGAAGTCTGGAGGGTGAATCAGAAGAAGCAGAAGAAAGAGAAGGAGAAGGTGAAGTCTGGAGGGTGAATCAGAAGAAGTAGAAGAAGGAGAAGGAGAAGGTGAAGTCTGGAGGGTGAATCAGAAGAAGCAGAAGAAGGAGAAGGAGAAGATGAAGTCTGGAGGGTGAATCAGAAGAAGTAGAAGAAGGAGAAGGAGAAGGTGAAGTCTGGAGGGTGAAGCAGAAGAAGTAGAAGAAGGAGAAGGAGAAGGTGAAGTCAGGAGGGTGAATCAGAAGAAGTAGAAGAAGAAGAAGGAGAAGGTGAAGTCAGGAGGGTGAATCAGATGAAGCAGAAGAAGGAGAAGGAGAAGGTGAAGTCTGGAGGGTGAATCAGAAGAATCAGAAGAAGGAGAAGTAGAAGGTGAAGTCTGGAGGGTGAATCAGAAGAAGCAGAAGAAAGAGAAGGAGAAGGTGAAGTCTGGAGGGTGAAGCAGAAGAAACAGAAGAAGGAGAAGGTGAAGACTGGAGGGTGAATCAGAAGAAGTAGAAGAAGGAGAAGGAGAAGGTGAAGTCTGGAGGGTGAATCAGAAGAAGTAGAAGAAGGAGAAGGAGAAGGTGAAGTCTGGGGGGTGAATCAGAAGAAGCAGAAGAAGGAGAAGGAGAAGGTGAAGTCTGGAGGGTGAATCAGAAGAAGCAGAAGAAGGAGAAGGAGAAGATGAAGTCTGGAGGGTGAATCAGAAGAAGTAGAAGAAGGAGAAGGAGAAGGTGAAGTCTGGAGGGTGAATCAGAAGTAGTAGAAGAAGGAGAAGGAGAAGGTGAAGTCTGGACGGTGAATCAGAAGAAACAGAAGAAGGAGAAGGTGAAGTCTGGAGGGTGAATCAGAAGAAGTAGAAGAAGGAGAAGGAGAAGGTGTAGTCTGGAGCGTGAATCAGAAGAAGTAGACGAAGGAGAAGGAGAAGGTGAAGTCTGGAGGGTGAATCAGAAGAAGCAGAAGAAGGAGAAGGAGAAGGTGAAGTCTGGAGGGTGAATCAGAAGAAGCAGAAGAAGTAGAAGGAGAAGGTGAAGTCTGGAGGGTGAAGCAGAAGAAGTAGAAGAAGGAGAAGGAGAAGGTGAAGTCAGGAGGGTGAATCAGAAGAAGTAGAATAAGGAGAAGGAGAAGGTGAAGTCAGGAGGGTGAATCAGAAGAAGCAGAAGAAGGAGAAGGAGAAGGTGAAGTCTGGAGGGTGAATCAGAAGAAGTAGAAGAAGGAGAAGGAGAAGGTGAAGTCTGGAAGGTGAAGCAGAAGAAGTAGAAGAAGGAGAAGGAGAAGGTGAAGTCAGGAGGGTGAATCAGAAGAAGTAGAAGAAGAAGAAGGAGAAGGTGAAGTCAGGAGGGTGAATCAGATGAAGCAGAAGAAGGAGAAGGAGAAGGTGAAGTCTGGAGGGTGAATCAGAAGAATCAGAAGAAGGAGAAGGAGAAGGTGAAGTCTGGAGGGAGAAGCAGAAGAAGTAGAAGAAGGAGAAGGAGAAGGTGAAGTCTGGAGGGAGAAGCAGAAGAAGCAGAAGAAGGAGAAGGAGAAGGTGAAGTCTGGAGGGTGAATCAGAAGAAGTAGAAGAAGGAGAAGGAGAAGGTGAAGTCTGGAGGGTGAATCAGAAGAAGCAGAAGAAGGAGAAGGAGAAGGTGAAGTCTGGAGGGTGAAGCAGAAGAAGCAGAAGAAGGAGAAGGAGAAGGTGAAGTCTGGAGGGTGAATCAGAAGAATCAGAAGAAGGAGAAGGAGAAGGTGAAGTCTGGAGGGTGAATCAGAAGAAGCAGAAGAAAGAGAAGGAGAAGGTGAAGTCTGGAGGGTGAATCAGAAGAAGTAGAAGAAGGAGAAGGAGAAGGTGAAGTCTGGAGGGTGAATCAGAAAAAGCAGAAGAAGGAGAAGGAGAAGGTGAAGTCTGGAGGGTGAATCAGAAGAAGCAGAAGAAGGAGAAGGAGAAGGTGAAGTCTGGAGGGTGAATCGGAAGAAGCAGAAGAAGGAGAAGGAGAAGGTGAAGTCTGGAGGGTGAATCAGAAGAATCAGAATAAGGAGAAGGAGAAGGTGAAGTCTGGAGGGTGAATCAGAAGAAGCAGAAAAAGGAGAAGGAGAAGGTGAAGTCTGAAGGGTGAATCAGAAGAAGTAGAAGAAGGAGAAGGAGAAGGTGAAGTCTGGAGGGTGAAGCAGAAGAAGTAGAAGAAGGAGAAGGAGAAGGTGAAGTCAGGAGGGTGAATCAGAAGAAGTAGAAGAAGGAGAAGGAGAAGGTGAAGTCAGGAGGGTGAATCAGAAGAAGCAGAAGAAGGAGAAGGAGAAGGTGAAGTCTGGAGGGTGAATCAGAAGAATCAGAAGAAGGAGAAGGAGAAGGTGAAGTCTGGAGGGTGAATCAGAAGAAGCAGAAGAAAGAGAAGGAGAAGGTGAAGTCTGGAGGGTGAAGCAGAAGAAATAGAAGAAGGAGAAGGAGAAGGTGAAGACTGGAGGGTGAATCAGAAGAAGTAGAAGAAGGAGAAGGAGAAGGTGAAGTCTGGAGGGTGAATCAGAAGAAGTAGAAGAAGGAGAAGGAGAAGGTGAAGTCTGGAGGGTGAATCAGAAGAAGCAGAAGAAGGAGAAGGAGAAGGTGAAGTCTGGAGGGTGAATCAGAAGAAGCAGAAGAAGGAGAAGGAGAAGATGAAGTCTGGAGGGTGAATCAGAAGAAGTAGAAGAAGGAGAAGGAGAAGGTGAGGTCTGGAGGGTGAATCAGAAGAAGCAGAAGAAGGAGAAGGAGAAGGTGAAGTCTGGAGGGTGAATCAGAAGAAGCAGAAGAAGGAGAAGGAGAAGGTGAAGTCTGGAGGGTGAATCAGAAGAAGCAGAAGAAGGAGAAGGAGAAGGTGAAGTTAGGAGGGTGAATCAGAAGAAGCAGAAGAAGGAGAAGGAGCAGGTGATGTCAGGGGGATGAAGCAGAAGAAGTAGAAGAAGGAGAAGGAGAAGGTGAAGTCAGGACGGTGAAGCAGAAGAAGCAGAAGAAGGAGAAGGAGAAGGTGAAGTCTGGAGGGTGAATCAGAAGAAGTAGATGAAGGAGAAGGAGAAGGTCAAGTCTGGAGGGTGAATCAGAAGAAGTAGAATAAGGAGAAGGAGAAGGTGAAGTCTGGAGGGTGAAGCAGAAGAAGTAGAAGAAGGAGAAGGAGAACGTGAAGTCAGGAGGGTGAATCAGAAGAAATAGAAGAAGGAGAAGGAGAAGGTGAAGTCAGGAGGGTGAATCAGAAGAAGCAGAAGAAGGAGAAGGAGAAGGTGAAGTCTGGAGGGTGAATCAGAAGAAGCAGAAGAAGGAGAAGGAGAAGATGAAGTCTGGAGGGTGAATCAGAAGAAGTAGAAGAAGGAGAAGGAGAAGGTGAGGTCTGGAGGGTGAATCAGAAGAAGCAGAAGAAGGAGAAGGAGAAGGTGAAGTCTGGAGGGTGAATCAGAAGAAGCAGAAGAAGGAGAAGGAGAAGGTGAAGTCAGGAGGGTGAATCAGAAGAAGCAGAAGAAGGAGAAGGAGAAGGTGAAGTTAGGAGGGTGAATCAGAAGAAGCAGAAGAAGGAGAAGGAGCAGGTGATGTCAGGGGGATGAAGCAGAAGAAGTAGAAGAAGGAGAAGGAGAAGGTGAAGTCAGGACGGTGAAGCAGAAGAAGCAGAAGAAGGAGAAGGAGAAGGTGAAGTCTGGAGGGTGAATCAGAAGAAGTAGAAGAAGGCGAAGGAGAAGGTCAAGTCTGGAGGGTGAATCAGAAGAAGTAGAATAAGGAGAAGGAGAAGGTGAAGTCTGGAGGGTGAAGCAGAAGAAGTAGAAGAAGGAGAAGGAGAAGGTGAAGTCAGGAGGGTGAATCAGAAGAAGTAGAAGAAGGAGAAGGAGAAGGTGAAGTCAGGAGGGTGAATCAGAAGAAGCAGAAGAAGGAGAAGGAGAAGGTGAAGTCTGGAGGGTGAATCAGAAGAATCAGAAGAAGGAGAAGGAGAAGGTGAAGTCTGGAGGGTGAATCAGAAGAAGCAGAAGAAAGAGAAGGAGAAGGTGAAGTCTGGAGGGTGAATCAGAAGAAGTAGAAGAAGGAGAAGGAGAAGGTGAAGTCTGGAGTGTGAATCAGAAGAAGCAGAAGAAGGAGAAGGAGAAGGTGAAGTCTAGAGGGTGAATCAGAAGAAGCAGAATAAGGAGAAGGAGAAGGTGAAGTCTGGAGGGTGAATCAGAAGAAGCAGAAGAAGGAGAAGGAGAAGGTGAAGTCTGGAGGGTGAATCAGAAGAAGTAGAAGAAGGAGAAGGAGAAGGTGAAGTCTGGAGGGTGAAGCAGAAGAAGTAGAAGAAGGAGAAGGAGAAGGTGAAGTCAGGAGGGTGAATCAGAAGAAGTAGAAGAAGGAGAAGGAGAAGGTGAAGTCAGGAGGGTGAATCAGAAGAAGCAGAAGAAGGAGAAGGAGAAGGTGAAGTCTGGAGGGTGAATCAGAAGAATCAGAAGAAGGAGAAGGAGAAGGTGAAGTCTGGAGGGTGAATCAGAAGAAGCAGAGGAAGGAGAAGGAGAAGGTGAAGTCTGGAGGGTGAATCAGAAGAAGCAGTATAAGGAGAAGGAGAAGGTGAAGTCTGGAGGGTGAATCAGAAGAAGCAGAATAAGGAGAAGGAGAAGGTGAAGTCTGGAGGGTGAATCAGAAGAAGCAGAAGAAGGAGAAGGAGAAGATGAAGTCTGGAGGGTGAATCAGAAGAAGTAGAAGAAGGAGAAGGAGAAGGTGAAGTCTGGAGGGTGAAGCAGAAGAAGTAGAAGAAGGAGAAGGAGAAGGTGAAGTCAGGAGGGTGAATCAGAAGAAGTATAAGAAGAAGAAGGAGAAGGTGAAGTCAGGAGGGTGAATCAGATGAAGGAGAAGGTGAAGTCTGGAGGGTGAATCAGAAGAATCAGAAGAAGGAGAAGTAGAAGGTGAAGTCTGGAGGGTGAATCAGAAGAAGCAGAAGAAAGAGAAGGAGAAGGTGAAGTCTGGAGGGTGAAGCAGAAGAAACAGAAGAAGGAGAAGGTGAAGACTGGAGGGTGAATCAGAAGAAGTAGAAGAAGGAGAAAGAGAAGGTGAAGTCTGGAGGGTGAATCAGAAGAAGTAGAAGAAGGAGAAGGAGAAGGTGAAGTCTGGGGGGTGAATCAGAAGAAGCAGAAGAAGGAGAAGGAGAAGGTGAAGTCTGGAGGGTGAATCAGAAGAAGCAGAAGAAGGAGAAGGAGAAGATGAAGTCTGGAGGGTGAATCAGAAGAAGTAGAAGAAGGAGAAGGAGAAGGTGAAGTCTGGAGGGTGAATCAGAAGTAGTAGAAGAAGGAGAAGGAGAAGGTGAAGTCTGGACGGTGAATCAGAAGAAACAGAAGAAGGAGAAGGAGAAGGTGAAGTCTGGAGGGTGAATCAGAAGAAGTAGAAGAAGGAGAAGGAGAAGGTGTAGTCTGGAGGGTGAATCAGAAGAAGTAGACGAAGGAGAAGGAGAAGGTGAAGTCTGGAGGGTGAATCAGAAGAAGCAGAAGAAGGAGAAGGAGAAGGTGAAGTCTGGAGGGTGAATCAGAAGAAGCAGATGAAGGAGAAGGAGAAGGTGAAGTCTGGAGGGTGAATCAGAAGAAGCAGAATAAGGAGAAGGAGAAGGTGAAGTCTGGAGGGTGAATCAGAAGAAGCAGAAAAAGGAGAAGGAGAAGGTGAAGTCTGAAGGGTGAATCAGAAGAAGTAGAAGAAGGAGAAGGAGAAGGTGAAGTCTGGAGGGTGAAGCAGAAGAAGTAGAAGAAGGAGAAGGAGAAGATGAAGTCAGGAGGGTGAATCATAAGAAGCAGAAGAAGGAGAAGGAGAAGGTGAAGTCTGGAGGGTGAATCAGAAGAATCAGAAGAAGGAGAAGGAGAAGGTGAAGTCTGGAGGGTGAATCAGAAGAAGCAGAAGAAGGAGAAGGAGAAGGTGAAGTCTGGAGGGAGAAGCAGAAGAAGTAGAAGAAGGAGAAGGAGAAGGTGAAGTCTGGAGGGTGAATCAGAAGAAGTAGAAGAAGGAGAAGGAGAAGGTGAAGTCTGGAGGGTGAATCAGAAGAAGCAGAAGAAGGAGAAGGAGAAGGTGAAGTCTGGAGGGTGAATCAGAAGAAGCAGAAGAAGGAGAAGGAGAAGGTGAAGTCTGGAGGGTGAAACAGAAGAAGCAGAATAAGGAGAAGGAGAAGGTGAAGTCAGGAGGGTGAATCAGAAGAAGCAGAAGAAGGAGAAGGAGAAGGTGAAGTAAGGAGGGTGAATCAGAAGAAGCAGAAGAAGGAGAAGGAGAAGGTGAAGTCTGGAGTGTGAAGCAGAAGAAGCAAAAGAAGGAGAAGGAGAAGGTGAAGTCTGGAGGGTGAATCAGAAGAAGTAGAAGAAGGAGAAGGAGAAGGTGAAGTCTGGAGGGTGAAGCAGAAGAAGTAGAAGAAGGAGAAGGAGAAGGTGAAGTCAGGAGGGTGAATCAGAAGAAGTAGAAGAAGGAGAAGGAGAAGGTGAAGTCAGGAGGGTGAATCAGAAGAAGCAGAAGAAGGAGAAGGAGAAGGTGAAGTCTGGAGGGTGAATCAGAAGAATCAGAAGAAGGAGAAGGAGAACTTGAAGTCTGGAGGGTGAATCAGAAGAAGCAGAAGAAAGAGAAGGAGAAGGTGAAGTCTGGAGGGTGAATCAGAAGAAGTAGAAGAAGGAGAAGGAGAAGGTGAAGTCAGGAGGGTGAATCAGAAGAAGCAGAAGAAGGAGAAGGAGAAGGTGAAGTCTGGAGGGTGAATCAGAAGAATCAGAAGAAGGAGAAGGAGAACTTGAAGTCTGGAGGGTGAATCAGAAGAAGCAGAAGAAAGAGAAGGAGAAGGTGAAGTCTGGAGGGTGAATCAGAAGAAGCAGAAGAAGGAGAAGGAGAAGGTGAAGTCTGGAGGGAGAAGCAGAAGAAGTAGAAGAAGGAGAAGGAGAAGGTGAAGTCTGGAGGGTGAATCAGAAGAAGTAGAAGAAGGAGAAGGAGAAGGTGAAGTCTGGAGGGTGAATCAGAAGAAGTAGAAGAAGGAGAAGGAGAAGGTGAAGTCTGGAGGGTGAATCAGAAGAAACAGAAGAAGGAGAAGGAGAAGGTGAAGTCTGGAGGGTGAATCAGAAGAAGTAGAAGAAGGAGAAGGAGAAGGTGTAGTCTGGAGGGTGAATCAGAAGAAGTAGACGAAGGAGAAGGAGAAGGTGAAGTCTGGAGGGTGAACCAGAAGAAGCAGAAGAAGGAGAAGGAGAATGTGAAGTCTGGAGGGTGAATCAGAAGAAGTAGAAGAAGGAGAAGGAGAAGGTGAAGTCTGGAGGGTGAATCAGAAGAAGCAGAAGAAGGAGAAGGAGAAGGTGAAGTCTGGAGGGTGAATCAGAAGAAGCAGAAGAAGGAGAAGGAGAAGGTGAAGTCTGGAGGGTGAAACAGAAGAAGCAGAATAAGGAGAAGGAGAAGGTGAAGTCAGGAGGGTGAATCAGAAGAAGCAGAAGAAGGAGAAGGAGAAGGTGAAGTAAGGAGGGTGAATCAGAAGAAGCAGAAGAAGGAGAAGGAGAAGGTGAAGTCTGGAGTGTGAAGCAGAAGAAGCAAAAGAAGGAGAAGGAGAAGGTGAAGTCTGGAGGGTGAATCAGAAGAAGTAGAAGAAGGAGAAGGAGAAGGTGAAGTCTGGAGGGTGAAGCAGAAGAAGTAGAAGAAGGAGAAGGAGAAGGTGAAGTCAGGAGGGTGAATCAGAAGAAGTAGAAGAAGGAGAAGGAGAAGGTGAAGCCAGGACGGTGAATCAGAAGAAGCAGAAGAAGGAGAAGGAGAAGGTGAAGTCTGGAGGGTGAATCAGAAGAATCAGAAGAAGGAGAAGGAGAAGGTGAAGTCTGGAGGGTGAATCAGAAGAAGCAGAAGAAAGAGAAGGAGAAGGTGAAGTCTGGAGGGTGAATCAGAAGAAGCAGAAGAAGGAGAAGGAGAAGGTGAAGTCAGGAGGGTGAATCAGAAGAAGCAGAAGAAGGAGAAGGAGAAGGTGAAGTTAGGAGGGTGAATCAGAAGAAGCAGAAGAAGGAGAAGGAGAAGGTGAAGTCAGGAGGGTGAATCAGAAGAAGCAGAAGAAGGAGAAGGAGAGGGTGAAGTAAGGAGGGTGAATCAGAAGAAGCAGAAGAAGGAGAAGGAGAAGGTGAAGTCTGGAGTGTGAAGCAGAAGAAGCAAAAGAAGGAGAAGGAGAAGGTGAAGTCTGGAGGGTGAATCAGAAGAAGTAGAAGAAGGAGAAGGAGAAGGTGAAGTCTGGAGGGTGAAGC
Source organism: Somniosus microcephalus (assembly GCF_052327205.1). Taxonomy (NCBI): domain Eukaryota; kingdom Metazoa; phylum Chordata; class Chondrichthyes; order Squaliformes; family Somniosidae; genus Somniosus; species Somniosus microcephalus. The sequence continues at coordinate 775,237 of NW_028225244.1, read as the reverse complement.
AGAAGAAGTAGAAGAAGGAGAAGGAGAAGGTGAAGTCAGGAGGGTGAATCAGAAGAAGTAGAAGAAGGAGAAGGAGAAGGTGAAGCCAGGAGGGTGAATCAGAAGAAGCAGAAGAAGGAGAAGGAGAAGGTGAAGTCTGGAGGGTGAATCAGAAGAATCAGAAGAAGGAGAAGGAGAAGGTGAAGTCTGGAGGGTGAATCAGAAGAAGCAGAAGAAAGAGAAGGAGAAGGAGAAGTCTGGAGGGTGAATCAGAAGAAGCAGAAGAAGGAGAAGGAGAAGGTGAAGTCAGGAGGGTGAATCAGAAGAAGCAGAAGAAGGAGAAGGAGAAGGTGAAGTTAGGAGGGTGAAGCAGAAGAAGTAGAAGAAGGAGAAGGAGAAGGTGAAGTCAGGACGGTGAAGCAGAAGAAGCAGAAGAAGGAGAAGGAGAAGGTGAAGTCTGGAGGGTGAATCAGAAGAAGTAGAAGAAGGAGAACGAGAAGGTCAAGTCTGGAGGGTGAATCAGAAGAAGTAGAATAAGGAGAAGGAGAAGGTGAAGTCTGGAGGGTGAAGCAGAAGAAGTAGAAGAAGGAGAAGGAGAAGGTGAAGTCAGGAGGGTGAATCAGAAGAAGTAGAAGAAGGAGAAGGAGAAGGTGAAGTCAGGAGGGTGAATCAGAAGAAGCAGAAGAAGGAGAAGGAGAAGGAGAAGTCTGGAGGGTGAATCAGAAGAATCAGAAGAAGGAGAAGGAGAAGGTGAAGTCTGGAGGGTGAATCAGAAGAAGCAGAAGAAAGAGAAGGAGAAGGTGAAGTCTGGAGGGTGAATCAGAAGAAGTAGAAGAAGGAGAAGGAGAAGGTGAAGTCTGGAGTGTGAATCAGAAGAAGCAGAAGAAGGAGAAGGAGAAGGTGAAGTCTAGAGGGTGAATCAGAAGAAGCAGAATAAGGAGAAGGAGAAGGTGAAGTCTGGAGGGTGAATCAGAAGAAGCAGAAGAAGGAGAAGGAGAAGGTGAAGTCTGGAGGGTGAATCAGAAGAAGTAGAAGAAGGAGAAGGAGAAGGTGAAGTCTGGAGGGTGAAGCAGAAGAAGTAGAAGAAGGTGAAGTCAGGAGGGTGAATCAGAAGAAGCAGAAGAAGGAGAAGGAGAAGGTGAAGTCTGGAGGGTGAATCAGAAGAATCAGAAGAAGGAGAAGGAGAAGGTGAAGTCTGGAGGGTGAATCAGGAGAAGCAGAGGAAGGAGAAGGAGAAGGTGAAGTCTGAAGGGTGAATCAGAAGAATCAGAAGAAGGAGAAGGAGAAGGTGAAGTCTGGAGGGTGAATCAGAAGAAGCAGAATAAGGAGAAGGAGAAGGTGAAGTCTGGAGGGTGAATCAGAAGAAGCAGAAGAAGGAGAAGGAGAAGATGAAGTCTGGAGGGTGAATCAGAAGAAGTAGAAGAAGGAGAAGGAGAAGGTGAAGTATGGAGGGTGAAGCAGAAGAAGTAGAAGAAGGAGAAGGAGAAGGTGAAGTCAGGAGGGTGAATCAGAAGAAGTAGAAGAAGAAGAAGGAGAAGGTGAAGTCAGGAGGGTGAATCAGAAGAAGCAGAAGAAGGAGAAGGAGAAGGTGAAATCTGGAGGGTGAATCAGAAGAATCAGAAGAAGGAGAAGTAGAAGGTGAAGTCTGGAGGGTGAATCAGAAGAAGCAGAAGAAAGAGAAGGAGAAGGTGAAGTCTGGAGGGTGAAGCAGAAGAAGCAGAAGAAGGAGATGGAGAAGGTGAAGACTGGAGGGTAAATCAGAAGAAGTAGAAGAAGGAGAAGGAGAAGGTGAAGTCTGGAGGGTGAATCAGAAGAAGTAGAAGAAGGAGAAGGAGAAGGTGAAGTCTGGAGGGTGAATCAGAAGAAGCAGAAGAAGGAGAAGGAGAAGGAGAAGTCTGGAGGGTGAATCAGAAGAAGCAGAAGAAGGAGAAGGAGAAGGTGAAGTCTGGAGGGTGAAGCAGAAGAAGTAGAAGAAGGAGAAGGAGAAGGTGAAGTCAGGAGGGTGAATCAGAAGAAGTAGAAGAAGGAGAAGGAGAAGGTGAAGTCAGGAGGGTGAATCAGAAGAAGCAGAAGAAGGAGAAGGAGAAGGTGAAGTCTGGAGGGTGAATCAGAAGAATCAGAAGAAGGAGAAGGAGAAGGTGAAGTCTGGAGGGTGAATCAGAAGAAGCCGAAGAAGGAGAAGGAGAAGGTGAAGTCTGGAGGGTGAATCAGAAGAAGCAGAAGAAGGAGAAGGAGAAGGTGAAATCAGGAGGGTGAATCAGAAGAAGCAGAAGAAGGAGAAGGAGCAGGTGATGTCAGCGGGAGGAAGCAGAAGAAGTAGAAGAAGGAGAAGGAGAAGGTGAAGTCAGGACGGTGAAGCAGAAGAAGCAGAAGAAGGAGAAGGAGAATGTGAAGTCTGGAGGGTGAATCAGAATAAGTAGAAGAAGGAGAAGGAGAAGGTCAAGTCTGGAGGGTGAATCAGAAGAAGTAGAAGAAGGAGAAGGAGAAGGTGAAGTCTGGAGGGTGAAGCAGAAGAAGTAGAAGAAGGAGAAGGAGAAGTTGAAGTCAGGAGGGTGAATCAGAAGAAGTAGAAGAAGGAGAAGGAGAAGGTGAAGTCAGGAGGGTGAATCAGAAGAAGCAGAAGAAGGAGAAGAAGAAGGTGAAGTCTGGAGGGTGAATCAGAAGAAGTAGAAGAAGGAGAAGGAGAAGGTGTTGTCTGGAGGGTGAATCAGAAGAAGTAGACGAAGAAGAAGGAGAAGGTGAAGTCTGGAGGGTGAATCAGAAGAAGCAGAAGAAGGAAAAGGAGAAGGTGAAGTCTGGAGGGTGAATCAGAAGAAGTAGAAGAAGGAGAAGGAGAAGGTGAAGTCTGGAGGGTGAAGCAGAAGAAGTAGAAGAAGGAGAAGGAGAAGGTGAAGTAAGGAAGGTGAATCAGAAGAAGCAGAAGAAGGAGAAGGAGAAGGTGAAGTCTGGAGTGTGAAGCAGAAGAAGCAAAAGAAGGAGAAGGAGAAGGTGAAGTCTGGAGGGTGAATCAGAAGAAGTAGAAGAAGGAGAAGGAGAAGGTGATGTCTGGAGGGTGAAGCAGAAGAAGTAGAAGAAGGAGAAGGAGAAGGTGAAGTCAGGAGGGTGAATCAGAAGAAGTAGAAGAAGGAGAAGGAGAAGGTGAAGTCAGGAGGGTGAATCAGAAGAAGCAGAAGAAGGAGAAGGAGAAGGTGAAGTCTGGAGGGTGAATCAGAAGAATCAGAAGAAGGAGAAGGAGAAGGTGAAGTCTGGAGGGTGAATCAGAAGAAGCAGAAGAAAGAGAAGGAGAAGGTGAAGTCTGGAGGGTGAATCAGAAGAAGCAGAAGAAGGAAAAGGAGAAGGTGAAGTCTGGAGGGTGAAACAGAAGAAGCAGAATAAGGAGAAGGAGAAGGTGAAGTCAGGAGGGTGAATCAGAAGAAGCAGAAGAAGGAGAAGGAGAAGGTGAAGTAAGGAGGGTGAATCAGAAGAAGCAGAAGAAGGAGAAGGAGAAGGTGAAGTCTGGAGTGTGAAGCAGAAGAAGCAAAAGAAGGAGAAGGAGAAGGTGAAGTCTGGAGGGTGAATCAGAAGAAGTAGAAGAAGGAGAAGGAGAAGGTGAAGTCTGGAGGGTGAAGCAGAAGAAGTAGAAGAAGGAGAAGGAAAAGGTGAAGTCAGGAGGGTGAATCAGAAGAAGTAGAAGAAGGAGAAGGAGAAGGTGAAGTCAGGAGGGTGAATCAGAAGAAGCAGAAGAAGGAGAAGGAGAAGGTGAAGTCTGGAGGGTGAATCAGAAGAATCAGAAGAAGGAGAAGGAGAAGGTGAAGTCTGGAGGGTGAATCAGAAGAAGCAGAAGAAAGAGAAGGAGAAGGTGAAGTCTGGAGGGTGAATCAGAAGAAGCAGAAGAAGGAGAAGGAGAAGGTGAAGTCAGGAGGGTGAATCAGAAGAAGCAGAAGAAGGAGAAGGAGAAGGTGAAGTTAGGAGGGTGAATCAGAAGAAGCAGAAGAAGGAGAAGGAGCAGGTGATGTCAGGGGGATGAAGCAGAAGAAGTAGAAGAAGGAGAAGGAGAAGGTGAAGTCAGGACGGTGAAGCAGAAGAAGCAGAAGAAGGAGAAGGAGAAGGTGAAGTCTGGAGGGTGAATCAGAAGAAGTAGAAGAAGGAGAAGGAGAAGGTCAAGTCTGGAGGGTGAATCAGAAGAAGTAGAATAAGGAGAAGGACAAGGTGAAGTCTGGAGGGTGAAGCAGAAGAAGTAGAAGAAGGAGAAGGAGAAGGTGAAGTCAGGAGGGTGAATCAGAAGAAGTAGAAGAAGGAGAAGGAGAAGGTGAAGTCAGGAGGGTGAATCAGAAGAAGCAGAAGAAGGAGAAGGAGAAGGTGAAGTCTGGAGGGTGAAGCAGAAGAAGTAGAAGAAGGATAAGGAGAAGGTGAAGTCAGGAGGGTGAATCAGAAGAAGCAGGAGAAGGAGAAGGTGAAGTCTGGAGGGTGAATCAGAAGAATCAGAAGAAGGAGAAGGAGAAGGTGAAGTCTGGAGGGTGAATCAGAAGAAGCAGAGGAAGGAGAAGGAGAAGGTGAAGTCTGGAGGGTGAATCAGAAGAAGCAGAATAAGGAGAAGGAGAAGGTGAAGTCTGGAGGGTGAATCAGAAGAAGCAGAATAAGGAGAAGGAGAAGGTGAAGTCTGGAGGGTGAATCAGAAGAAGCAGAAGAAGGAGAAGGAGAAGATGAAGTCTGGAGGGTGAATCAGAAGAAGTAGAAGAAGGAGAAGGAGAAGGTGAAGTCTGGAGGGTGAAGCAGAAGAAGTAGAAGAAGGAGAAGGAGAAGGTGAAGTCAGGAGGGTGAATCAGAAGAAGTAGACGAAGAAGAAGGAGAAGGTGAAGTCAGGAGGGTGAATCAGAAGAAGCAGAAGAAGGAGAAGGAGAAGGTGAAGTCTGGAGGGTGAATCAGAAGAATCAGAAGAAGGAGAAGTAGAAGGTGAAGTCTGGAGGGTGAATCAGAAGAAGCAGAAGAAAGAGAAGGAGAAGGTGAAGTCTGGAGGGTGAAGCAGAAGAAACAGAAGAAGGAGAAGGAGAAGGTGAAGACTGGAGGGTGAATCAGAAGAAGTAGAAGAAGGAGAAGGAGAAGGTGAAGTCTGGAGGGTGAATCAGAAGAAGTAGAAGAAGGAGAAGGAGAAGGTGAAGTCTGGAGGGTGAATCAGAAGAAGTAGAAGAAGGAGAAGGAGAAGGTGAAGTCAGGAGGGTGAATCAGAAGAAGTAGAAGAAGAAGAAGGAGAAGGTGAAGTCAGGAGGGTGAATCAGAAGAAGCAGAAGAAGGAGAAGGAGAAGGTGAAGTCTGGAGGGTGAATCAGAAGAATCAGAAGAAGGAGAAGTAGAAGGTGAAGTCTGGAGGGTGAATCAGAAGAAGCAGAAGAAAGAGAAGGAGAAGGTGAAGTCTGGAGGGTGAAGCAGAAGAAACAGAAGAAGGAGAAGGAGAAGGTGAAGACTGGAGGGTGAATCAGAAGAAGTAGAAGAAGGAGAAGGAGAAGGGGCAGTCTGGAGGGTGAATCAGAAGAAGTAGAAGAAGGAGAAGGAGAAGGTGAAGTCTGGAGGGTGAATCAGAAGAAGCAGAAGAAGGAGAAGGAGAAGGAGAAGTCTGGAGGGTGAATCAGAAGAAGCAGAAGAAGGAGAAGGAGAAGGTGAAGTCTGGAGGGTGAAGCAGAAGAAGTAGAAGAAGGAGAAGGAGAAGGTGAAGTCAGGAGGGTGAATCAGAAGAAGTAGAAGAAGGAGAAGGAGAAGGTGAAGTCAGGAGGGTGAATCAGAAGAAGCAGAAGAAGGAGAAGGAGAAGGTGAAGTCTGGAGGGTGAATCAGAAGAATCAGAAGAAGGAGAAGGAGAAGGTGAAGTCTGGAGGGTGAATCAGAAGAAGCCGAAGAAGGAGAAGGAGAAGGTGAAGTCTGGAGGGTGAATCAGAAGAAGCAGAAGAAGGAGAAGGAGAAGGTGAAATCAGGAGGGTGAATCAGAAGAAGCAGAAGAAGGAGAAGGAGAAGGTGAAGTTAGGAGGGTGAATCAGAAGAAGCAGAAGAAGGAGAAGGAGCAGGTGATGTCAGCGGGATGAAGCAGAAGAAGTAGAAGAAGGAGAAGGAGAAGGTGAAGTCAGGACGGTGAAGCAGAAGAAGCAGAAGAAGGAGAAGGAGAATGTGAAGTCTGGAGGGTGAATCAGAATAAGTAGAAGAAGGAGAAGGAGAAGGTCAAGTCTGGAGGGTGAATCAGAAGAAGTAGAAGAAGGAGAAGGAGAAGGTGAAGTCTGGAGGGTGAAGCAGAAGAAGTAGAAGAAGGAGAAGGAGAAGTTGAAGTCAGGAGGGTGAATCAGAAGAAGTAGAAGAAGGAGAAGGAGAAGGTGAAGTCAGGAGGGTGAATCAGAAGAAGCAGAAGAAGGAGAAGGAGAAGGTGAAGTCTGGAGGGTGAATCAGAAGAAGTAGAAGAAGGAGAAGGAGAAGGTGTTGTCTGGAGGGTGAATCAGAAGAAGTAGACGAAGAAGAAGGAGAAGGTGAAGTCTGGAGGGTGAATCAGAAGAAGCAGAAGAAGGAAAAGGAGAAGGTGAAGTCTGGAGGGTGAATCAGAAGAAGTAGAAGAAGGAGAAGGAGAAGGTGAAGTCTGGAGGGTGAAGCAGAAGAAGTAGAAGAAGGAGAAGGAGAAGGTGAAGTAAGGAGGGTGAATCAGAAGAAGCAGAAGAAGGAGAAGGAGAAGGTGAAGTCTGGAGTGTGAAGCAGAAGAAGCAAAAGAAGGAGAAGGAGAAGGTGAAGTCTGGAGGGTGAATCAGAAGAAGTAGAAGAAGGAGAAGGAGAAGGTGAAGTCTGGAGGGTGAAGCAGAAGAAGTAGAAGAAGGAGAAGGAGAAGGTGAAGTCAGGAGGGTGAATCAGAAGAAGTAGAAGAAGGAGAAGGAGAAGGTGAAGTCAGGAGGGTGAATCAGAAGAAGCAGAAGAAGGAGAAGGAGAAGGTGAAGTCTGGAGGGTGAATCAGAAGAATCAGAAGAAGGAGAAGGAGAAGGTGAAGTCTGGAGGGTGAATCAGAAGAAGCAGAAGAAAGAGAAGGAGAAGGTGAAGTCTGGAGGGTGAATCAGAAGAAGCAGAAGAAGGAAAAGGAGAAGGTGAAGTCTGGAGGGTGAAACAGAAGAAGCAGAATAAGGAGAAGGAGAAGGTGAAGTCAGGAGGGTGAATCAGAAGAAGCAGAAGAAGGAGAAGGAGAAGGTGAAGTAAGGAGGGTGAATCAGAAGAAGCAGAAGAAGGAGAAGGAGAAGGTGAAGTCTGGAGTGTGAAGCAGAAGAAGCAAAAGAAGGAGAAGGAGAAGGTGAAGTCTGGAGGGTGAATCAGAAGAAGTAGAAGAAGGAGAAGGAGAAGGTGAAGTCTGGAGGGTGAAGCAGAAGAAGTAGAAGAAGGAGAAGGAGAAGGTGAAGTCAGGAGGGTGAATCAGAAGAAGTAGAAGAAGGAGAAGGAGAAGGTGAAGTCAGGAGGGTGAATCAGAAGAAGCAGAAGAAGGAGAAGGAGAAGGTGAAGTCTGGAGGGTGAATCAGAAGAATCAGAAGAAGGAGAAGGAGAAGGTGAAGTCTGGAGGGTGAATCAGAAGAAGCAGAAGAAAGAGAAGGAGAAGGTGAAGTCTGGAGGGTGAATCAGACGAAGCAGAAGAAGGAGAAGGAGAAGGTGAAGTCAGGAGGGTGAATCAGAAGAAGCAGAAGAAGGAGAAGGAGAAGGTGAAGTTAGGAGGGTGAATCAGAAGAAGCAGAAGAAGGAGAAGGAGCAGGTGATGTCAGGGGGATAAAGCAGAAGAAGTAGAAGAAGGAGAAGGAGAAGGTGAAGTCACGACGGTGAAGCAGAAGAAGCAGAAGAAGGAGAAGGAGAAGGTGAAGTCTGGAGGGTGAATCAGAAGAAGTAGAAGAAGGAGAAGGAGAAGGTCAAGTCTGGAGGGTGAATCAGAAGAAGTAGAATAAGGAGAAGGACAAGGTGAAGTCTGGAGGGTGAAGCAGAAGAAGTAGAAGAAGGAGAAGGAGAAGGTGAAGTCAGGAGGGTGAATCAGAAGAAGTAGAAGAAGGAGAAGGAGAAGGTGAAGTCAGGAGGGTGAATCAGAAGAAGCAGAAGAAGGAGAAGGAGAAGGTGAAGTCTGGAGGGTGAAGCAGAAGAAGTAGAAGAAGGATAAGGAGAAGGTGAAGTCAGGAGGGTGAATCAGAAGAAGCAGAAGAAGGAGAAGGAGAAGGTGAAGTCTGGAGGGTGAATCAGAAGAATCAGAAGAAGGAGAAGGAGAAGGTGAAGTCTGGAGGGTGAATCAGAAGAAGCAGAGGAAGGAGAAGGAGAAGGTGAAGTCTGGAGGGTGAATCAGAAGAAGCAGAATAAGGAGAAGGAGAAGGTGAAGTCTGGAGGGTGAATCAGAAGAAGCAGAATAAGGAGAAGGAGAAGGTGAAGTCTGGAGGGTGAATCAGAAGAAGCAGAAGAAGGAGAAGGAGAAGATGAAGTCTGGAGGGTGAATCAGAAGAAGTAGAAGAAGGAGAAGGAGAAGGTGAAGTCTGGAGGGTGAAGCAGAAGAAGTAGAAGAAGGAGAAGGAGAAGGTGAAGTCAGGAGGGTGAATCAGAAGAAGTAGAAGAAGAAGAAGGAGAAGGTGAAGTCAGGAGGGTGAATCAGAAGAAGCAGAAGAAGGAGAAGGAGAAGGTGAAGTCTGGAGGGTGAATCAGAAGAATCAGAAGAAGGAGAAGTAGAAGGTGAAGTCTGGAGGGTGAATCAGAAGAAGCAGAAGAAAGAGAAGGAGAAGGTGAAGTCTGGAGGGTGAAGCAGAAGAAACAGAAGAAGGAGAAGGAGAAGGTGAAGACTGGAGGGTGAATCAGAAGAAGTAGAAGAAGGAGAAGGAGAAGGTGAAGTCTGGAGGGTGAATCAGAAGAAGTAGAAGAAGGAGAAGGAGAAGGTGAAGTCTGGAGGGTGAATCAGAAGAAGCAGAAGAAGGAGAAGGAGAAGGAGAAGTCTGGAGGGTGAATCAGAAGAAGCAGAAGAAGGAGAAGGAGAAGGTGAAGTCTGGAGGGTGAAGCAGAAGAAGTAGAAGAAGGAGAAGGAGAAGGTGAAGTCAGGAGGGTGAATCAGAAGAAGTAGAAGAAGGAGAAGGAGAAGGTGAAGTCAGGAGGGTGAATCAGAAGAAGCAGAAGAAGGAGAAGGAGAAGGTGAAGTCTGGAGGGTGAATCAGAAGAATCAGAAGAAGGAGAAGGAGAAGGTGAAGTCTGGAGGGTGAATCAGAAGAAGCCGAAGAAGGAGAAGGAGAAGGTGAAGTCTGGAGGGTGAATCAGAAGAAGCAGAAGAAGGAGAAGGAGAAGGTGAAATCAGGAGGGTGAATCAGAAGAAGCAGAAGAAGGAGAAGGAGAAGGTGAAGTTAGGAGGGTGAATCAGAAGAAGCAGAAGAAGGAGAAGGAGCAGGTGATGTCAGCGGGATGAAGCAGAAGAAGTAGAAGAAGGAGAAGGAGAAGGTGAAGTCAGGACGGTGAAGCAGAAGAAGCAGAAGAAGGAGAAGGAGAATGTGAAGTCTGGAGGGTGAATCAGAATAAGTAGAAGAAGGAGAAGGAGAAGGTCAAGTCTGGAGGGTGAATCAGAAGAAGTAGAAGAAGGAGAAGGAGAAGGTGAAGTCTGGAGGGTGAAGCAGAAGAAGTAGAAGAAGGAGAAGGAGAAGTTGAAGTCAGGAGGGTGAATCAGAAGAAGTAGAAGAAGGAGAAGGAGAAGGTGAAGTCAGGAGTGTGAATCAGAAGAAGCAGAAGAAGGAGAAGGAGAAGGTGAAGTCTGGAGGGTGAATCAGAAGAAGTAGAAGAAGGAGAAGGAGAAGGTGTTGTCTGGAGGGTGAATCAGAAGAAGTAGACGAAGAAGAAGGAGAAGGTGAAGTCTGGAGGGTGAATCAGAAGAAGCAGAAGAAGGAAAAGGAGAAGGTGAAGTCTGGAGGGTGAATCAGAAGAAGTAGAAGAAGGAGAAGGAGAAGGTGAAGTCTGGAGGGTGAAGCAGAAGAAGTAGAAGAAGGAGAAGGAGAAGGTGAAGTAAGGAGGGTGAATCAGAAGAAGCAGAAGAAGGAGAAGGAGAAGGTGAAGTCTGGAGTGTGAAGCAGAAGAAGCAAAAGAAGGAGAAGGAGAAGGTGAAGTCTGGAGGGTGAATCAGAAGAAGTAGAAGAAGGAGAAGGAGAAGGTGAAGTCTGGAGGGTGAAGCAGAAGAAGTAGAAGAAGGAGAAGGAGAAGGTGAAGTCAGGAGGGTGAATCAGAAGAAGTAGAAGAAGGAGAAGGAGAAGGTGAAGTCAGGAGGGTGAATCAGAAGAAGCAGAAGAAGGAGAAGGAGAAGGTGAAGTCTGGAGGGTGAATCAGAAGAATCAGAAGAAGGAGAAGGAGAAGGTGAAGTCTGGAGGGTGAATCAGAAGAAGCAGAAGAAAGAGAAGGAGAAGGTGAAGTCTGGAGGGTGAATCAGAAGAAGCAGAAGAAGGAAAAGGAGAAGGTGAAGTCTGGAGGGTGAAACAGAAGAAGCAGAATAAGGAGAAGGAGAAGGTGAAGTCAGGAGGGTGAATCAGAAGAAGCAGAAGAAGGAGAAGGAGAAGGTGAAGTAAGGAGGGTGAATCAGAAGAAGCAGAAGAAGGAGAAGGAGAAGGTAAAGTCTGGAGTGTGAAGCAGAAGAAGCAAAAGAAGGAGAAGGAGAAGGTGAAGTCTGGAGGGTGAATCAGAAGAATCAGAAGAAGGAGAAGGAGAAGGTGAAGTCTGGAGGGTGAATCAGAAGAAGCAGAAGAAAGAGAAGGAGAAGGTGAAGTCTGGAGGGTGAATCAGAAGAAGCAGAAGAAGGAAAAGGAGAAGGTGAAGTCTGGAGGGTGAAACAGAAGAAGCAGAATAAGGAGAAGGAGAAGGTGAAGTCAGGAGGGTGAATCAGAAGAAGCAGAAGAAGGAGAAGGAGAAGGTGAAGTAAGGAGGGTGAATCAGAAGAAGCAGAAGAAGGAGAAGGAGAAGGTAAAGTCTGGAGTGTGAAGCAGAAGAAGCAAAAGAAGGAGAAGGAGAAGGTGAAGTCTGGAGGGTGAATCAGAAGAAGTAGAAGAAGGAGAAGGAGAAGGTGAAGTCAGGAGGGTGAATCAGAAGAAGTAGAAGAAGGAGAAGGAGAAGGTGAAGTCAGGAGGGTGAATCAGAAGAAGCAGAAGAAGGAGAAGGAGAAGGTGAAGTCTGGAGGGTGAATCAGAAGAATCAGAAGAAGGAGAAGGAGAAGGTGAAGTCTGGAGGGTGAATCAGAAGAAGCAGAAGAAAGAGAAGGAGAAGGTGAAGTCTGGAGGGTGAATCAGAAGAAGCAGAAGAAGGAGAAGGAGAAGGTGAAGTCAGGAGGGTGAATCAGAAGAAGCAGAAGAAGGAGAAGGAGAAGGTGAAGTTAGGAGGGTGAATCAGAAGAAGCAGAAGAAGGAGAAGGAGCAGGTGATGTCAGCGGGATGAAGCAGAAGAAGTAGAAGAAGGAGAAGGAGAAGGTGAAGTCAGGACGGTGAAGCAGAAGAAGCAGAAGAAGGAGAAGGAGAAGGTGAAGTCTGGAGGGTGAATCAGAAGAAGTAGAAGAAGGAGAAGGAGAAGGTCAAGTCTGGAGGGTGAATCAGAAGAAGTAGAATAAGGAGAAGGAGAAGGTGAAGTCTGGAGGGTGAAGCAGAAGAAGTAGAAGAAGGAGAAGGAGAAGGTGAAGTCAGGAGGGTGAATCAGAAGAAGTAGAAGAAGGAGAAGGAGAAGGTGAAGTCAGGAGGGTGAATCAGAAGAAGCAGAAGAAGGAGAAGGAGAAGGAGAAGTCTGGAGGGTGAATCAGAAGAAGCAGAAGAAAGAGAAGGAGAAGGTGAAGTCTGGAGGGTGAATCAGAAGAAGTAGAAGAAGGAGAAGGAGAAGGTGAAGTCTGGAGTGTGAATCAGAAGAAGCAGAAGAAGGAGAAGGAGAAGGTGAAGTCTAGAGGGTGAATCAGAAGAAGCAGAATAAGGAGAAGCAGAAGGTGAAGTCTGGAGGGTGAATCAGAAGAAGCAGAAGAAGGAGAAGGAGAAGGTGAAGTCTGGAGGGTGAATCAGAAGAAGTAGAAGAAGGAGAAGGAGAAGGTGAAGTCTGGAGGGTGAAGCAGAAGAAGTAGAAGAAGGAGAAGGAGAAGGTGAAGTCAGGAGGGTGAATCAGAAGAAGCAGAAGAAGGAGAAGGAGAAGGTGAAGTCTGGAGGGTGAATCAGAAGAATCAGAAGAAGGAGAAGGAGAAGGTGAAGTCTGGAGGGTGAATCAGAAGAAGCAGAGGAAGGAGAAGGAGAAGGTGAAGTCTGGAGGGTGAATCAGAAGAAGCAGAATAAGGAGAAGGAGAAGGTGAAGTCTGGAGGGTGAATCAGAAGAAGCAGAATAAGGAGAAGGAGAAGGTGAAGTCTGGAGGGTGAATCAGAAGAAGCAGAAGAAGGAGAAGGAGAAGATGAAGTCTGGAGGGTGAATCAGAAGAAGTAGAAGAAGGAGAAGGAGAAGGTGAAGTCTGGAGGGTGAAGCAGAAGAAGTAGAAGAAGGAGAAGGAGAAGGTGAAGTCAGGAGGGTGAATCAGAAGAAGTAGAAGAAGAAGAAGGAGAAGGTGAAGTCAGGAGGGTGAATCAGAAGAAGCAGAAGAAGGAGAAGGAGAAGGTGAAGTCTGGAGGGTGAATCAGAAGAATCAGAAGAAGGAGAAGTAGAAGGTGAAGTCTGGAGGGTGAATCAGAAGAAGCAGAAGAAAGAGAAGGAGAAGGTGAAGTCTGGAGGGTGAAGCAGAAGAAACAGAAGAAGGAGAAGGAGAAGGTGAAGACTGGAGGGTGAATCAGAAGAAGTAGAAGAAGGAGAAGGAGAAGGTGAAGTCTGGAGGGTGAATCAGAAGAAGTAGAAGAAGGAGAAGGAGAAGGTGAAGTCTGGAGGGTGAATCAGAAGAAGCAGAAGAAGGAGAAGTCTGGAGGGTGAATCAGAAGAAGCAGAAGAAGGAGAAGGAGAAGGTGAAGTCTGGAGGGTGAAGCAGAAGAAGTAGAAGAAGGAGAAGTAGAAGGTGAAGTCAGGAGGGTGAATCAGAAGAAGTAGAAGAAGGAGAAGGAGAAGGTGAAGTCAGGAGGGTGAATCAGAAGAAGCAGAAGAAGGAGAAGGAGAAGGTGAAGTCTGGAGGGTGAATCAGAAGAATCAGAAGAAGGAGAAGGAGAAGGTGAAGTCTGGAGGGTGAATCAGAAGAAGCCGAAGAAGGAGAAGGAGAAGGTGAAGTCTGGAGGGTGAATCAGAAGAAGCAGAAGAAGGAGAAGGAGCAGATGATGTCAGCGGGATGAAGCAGAAGAAGTAGAAGAAGGAGAAGGAGAAGGTGAAATCAGGAGGGTGAATCAGAAGAAGCAGAAGAAGGAGAAGGAGAAGGTGAAGTTAGGAGGGTGAATCAGAAGAAGCAGAAGAAGGAGAAGGAGCAGGTGATGTCAGCGGGATGAAGCAGAAGAAGTAGAAGAAGGAGAAGGAGAAGGTGAAGTCAGGACGGTGAAGCAGAAGAAGCAGAAGAAGGAGAAGGAGAATGTGAAGTCTGGAGGGTGAATCAGAATAAGTAGAAGAAGGAGAAGGAGAAGGTCAAGTCTGGAGGGTGAATCAGAAGAAGTAGAAGAAGGAGAAGGAGAAGGTGAAGTCTGGAGGGTGAAGCAGAAGAAGTAGAAGAAGGAGAAGGAGAAGGTGAAGTCAGGAGGGTGAATCAGAAGAAGTAGAAGAAGGAGAAGGAGAAGGTGAAGTCAGGAGGGTGAATCAGAAGAAGCAGAAGAAGGAGAAGGAGAAGGTGAAGTCTGGAGGGTGAATCAGAAGAAGTAGAAGAAGGAGAAGGAGAAGGTGTTGTCTGGAGGGTGAATCAGAAGAAGTAGACGAAGAAGAAGGAGAAGGTGAAGTCTGGAGGGTGAATCAGAAGAAGCAGAAGAAGGAAAAGGAGAAGGTGAAGTCTGGAGGGTGAATCAGAAGAAGCAGAAGAAGGAGAAGGAGAAGGTGAAGTCTGGAGGGTGAATCAGAAGAAGCAGAATAAGGTGAAGGAGAAGGTGAAGTCTGGAGGGTGAATCAGAAGAAGCAGAAAAAGGAGAAGGAGAAGGTGAAGTCTGAAGGGTGAATCAGAAGAAGTAGAAGAAGGAGAAGGAGAAGGTAAAGTCTGGAGGGTGAAGCAGAAGAAGTAGAAGAAGGAGAAGGAGAAGGTGAAGTCAGGAGGGTGAATCAGAAGAAGTAGAAGAAGGAGAAGGAGAAGGTGAAGTCAGGAGGGTGAATCAGAAGAAGCAGAAGAAGGAGAAGGAGAAGGTGAAGTCTGGAGGGTGTATCAGAAGAATCAGAAGAAGGAGAAGGAGAAGGTGAAGTCTGGAGGGTGAATCAGAAGAAGCAGAAGAAAGAGAAGGAGAAGGTGAAGTCTGGAGGGTGAAGCAGAAGAAACAGAAGAAGGAGAAGGAGAAGGTGAAGACTGGAGGGTGAATCAGAAGAAGTAGAAGAAGGAGAAGGAGAAGGTGAAGTCTGGAGGGTGAATCAGAAGAAGTAGAAGAAGGAGAAGGAGAAGGTGATGTCTGGAGGGTGAATCAGAAGAAGCAGAAGAAGGAGAAGGAGAAGGTGAAGTCTGGAGGGTGAATCAGAAGAAGCAGAAGAAGGAGAAGGAGAAGATGAAGTCTGGAGGGTGAATCAGAAGAAGTAGAAGAAGGAGAAGGAGAAGGTGAGGTCTGGAGGGTGAATCAGAAGAAGCAGAAGAAGGAGAAGGAGAAGGTGAAGTCTGGAGGGTGAATCAGAAGAAGCAGAAGAAGGAGAAGGAGAAGGTGAAGTCTGGAGGGTGAATCAGAAGAAGCAGAAGAAGGAGAAGGAGAAGGTGAAGTCAGGAGGGTGAATCAGAAGAAGCAGAAGAAGGAGAAGGAGAAGGTGAAGTTAGGAGGGTGAATCAGAAGAAGCAGAAGAAGGAGAAGGAGCAGGTGATGTCAGGGGGATGAAGCAGAAGAAGTAGAAGAAGGAGAAGGAGAAGGTGAAGTCTGGAGGGTGAATCAGAAGAAGCAGAAGAAGGAGAAGGAGAAGGTCAAGTCTGGAGGGTGAATCAGAAGAAGTAGAAGAAGGAGAAGGAGAAGGTGAAGTCTGGAGGGTGAAGCAGAAGAAGTAGAAGAAGGAGAAGGAGAAGGTGAAGTCAGGAGGGTGAATCAGAAGAAGTAGAAGAAGGAGAAGGAGAAGGTGAAGTCAGGAGGGTGAATCAGAAGAAGCAGAAGAAGGAGAAGAAGAAGGTGAAGTCTGGAGGGTGAATCAGAAGAATCAGAAGAAGGAGAAGGAGAAGGTGAAGTCTGGAGGGTGAATCAGAAGAAGCAGAAGAAAGAGAAGGAGAAGGTGAAGTCTGGAGGGTGAATCAGAAGAAGTAGAAGAAGGAGAAGGAGAAGGTGAAGTCTGGAGTGTGAATCAGAAGAAGCAGAAGAAGGAGAAGGAGAAGGTGAAGTCTGGAGGGTGAATCAGAAGAAGCAGAATAAGGAGAAGGAGAAGTTGAAGTCTGGAGGGTGAATCAGAAGAAGCAGAAGAAGGAGAAGGTGAAGTCTGGAGGGTGAATCAGAAGAAGTAGAAGAAGGAGAAGGAGAAGGTGAAGTCTGGAGGGTGAAGCAGAAGAAGTAGAAGAAGGAGAAAGAGAAGGTGAAGTCAGGAGGGTGAATCAGAAGAAGTAGAAGAAGGAGAAGGAGAAGGTGAAGTCAGGAGGGTGAATCAGAAGAAGCAGAAGAAGGAGAAGGAGAAGGTGAAGTCTGGAGGGTGAAGCAGAAGAAGTAGAAGAAGGAGAAGGAGAAGGTGAAGTCAGGAGGGTGAATCAGAAGAAGTAGAAGAAGGAGAAGGAGAAGGTGAAGTCAGGAGGGTGAATCAGAAGAAGCAGAAGAAGGAGAAGGAGAAGGAGAAGTCTGGAGGGTGAATCAGAAGAAGCAGAAGAAAGAGAAGGAGAAGGTGAAGTCTGGAGGGTGAATCAGAAGAAGTAGAAGAAGGAGAAGGAGAAGGTGAAGTCTGGAGTGTGAATCAGAAGAAGCAGAAGAAGGAGAAGGAGAAGGTGAAGTCTAGAGGGTGAATCAGAAGAAGCAGAATAAGGAGAAGGAGAAGGTGAAGTCTGGAGGGTGAATCAGAAGAAGCAGAAGAAGGAGAAGGAGAAGGTGAAGTCTGGAGGGTGAATCAGAAGAAGTAGAAGAAGGAGAAGGAGAAGGTGAAGTCTGGAGGGTGAAGCAGAAGAAGTAGAAGAAGGAGAAGGAGAAGGTGAAGTCAGGAGGGTGAATCAGAAGAAGCAGAAGAAGGAGAAGGAGAAGGTGAAGTCTGGAGGGTGAATCAGAAGAATCAGAAGAAGGAGAAGGAGAAGGTGAAGTCTGGAGGGTGAATCAGAAGAAGCAGAGGAAGGAGAAGGAGAAGGTGAAGTCTGGAGGGTGAATCAGAAGAAGCAGAATAAGGAGAAGGAGAAGGTGAAGTCTGGAGGGTGAATCAGAAGAAGCAGAATAAGGAGAAGGAGAAGGTGAAGTCTGGAGGGTGAATCAGAAGAAGCAGAAGAAGGAGAAGGAGAAGATGAAGTCTGGAGGGTGAATCAGAAGAAGTAGAAGAAGGAGAAGGAGAAGGTGAAGTCTGGAGGGTGAAGCAGAAGAAGTAGAAGAAGGAGAAGGAGAAGGTGAAGTCAGGAGGGTGAATCAGAAGAAGTAGAAGAAGAAGAAGGAGAAGGTGAAGTCAGGAGGGTGAATCAGAAGAAGCAGAAGAAGGAGAAGGAGAAGGTGAAGTCTGGAGGGTGAATCAGAAGAATCAGAAGAAGGAGAAGTAGAAGGTGAAGTCTGGAGGGTGAATCAGAAGAAGCAGAAGAAAGAGAAGGAGAAGGTGAAGTCTGGAGGGTGAAGCAGAAGAAACAGAAGAAGGAGAAGGAGAAGGTGAAGACTGGAGGGTGAATCAGAAGAAGTAGAAGAAGGAGAAGGAGAAGGTGAAGTCTGGAGGGTGAATCAGAAGAAGTAGAAGAAGGAGAAGGAGAAGGTGAAGTCTGGAGGGTGAATCAGAAGAAGCAGAAGAAGGAGAAGGAGAAGGAGAAGTCTGGAGGGTGAATCAGAAGAAGCAGAAGAAGGAGAAGGAGAAGGTGAAGTCTGGAGGGTGAAGCAGAAGAAGTAGAAGAAGGAGAAGGAGAAGGTGAAGTCAGGAGGGTGAATCAGAAGAAGTAGAAGAAGGAGAAGGAGAAGGTGAAGTCAGGAGGGTGAATCAGAAGAAGCAGAAGAAGGAGAAGGAGAAGGTGAAGTCTGGAGGGTGAATCAGAAGAATCAGAAGAAGGAGAAGGAGAAGGTGAAGTCTGGAGGGTGAATCAGAAGAAGCCGAAGAAGGAGAAGGAGAAGGTGAAGTCTGGAGGGTGAATCAGAAGAAGCAGAAGAAGTAGAAGGAGAAGGTGAAATCAGGAGGGTGAATCAGAAGAAGCAGAAGAAGGAGAAGGAGAAGGTGAAGTTAGGAGGGTGAATCAGAAGAAGCAGAAGAAGGAGAAGGAGCAGGTGATGTCAGCGGGATGAAGCAGAAGAAGTAGAAGAAGGAGAAGGAGAAGGTGAAGTCAGGACGGTGAAGCAGAAGAAGCAGAAGAAGGAGAAGGAGAATGTGAAGTCTGGAGGGTGAATCAGAATAAGTAGAAGAAGGAGAAGGAGAAGGTCAAGTCTGGAGGGTGAATCAGAAGAAGTAGAAGAAGGAGAAGGAGAAGGTGAAGTCTGGAGGGTGAAGCAGAAGAAGTAGAAGAAGGAGAAGGAGAAGGTGAAGTCAGGAGGGTGAATCAGAAGAAGTCGAAGAAGGAGAAGGAGAAGGTGAAGTCAGGAGGGTGAATCAGAAGAAGCAGAAGAAGGAGAAGGAGAAGGTGAAGTCTGGAGGGTGAATCAGAAGAAGTAGAAGAAGGAGAAGGAGAAGGTGTTGTCTGGAGGGTGAATCAGAAGAAGTAGACGAAGAAGAAGGAGAAGGTGAAGTCTGGAGGGTGAATCAGAAGAAGCAGAAGAAGGAAAAGGAGAAGGTGAAGTCTGGAGGGTGAATCAGAAGAAGCAGAAGAAGGAGAAGGAGAAGGTGAAGTCTGGAGGGTGAATCAGAAGAAGCAGAATAAGGTGAAGGAGAAGGTGAAGTCTGGAGGGTGAATCAGAAGAAGCAGAAAAAGGAGAAGGAGAAGATGAAGTCTGAAGGGTGAATCAGAAGAAGTAGAAGAAGGAGAAGGAGAAGGTAAAGTCTGGAGGGTGAAGCAGAAGAAGTAGAAGAAGGAGAAGGAGAAGGTGAAGTCAGGAGGGTGAATCAGAAGAAGTAGAAGAAGGAGAAGGAGAAGGTGAAGTCAGGAGGGTGAATCAGAAGAAGCAGAAGAAGGAGAAGGAGAAGGTGAAGTCTGGAGGGTGTATCAGAAGAATCAGAAGAAGGAGAAGGAGAAGGTGAAGTCTGGAGGGTGAATCAGAAGAAGCAGAAGAAAGAGAAGGAGAAGGTGAAGTCTGGAGGGTGAAGCAGAAGAAACAGAAGAAGGAGAAGGAGAAGGTGAAGACTGGAGGGTGAATCAGAAGAAGTAGAAGAAGGAGAAGGAGAAGGTGAAGTCTGGAGGGTGAATCAGAAGAAGTAGAAGAAGGAGAAGGAGAAGGTGATGTCTGGAGGGTGAATCAGAAGAAGCAGAAGAAGGAGAAGGAGAAGGTGAAGTCTGGAGGGTGAATCAGAAGAAGCAGAAGAAGGAGAAGGAGAAGATGAAGTCTGGAGGGTGAATCAGAAGAAGTAGAAGAAGGAGAAGGAGAAGGTGAGGTCTGGAGGGTGAATCAGAAGAAGCAGAAGAAGGAGAAGGAGAAGGTGAAGTCTGGAGGGTGAATCAGAAGAAGCAGAAGAAGGAGAAGGAGAAGGTGAAGTCTGGAGGGTGAATCAGAAGAAGCAGAAGAAGGAGAAGGAGAAGGTGAAGTCAGGAGGGTGAATCAGAAGAAGCAGAAGAAGGAGAAGGAGAAGGTGAAGTTAGGAGGGTGAATCAGAAGAAGCAGAAGAAGGAGAAGGAGCAGGTGATGTCAGGGGGATGAAGCAGAAGAAGTAGAAGAAGGAGAAGGAGAAGGTGAAGTCTGGAGGGTGAATCAGAAGAAGCAGAAGAAGGAGAAGGAGAAGGTCAAGTCTGGAGGGTGAATCAGAAGAAGTAGAAGAAGGAGAAGGAGAAGGTGAAGTCTGGAGGGTGAAGCAGAAGAAGTAGAAAAAGGAGAAGGAGAAGGTGAAGTCAGGAGGGTGAATCAGAAGAAGTAGAAGAAGGAGAAGGAGAAGGTGAAGTCAGGAGGGTGAATCAGAAGAAGCAGAAGAAGGAGAAGAAGAAGGTGAAGTCTGGAGGGTGAATCAGAAGAATCAGAAGAAGGAGAAGGAGAAGGTGAAGTCTGGAGGGTGAATCAGAAGAAGCAGAAGAAAGAGAAGGAGAAGGTGAAGTCTGGAGGGTGAATCAGAAGAAGTAGAAGAAGGAGAAGGAGAAGGTGAAGTCTGGAGTGTGAATCAGAAGAAGCAGAAGAAGGAGAAGGAGAAGGTGAAGTCTGGAGGGTGAATCAGAAGAAGCAGAATAAGGAGAAGGAGAAGGTGAAGTCTGGAGGGTGAATCAGAAGAAGCAGAAGAAGGAAAAGGTGAAGTCTGGAGGGTGAATCAGAAGAAGTAGAAGAAGGAGAAGGAGAAGGTGAAGTCTGGAGGGTGAAGCAGAAGAAGTAGAAGAAGGAGAAGGAGAAGGTGAAGTCAGGAGGGTGAATCAGAAGAAGTAGAAGAAGGAGAAGGAGAAGGTGAAGTCAGGAGGGTGAATCAGAAGAAGCAGAAGAAGGAGAAGGAGAAGGTGAAGTCTGGAGGGTGAATCAGAAGAATCACAAGAAGGAGAAGGAGAAGGTGAAGTCTGGAGGGTGAATCAGAAGAAGCAGAGGAAGGAGAAGGAGAAGGTGAAGTCTGGAGGGTGAATCAGAAGAAGCAGAATAAGGAGAAGGAGAAGGTGAAGTCTGAAGGGTGAATCAGAAGAAGCAGAATAAGGAGAAGGAGAAGGTGAAGTCTGGAGGGTGAATCAGAAGAAGCAGAAGAAGGAGAAGGAGAAGATGAAGTCTGGAGGGTGAATCAGAAGAAGTAGAAGAAGGAGAAGGAGAAGGTGAAGTCTGGAGGGTGAAGCAGAAGAAGTAGAAGAAGGAGAAGGAGAAGGTGAAGTCAGGAGGGTGAATCAGAAGAAGCAGAAGAAGGAGAAGGAGAAGGTGAAGTCTGGAGGGTGAATCAGAAGAATCAGAAGAAGGAGAAGGAGAAGGTGAAGTCTGGAGGGTGAATCAGAAGAAGCAGAAGAAAGAGAAGGAGAAGGTGAAGTCTGGAGGGTGAAGCAGAAGAAACAGAAGAAGGAGAAGGAGAAGGTGAAGACTGGAGGGTGAATCAGAAGAAGTAGAAGAAGGAGAAGGAGAAGGTGAAGTCTGGAGGGTGAATCAGAAGAAGTAGAAGAAGGAGAAGGAGAAGGTGAAGTCTGGAGGGTGAATCAGAAGAAGCAGAAGAAGGAGAAGGAGAAGGTGAAGTCTGGAGGGTGAATCAGAAGAAGCAGAAGAAGGAGAAGGAGAAGGTGTAGTCTGGAGGGTGAATCAGAAGAAGTAGACGAAGGAGAAGGAGAAGGAGAAGTCTGGAGGGTGAATCAGAAGAAGCAGAAGAAGGAGAAGGAGAAGGTGAAGTCTGGAGGGTGAAGCAGAAGAAGTAGAAGAAGGAGAAGGAGAAGGTGAAGTCAGGAGGGTGAATCAGAAGAAGCAGAAGAAGGAGAAGTAGAAGGTGAAGTCTGGAGGGTGAATCAGAAGAATCAGAAGAAGGAGAAGGAGAAGGTGAAGTCTGGAGGGTGAATCAGAAGAAGCAGAAGAAGGAGAAGGAGAAGGTGAAGTCAGGAGGGTGAATCAGAAGAAGCAGAAGAAGGAGAAGGAGAAGGTGAAGTTAGAAGGGTGAATCAGAAGAAGCAGAAGAAGGAGAAGGAGCAGGTGATGTCAGCGGGATGAAGCAGAAGAAGTAGAAGAAGGAGAAGGAGAAGGTGAAGTCAGGACGGTGAAGCAGAAGAAGCAGAAGAAGGAGAAGGAGAAGGTGAAGTCTGGAGGGTGAATCAGAATAAGTAGAAGAAGGAGAAGGAGAAGGTCAAGTCTGGAGGGTGAATCAGAAGAAGTAGAAGAAGGAGAAGGAGAAGGTGAAGTCAGGAGGGTGAATCAGAAGAAGCAGAAGAAGGAGAAGGAGAAGGTGAAGTCTGGAGGGTGAATCAGAAGAATCAGAAGAAGGAGAAGGAGAAGGTGAAGTCTGGAGGGTGAATCAGAAGAAGCAGAAGAAAGAGAAGGAGAAGGTGAAGTCTGGAGGGTGAATCAGAAGAAGCAGAAGAAGGAGAAGGAGAAGGTGAAGTCAGGAGGGTGAATCAGAAGAAGCAGAAGAAGGAGAAGGAGAAGGTGAAGTTAGGAGGGTGAATCAGAAGAAGCAGAAGAAGGAGAAGGAGCAGGTGATGTCAGGGGGATGAAGCAGAAGAAGTAGAAGAAGGAGAAGGAGAAGATGAAATCTGGAGGGTGAATCAGAAGAAGTAGAAGAAGGAGAAGGAGAAGGTGAGGTCTGGAGGGTGAATCAGAAGAAGTAGAAGAAGGAGAAGGAGAAGGTGAAGTCTGGAGGGTGAAACAGAAGAAGCAGAAGAAGGAGAAGGAGAAGGTGAAGTCAGGAGGGTGAATCAGAAGAAGCAGAAGAAGGAGAAGGAGAAGGTGAAGTCTGGAGGGTGAATCAGAAGAAGCAGAATAAGGAGAAGGAGAAGGTGAAGTCTGGAGGGTGAATCAGAAGAAGCAGAATAAGGAGAAGGAGAAGGTGAAGTCTGGAGGGTGAATCAGAAGAAGCAGAAGAAGGAGAAGGAGAAGATGAAGTCTGGAGGGTGAATCAGAAGAAGTAGAAGAAGGAGAAGGAGAAGGTGAAGTCTGGCGGGTGAAGCAGAAGAAGTAGAAGAAGGAGAAGGAGAAGGTGAAGTCGGGAGGGTGAATCAGAAGAAGTAGAAGAAGGAGAAGGAGAAGGTGAAGTCAGGAGGGTGAATCAGAAGAAGCAGAAGAAGGAGAAGGAGAAGGTGAAGTCTGGAGGGTGAATCAGAAGAATCAGAAGAAGGAAAAGGAGAAGGTGAAGTCTGGAGGGTGAATCAGAAGAAGCAGAAGAAAGAGAAGGAGAAGGTGAAGACTGGAGGGTGAATCAGAAGAAGTGGAAGAAGGATAAGGAGAAGGTGAAGTCTGGAGGGTGAATCAGAAGAAGTAGAAGAAGGAGAAGGAGAAGGTGAAGTCTGGACGGTGAATCAGAAGAAACAGAAGAAGGAGAAGGAGAAGGTGAAGTCTGGAGGGTGAATCAGAAGAAGTAGAAGAAGGAGAAGGAGAAGGTGTAGTCTGGAGGGTGAATCAGAAGAAGTAGACGAAGGAGAAGGAGAAGGAGAAGTCTGGAGGGTGAATCAGAAGAAGCAGAAGAAGGAGAAGGAGAAGGTGAAGTCTGGAGGGTGAAGCAGAAGAAGTAGAAGAAGGAGAAGGAGAAGGTGAAGTCTGGAGGGTGAATCAGAAGAAGTAGAAGAAGGAGAAGGAGAAGGTGAAGTCTGGAGGGTGAATCAGAAGAAGCAGAAGAAGGAGAAGGAGAAGGTGAAGTCTGGAGGGTGAATCAGAAGAAGCAGAAGAAGGAGAAGGAGAAGGTGAAGTCAGGAGGGTGAATCAGAAGAAGCAGAAGAAGGAGAAGGAGAAGGTGAAGTTAGGAGGGTGAATCAGAAGAAGCAGAAGAAGGAGAAGGAGCAGGTGATGTCAGCGGGATGAAGCAGAAGAAGTAGAAGAAGGAGAAGGAGAAGGTGAAGTCAGGACGGTGAAGCAGAAGAAGCAGAAGAAGGAGAAGGAGAAGGTGAAGTCTGGAGGGTGAATCAGAATAAGTAGAAGAAGGAGAAGGAGAAGGTCAAGTCTGGAGGGTGAATCAGAAGAAGTAGAAGAAGGAGAAGGAGAAGGTGAAGTCAGGAGGGTGAATCAGAAGAAGCAGAAGAAGGAGAAGGAGAAGGTGAAGTCTGGAGGGTGAATCAGAAGAATCAGAAGAAGGAGAAGGAGAAGGTGAAGTCTGGAGGGTGAATCAGAAGAAGCAGAAGAAAGAGAAGGAGAAGGTGAAGTCTGGAGGGTGAATCAGAAGAAGCAGAAGAAGGAGAAGGAGAAGGTGAAGTCAGGAGGGTGAATCAGAAGAAGCAGAAGAAGGAGAAGGAGAAGGTGAAGTTAGGAGGGTGAATCAGAAGAAGCAGAAGAAGGAGAAGGAGCAGGTGATGTCAGGGGGATGAAGCAGAAGAAGTAGAAGAAGGAGAAGGAGAAGATGAAATCTGGAGGGTGAATCAGAAGAAGTAGAAGAAGGAGAAGGAGAAGGTGAGGTCTGGAGGGTGAATCAGAAGAAGTAGAAGAAGGAGAAGGAGAAGGTGAAGTCTGGAGGGTGAAACAGAAGAAGCAGAAGAAGGAGAAGGAGAAGGTGAAGTCAGGAGGGTGAATCAGAAGAAGCAGAAGAAGGAGAAGGAGAAGGTGAAGTCTGGAGGGTGAATCAGAAGAAGCAGAATAAGGAGAAGGAGAAGGTGAAGTCTGGAGGGTGAATCAGAAGAAGCAGAATAAGGAGAAGGAGAAGGTGAAGTCTGGAGGGTGAATCAGAAGAAGCAGAAGAAGGAGAAGGAGAAGATGAAGTCTGGAGGGTGAATCAGAAGAAGTAGAAGAAGGAGAAGGAGAAGGTGAAGTCTGGCGGGTGAAGCAGAAGAAGTAGAAGAAGGAGAAGGAGAAGGTGAAGTCGGGAGGGTGAATCAGAAGAAGTAGAAGAAGGAGAAGGAGAAGGTGAAGTCAGGAGGGTGAATCAGAAGAAGCAGAAGAAGGAGAAGGAGAAGGTGAAGTCTGGAGGGTGAATCAGAAGAATCAGAAGAAGGAAAAGGAGAAGGTGAAGTCTGGAGGGTGAATCAGAAGAAGCAGAAGAAAGAGAAGGAGAAGGTGAAGTCTGGAGGGTGAAGCAGAAGAAACAGAAGAAGGAGAAGGAGAAGGTGAAGACTGGAGGGTGAATCAGAAGAAGTGGAAGAAGGATAAGGAGAAGGTGAAGTCTGGAGGGTGAATCAGAAGAAGTAGAAGAAGGAGAAGGAGAAGGTGAAGTCTGGAGGGTGAATCAGAAGAAGCAGAAGAAGGAGAAGGAGAAGATGAAGTCTGGAGGGTGAATCAGAAGAAGTAGAAGAAGGAGAAGGAGAAGGTGAAGTCTGGAGGGTGAATCAGAAGAAGCAGAAGAAAGAGAAGGAGAAGGTGAAGTCTGGAGGGTGAATCAGAAGAAGTAGAAGAAGGAGAAGGAGAAGGTGAAGTCTGGAGGGTGAATCAGAAGAAGCAGAAGAAGGAGAAGGAGAAGGTGAAGTCTGGAGGGTGAATCAGAAGAAGCAGAAGAAGGAGAAGGAGAAGGTGAAGTCTGGAGGGTGAATCAGAAGAAGCAGAAGAAGGAGAAGGAGAAGTTGAAGTCTGGAGGGTGAATCAGAAGAAGCAGAATAAGGAGAAGTGAATGTGAAGTATGGAGGGTGAATCAGAAGAAGCAGAAGAAGGAGAAGGAGAAGGTGAAGTCTGGAGGGTGAATCAGAAGAAGTAGAAGAAGGAGAAGGAGAAGGTGAAGTCTGGAGGGTGAAGCAGAAGAAGTAGAAGAAGGAGAAGGAGAAGGTGAAGTCAGGAGGGTGAATCAGAAGAAGTAGAAGAAGGAGAAGGAGAAGGTGAAGTCAGGAGGGTGAATCAGAAGAAGCAGAAGAAGGAGAAGGAGAAGGTGAAGTCTGGAGGGTGAATCAGAAGAAGCAGAATAAGGAGAAGGAGAAGGTGAAGTCTGGAGGGTGAATCAGAAGAAGCAGAATAAGGAGAAGGAGAAGGTGAAGTCTGGAGGGTGAAACAGAAGAAGCAGAAGAAGGAGAAGGAGAAGATGAAGTCTGGAGGGTGAATCAGAAGAAGTAGAAGAAGGAGAAGGAGAAGGTGAAGTCTGGAGGGTGAAGCAGAAGAAGTAGAAGAAGGAGAAGGAGAAGGTGAAGTCAGGAGGGTGAATCAGAAGAAGTAGAAGAAGGAGAAGGAGAAGGTGAAGTCAGGAGGGTGAATCAGAAGAAGCAGAAGAAGGAGAAGGAGAAGGTGAAGTCTGGAGGGTGAATCAGAAGAATCAGAAGAAGGAGAAGGAGAAGGTGAAGTCTGGAGGGTGAATCAGAAGAAGCAGAAGAAAGAGAAGGAGAAGGTGAAGTCTGGAGGGTGAAGCAGAAGAAACAGAAGAAGGAGAAGGAGAAGGTGAAGACTGGAGGGTGAATCGGAAGAAGTGGAAGAAGGAGAAGGAGAAGGTGAAGTCTGGAGGGTGAATCAGAAGAAGTAGAAGAAGGAGAAGGAGAAGGTGAAGTCTGGAGGGTGAATCAGAAGAAGGAGAAGAAGGAGAAGGAGAAGGTGAAGTCTGGAGGGTGAATCAGAAGAAGCAGAAGAAGGAGAAGGAGAAGATGAAGTCTGGAGGGTGAATCAGAAGAAGTAGAAGAAGGAGAAGGAGAAGGTGAAGTCTGGAGGGTGAATCAGAGGTAGTAGAAGAAGGAGAAGGAGAAGGTGAAGTCTGGACGGTGTATCAGAAGAAACAGAAGAAGGAGAAGGAGAAGGTGAAGTCTGGAGGGTGAATCAGAAGAAGTAGAAGAAGGAGAAGGAGAAGGTGAAGTCTGGAGGGTGAATCAGAAGAAGCAGACGAAGGAGATGGAGAAGGTGAAGTCTGGAGGGTGAATCAGAAGAAGTAGAAGAAGGAGAAGGAGAAGGTGAAGTCTGGAGGGTGAATCAGAAGAAGCAGAAGAAGGAGAAGGAGAAGGTGAAGTCTGGAGGGTGAATCAGAAGAAGTAGAAGAAGGAGAAGGAGATGGTGAAGTCTGGAGGTTGAATCAGAAGAAGTAGAAGAAGGAGAAGGAGAAGGTGAAGTCTGGAGGGTGAAGCAGAAGAAGTAGAAGAAGGAGAAGGAGAAGGTGAAGTCAGGAGGGTGAATCAGAAGAAGTAGAAGAAGGAGAAGGAGAAGGTGAAGTCAGGAGGGTGAATCAGAAGAAGCAGAAGAAGGAGAAGGAGAAGGTGAAGTCTGGAGGGTGAATCAGAAGAATCAGAAGAAGGAGAAGGAGAAGGTGAAGTCTGGAGGGTGAATCAGAAGAAGCAGAAGAAAGAGAAGGAGATGGTGAAGTCTGGAGGGTGAATCAGAAGAAGTAGAAGAAGGAGAAGGAGAAGGTGAAGTCTGGATAGTGAATCAGAAGAAGCAGAGGAAGGAGAAGGAGAAGGTGAAGTCTGGAGGGTGAATCAGAAGAAGCAGAAGAAGGAGAAGGAGAAGATGAAGTCTGGAGGGTGAATCAGAAGAAGTAGAAGAAGGAGAAGGAGAAGGTGAAGTCTGGAGGGTGAGTCAGAAGAAGCAGAAGAAAGAGAAGGAGAAGGTGAAGTCTGGAGGGTGAATCAGAAGAAGTAGAAGAAGGAGAAGGAGAAGGTGAAGTCTGGAGGGTGAATCAGAAGAAGCAGAAGAAGGAGAAGGAGAAGGTGAAGTCTGGAGGGTGAATCAGAAGAAGCAGAAGAAGGAGAAGGAGAAGGTGAAGTCTGGAGGGTGAATCAGAAGAAGCAGAAGAAGGAGAAGGAGAAGTTGAAGTCTGGAGGGTGAATCAGAAGAAGCAGAATAAGGAGAAGTGAAGGTGAAGTATGGAGGGTGAATCAAAAAAAGCAGAAGAAGGAGAAGGAGAAGGTGAAGTCTGGAGGGTGAATCAGAAGAAGTAGAAGAAGGAGAAGGAGAAGGTGAAGTCTGGAGGGTGAAGCAGAAGAAGTAGAAGAAGGAGAAGGAGAAGGTGAAGTCAGGAGGGTGAATCAGAAGAAGTAGAAGAAGGAGAAGGAGAAGGTGAAGTCAGGAGGGTGAATCAGAAGAAGCAGAAGAAGGAGAAGGAGAAGGTGAAGTCTGGAGGGTGAATCAGAAGAAGCAGAATAAGGAGAAGGAGAAGGTGAAGTCTGGAGGGTGAATCAGAAGAAGCAGAATAAGGAGAAGGAGAAGGTGAAGTCTGGAGGGTGAAACAGAAGAAGCAGAAGAAGGAGAAGGAGAAGATGAAGTCTGGAGGGTGAATCAGAAGAAGTAGAAGAAGGAGAAGGAGAAGGTGAAGTCTGGAGGGTGAAGCAGAAGAAGTAGAAGAAGGAGAAGGAGAAGGTGCAGTCAGGAGGGTGAATCAGAAGAAGTAGAAGAAGGAGAAGGAGAAGGTGAAGTCAGGAGGGTGAATCAGAAGAAGCAGAAGAAGGAGAAGGAGAAGGTGAAGTCTGGAGGGTGAATCAGAAGAATCAGAAGAAGGAGAAGGAGAAGGTGAAGTCTGGAGGGTGAATCAGAAGAAGCAGAAGAAAGAGAAGGAGAAGGTGAAGTCTGGATCGTGAAGCAGAAGAAACAGAAGAAGGAGAAGGAGAAGGTGAAGACTGGAGGGTGAATCAGAAGAAGTGGAAGAAGGAGAAGGAGAAAGTGAAGTCTGGAGGGTGAATCAGAAGAAGTAGAAGAAGGAGAAGGAGAAGGTGAAGTCTGGAGGGTGAATCAGAAGAAGGAGAAGAAGGAGAAGGAGAAGGTGAAGTCTGGAGGGTGAATCAGAAGAAGCAGAAGAAGGAGAAGGAGAAGATGAAGTCTGGAGGGTGAATCAGAAGAAGTAGAAGAAGGAGAAGGAGAAGGTGAAGTCTGGAGGGTGAATCAGAAGTAGTAGAAGAAGGAGAAGGAGAAGGTGAAGTCTGGACGGTGTATCAGAAGAAACAGAAGAAGGAGAAGGAGAAGGTGAAGTCTGGAGGATGAATCAGAAGAAGTAGAAGAAGGAGAAGGAGAAGGTGAAGTCTGGAGGGTGAATCAGAAGAAGCAGACGAAGGAGATGGAGAAGGTGAAGTCTGGAGGGTGAATCAGAAGAAGTAGAAGAAGGAGAAGGAGAAGGTGAAGTCTGGAGGGTGAATCAGAAGAAGCAGAAGAAGGAGAAGGAGAAGGTGAAGTCTGGAGGGTGAATCAGAAGAAGCAGAAGAAGGAGAAGGAGAAGGTGAAGTCTGGAGGGTGAATCAGAAGAAGTAGAAGAAGGAGAAGGAGAAGGTGAAGTCTGGAGGGAGAATCAGAAGAAGTAGAAGAAGGAGAAGGAGAAGGTGAAGTCTGGAGGTTGAATCAGAAGAAGTAGAAGAAGGAGAAGGAGAAGGTGAAGTCTGGAGGGTGAAGCAGAAGAAGTAGAAGAAGGAGAAGGAGAAGGTGAAGTCAGGAGGGTGAATCAGAAGAAGTAGAAGAAGGAGAAGGAGAAGGTGAAGTCAGGAGGGTGAATCAGAAGAAGCAGAAGAAGGAGAAGGAGAAGGTGAAGTCTGGAGGGTGAATCAGAAGAATCAGAAGAAGGAGAAGGAGAAGGTGAAGTCTGGAGGGTGAATCAGATGAAGCAGAAGAAAGAGAAGGAGATGGTGAAGTCTGGAGGGTGAATCAGAAGAAGTAGAAGAAGGAGAAGGAGAAGGTGAAGTCTGGATAGTGAATCAGAAGAAGCAGAGGAAGGAGAAGGGGAAGGTGAAGTCTGGAGGGTGAATGAGAAGAAGCAGAATAAGGAGAAGGAGAAGGTGAAGTCTGGAGGGAGAATCAGAAGAAGCAGAAGAAGGAGAAGGAGAAGGTGAAGTCTGGAGGGTGAATCAGAAGAAGTAGAAGAAGGAGAAGGAGAAGGTGAAGTCTGGAGGGTGAAGCAGAAGAAGGAGAAGGAGAAGCTGAAGTCAGGAGGGTGAATCAGAAGAAGTAGAAGAAGGAGAAGGAGAAGGTGAAATCAGGAGGGTGAATCAGAAGAAGCAGAAGAAGGAAAAGGAGAAGGTGAAGTCTGTAGGGTGAAGCAGAAGAAACAGAAGAACGAGAAGGAGAAGGTGAAGACTGGAGGGTGAATCAGAAGAAGTAGAAGAAGGAGAAGGAGAAGGTGAAGTCTGGAGAGTGAATCAGAAGAAGTAGAAGAAGGAGAAGGAGAAGGTGAAGTCTGGAGGGTGAATCAGAAGAAGCAGAAGAAGGAGAAGGAGAAGGTGAAGTCTGGAGGGTGAATCAGAAGAAGCAGAAGAAGGAGAAGGAGAAGGTGAGGTCTGGAGGGTGAATCAGAAGAAGCAGAAGAAGGAGAAGGAGAAGGTGAAGTCTGGAGGGTGAATCAGAAGAAGCAGAAGAAGGAGAAGGAGAAGGTGAAGTCAGGCGGGTGAATCAGAAGAAGCAGAAGAAGGAGAAGGAGAAGGTTAAGTTAGGAGGGTGAATCAGAAGAAGCAGAAGAAGGAGAAGGAGCAGGTGATGTCAGGGGGATGAAGCAGAATAAGTAGAAGAAGGAGAAGGAGAAGGTGAAGTCAGGATGGTGAATCAGAAGAAGGAAAAGAAGGAGAAGGAGAAGGTGAAGTCAGGAGGGTGAATCAGAAGAAGCAGAAGAAGGAGAAGGAGACGGTGAAGTCTGGAGGGTGAATCAGAAGAATCAGAAGAAGGAGAAGGAGAAGGTGTAGTCTGGAGGGTGAATCAGAAGAAGCAGAAGAAAGAGAAGGAGAAGGTGAAGTCAGGACGGTGAAGCAGAAGAAGCAGAAGAAGGAGAAGGAGAAGGTGAAGTCTGGAGGGTGAATCAGAAG
This sequence comes from Somniosus microcephalus, assembly GCF_052327205.1. Classification (NCBI taxonomy): domain Eukaryota; kingdom Metazoa; phylum Chordata; class Chondrichthyes; order Squaliformes; family Somniosidae; genus Somniosus; species Somniosus microcephalus. The sequence goes on along the minus strand of NW_028225244.1, from coordinate 745,785 downwards.
AAGTAGAAGAAGGAAAAGGAGAAGGTCAAGTCAGGAGGGTGAATCAGAAGAAGTAGAAGAAGGAGAAGGAGAAGGTGAAGTCTGGAGGGTGAATCAGAAGAAGCAGAATAAGGAGAAGGAGAAGGTGAAGTCTGGGGGGTGAATCAGAAGAAGCAGAATAAGGAGAAGGAGAAGGTAAAGTCTGGAGGGTGAATCAGAAGAAGCAGAAGAAGGAGAAGGAGAAGATGAAGTCTGGAGGGTGAATCAGAAGAAGTAGAAGAAGGAGAAGGAGAAGGTGAAGTCTGGCGGGTGAAGCAGAAGAAGTAGAAGAAGGAGAAGGAGAAGGTGAAGTCAGGAGGGTGAATCAGAAGAAGTAGAAGAAGGAGAAGGAGAAGGTGAAGTCAGGAGGGTGAATCAGAAGAAGCAGAAGAAGGAGAAGGAGAAGGTGAAGTCTGGAGGGTGAATCAGAAGAATCAGAAGAAGGAAAAGGAGAAGGTGAAGTCTGGAGGGTGAATCAGAAGAAGCAGAAGAAAGAGAAGGAGAAGGTGAAGTCTGGAGGGTGAAGCAGAAGAAACAGAAGAAGGAGAAGGAGAAGGTGAAGACTGGAGGGTGAATCAGAAGAAGTGGAAGAAGGATAAGGAGAAGGTGAAGTCTGGAGGGTGAATCAGAAGAAGTAGAAGAAGGAGAAGGAGAAGGTGAAGTCTGGAGGGTGAATCAGAAGAAGCAGAAGAAGGAGAAGGAGAAGATGAAGTCTGGAGGGTGAATCAGAAGAAGTAGAAGAAGGAGAAGGAGAAGGTGAAGTCTGGAGGGTGAATCAGAAGAAGCAGAAGAAAGAGAAGGAGAAGGTGAAGTCTGGAGGGTGTATCAGAAGAAGTAGAAGAAGGAGAAGGAGAAGGTGAAGTCTGGAGGGTGAATCAGAAGAAGCAGAAGAAGGAGAAGGAGAAGGTGAAGTCTGGAGGGTGAATCAGAAGAAGCAGAAGAAGGAGAAGGAGAAGGTGAAGTCTGGAGGGTGAATCAGAAGAAGCAGAAGAAGGAGAAGGAGAAGTTGAAGTCTGGAGGGTGAATCAGAAGAAGCAGAATAAGGAGAAGTGAAGGTGAAGTATGGAGGGTGAATCAGAAGAAGCAGAAGAAGGAGAAGGAGAAGGTGAAGTCTGGAGGGTGAATCAGAAGAAGTAGAAGAAGGAGAAGGAGAAGGTGAAGTCTGGAGGGTGAAGCAGAAGAAGTAGAAGAAGGAGAAGGAGAAGGTGAAGTCAGGAGGGTGAATCAGAAGAAGTAGAAGAAGGAGAAGGAGAAGGTGAAGTCAGGAGGGTGAATCAGAAGAAGCAGAAGAAGGAGAAGGAGAAGGTGAAGTCTGGAGGGTGAATCAGAAGAAGCAGAATAAGGAGAAGGAGAAGGTGAAGTCTGGAGGGTGAATCAGAAGAAGCAGAATAAGGAGAAGGAGAAGGTGAAGTCTGGAGGGTGAAACAGAAGAAGCAGAAGAAGGAGAAGGAGAAGATAAAGTCTGGAGGGTGAATCAGAAGAAGTAGAAGAAAGAGAAGGAGAAGGTGAAGTCTGGAGGGTGAAGCAGAAGAAGTAGAAGAAGGAGAAGGAGAAGGTGAACTCAGGAGGGTGAATCAGAAGAAGTAGAAGAAGGAGAAGGAGAAGGTGAAGTCAGGAGGGTGAATCAGAAGAAGCAGAAGAAGGAGAAGGAGAAGGTGAAGTCTGGAGGGTGAATCAGAAGAATCAGAAGAAGGAGAAGGAGAAGGTGAAGTCTGGAGGGTGAATCAGAAGAAGCAGAAGAAAGAGAAGGAGAAGGTGAAGTCTGGAGGGTGAAGCAGAAGAAACAGAAGAAGGAGAAGGAGAAGGTGAAGACTGGAGGGTGAATCAGAAGAAGTGGAAGAAGGAGAAGGAGAAGGTGAAGTCTGGAGGGTGAATCAGAAGAAGTAGAAGAAGGAGAAGGAGAAGGTGAAGTCTGGAGGGTGAATCAGAAGAAGGAGAAGAAGGAGAAGGAGAAGGTGAAGTCTGGAGGGTGAATCAGAAGAAGCAGAAGAAGGAGAAGGAGAAGATGAAGTCTGGAGAGTGAATCAGAAGAAGTAGAAGAAGGAGAAGGAGAAGGTGAAGTCTGGAGGGTGAATCAGAAGAAGCAGAAGAAGGAGAAGGAGAAGGTGAAGTCTGGAGGGTGAATCAGAAGAAGCAGAAGAAGGAGAAGGAGAAGATGAAGTCTGGAGGGTGAATCAGAAGAAGTAGAAGAAGGAGAAGGAGAAGGTGAGGTCTGGAGGGTGAATCAGAAGAAGCAGAAGAAGGAGAAGGAGAAGGTGAAGTCTGGAGGGTGAATCAGAAGAAGCAGAAGAAGGAGAAGGAGAAGGTGAAGTCTGGAGGGTGAATCAGAAGAAAAAGAAGAAGGAGAAGGAGAAGGTGAAGTCTGGAGGGTGAAGCAGAAGAAGTAGAAGAAGGAGAAGGAGAAGGTGAAGTCAGGAGGGTGAATCAGAAGAAGTAGAAGAAGGAGAAGGAGAAGATGAAGTCAGGAGGGTGAATCAGAAGAAGCAGAAGAAGGAGAAGGAGAAGGTGAAGTCTGGAGGGTGAATCAGAAGAAGCAGAATAAGGAGAAGGAGAAGGTGAAGTCTGGAAGGTGAATCAGAAGAAGCAGAATAAGGAGAAGGAGAAGGTGAAGTCTGGAGGGTGAAACAGAAGAAGCAGAAGAAGGAGAAGGAGAAGATGAAGTCTGGAGGGTGAATCAGAAGAAGTAGAAGAAGGAGAAGGAGAAGGTGAAGTCTGGAGGGTGAAGCAGAAGAAGTAGAAGAAGGAGAAGGAGAAGGTGAAGTCAGGAGGGTGAATCAGAAGAAGTAGAAGAAGGAGAAGGAGAAGGTGAAGTCAGGAGGGTGAATCAGAAGAAGCAGAAGAAGGAGAAGGAGAAGGTGAAGTCTGGAGGGTGAATCAGAAGAATCAGAAGAAGGAGAAGGAGAAGGTGAAGTCTGGAGGGTGAATCAGAAGAAGCAGAAGAAAGAGAAGGAGAAGGTGAAGTCTGGAGGGTGAAGCAGAAGAAACAGAAGAAGGAGAAGGAGAAGGTGAAGACTGGAGGGTGAATCGGAAGAAGTGGAAGAAGGAGAAGGAGAAGGTGAAGTCTGGAGGGTGAATCAGAAGAAGTAGAAGAAGGAGAAGGAGAAGGTGAAGTCTGGAGGGTGAATCAGAAGAAGGAGAAGAAGGAGAAGGAGAAGGTGAAGTCTGGAGGGTGAATCAGAAGAAGCAGAAGAAGGAGAAGGAGAAGATGAAGTCTGGAGGGTGAATCAGAAGAAGTAGAAGAAGGAGAAGGAGAAGGTGAAGTCTGGAGGGTGAATCAGAAGTAGTAGAAGAAGGAGAAGGAGAAGGTGAAGTCTGGACGGTGTATCAGAAGAAACAGAAGAAGGAGAAGGAGAAGGTGAAGTCTGGAGGGTGAATCAGAAGAAGTAGAAGAAGGAGAAGGAGAAGGTGAAGTCTGGAGGGTGAATCAGAAGAAGCAGACGAAGGAGATGGAGAAGGTGAAGTCTGGAGGGTGAATCAGAAGAAGTAGAAGAAGGAGAAGGAGAAGGTGAAGTCTGGAGGGTGAATCAGAAGAAGCAGAAGAAGGAGAAGGAGAAGGTGAAGTCTGGAGGGTGAATCAGAAGAAGTAGAAGAAGGAGAAGGAGATGGTGAAGTCTGGAGGTTGAATCAGAAGAAGTAGAAGAAGGAGAAGGAGAAGGTGAAGTCTGGAGGGTGAAGCAGAAGAAGTAGAAGAAGGAGAAGGAGAAGGTGAAGTCAGGAGGGTGAATCAGAAGAAGTAGAAGAAGGAGAAGGAGAAGGTGAAGTCAGGAGGGTGAATCAGAAGAAGCAGAAGAAGGAGAAGGAGAAGGTGAAGTCTGGAGGGTGAATCAGAAGAATCAGAAGAAGGAGAAGGAGAAGGTGAAGTCTGGAGGGTGAATCAGAAGAAGCAGAAGAAAGAGAAGGAGATGGTGAAGTCTGGAGGGTGAATCAGAAGAAGTAGAAGAAGGAGAAGGAGAAGGTGAAGTCTGGATAGTGAATCAGAAGAAGCAGAGGAAGGAGAAGGAGAAGGTGAAGTCTGGAGGGTGAATCAGAAGAAGCAGAAGAAGGAGAAGGAGAAGATGAAGTCTGGAGGGTGAATCAGAAGAAGTAGAAGAAGGAGAAGGAGAAGGTGAAGTCTGGAGGGTGAGTCAGAAGAAGCAGAAGAAAGAGAAGGAGAAGGTGAAGTCTGGAGGGTGAATCAGAAGAAGTAGAAGAAGGAGAAGGAGAAGGTGAAGTCTGGAGGGTGAATCAGAAGAAGCAGAAGAAGGAGAAGGAGAAGGTGAAGTCTGGAGGGTGAATCAGAAGAAGCAGAAGAAGGAGAAGGAGAAGGTGAAGTCTGGAGGGTGAATCAGAAGAAGCAGAAGAAGGAGAAGGAGAAGTTGAAGTCTGGAGGGTGAATCAGAAGAAGCAGAATAAGGAGAAGTGAAGGTGAAGTATGGAGGGTGAATCAGAAGAAGCAGAAGAAGGAGAAGGAGAAGGTGAAGTCTGGAGGGTGAATCAGAAGAAGTAGAAGAAGGAGAAGGAGAAGGTGAAGTCTGGAGGGTGAAGCAGAAGAAGTAGAAGAAGGAGAAGGAGAAGGTGAAGTCAGGAGGGTGAATCAGAAGAAGTAGAAGAAGGAGAAGGAGAAGGTGAAGTCAGGAGGGTGAATCAGAAGAAGCAGAAGAAGGAGAAGGAGAAGGTGAAGTCTGGAGGGTGAATCAGAAGAAGCAGAATAAGGAGAAGGAGAAGGTGAAGTCTGGAGGGTGAATCAGAAGAAGCAGAATAAGGAGAAGGAGAAGGTGAAGTCTGGAGGGTGAAACAGAAGAAGCAGAAGAAGGAGAAGGAGAAGATGAAGTCTGGAGGGTGAATCAGAAGAAGTAGAAGAAGGAGAAGGAGAAGGTGAAGTCTGGAGGGTGAAGCAGAAGAAGTAGAAGAAGGAGAAGGAGAAGGTGCAGTCAGGAGGGTGAATCAGAAGAAGTAGAAGAAGGAGAAGGAGAAGGTGAAGTCAGGAGGGTGAATCAGAAGAAGCAGAAGAAGGAGAAGGAGAAGGTGAAGTCTGGAGGGTGAATCAGAAGAATCAGAAGAAGGAGAAGGAGAAGGTGAAGTCTGGAGGGTGAATCAGAAGAAGCAGAAGAAAGAGAAGGAGAAGGTGAAGTCTGGATCGTGAAGCAGAAGAAACAGAAGAAGGAGAAGGAGAAGGTGAAGACTGGAGGGTGAATCAGAAGAAGTGGAAGAAGGAGAAGGAGAAAGTGAAGTCTGGAGGGTGAATCAGAAGAAGTAGAAGAAGGAGAAGGAGAAGGTGAAGTCTGGAGGGTGAATCAGAAGAAGGAGAAGAAGGAGAAGGAGAAGGTGAAGTCTGGAGGGTGAATCAGAAGAAGCAGAAGAAGGAGAAGGAGAAGATGAAGTCTGGAGGGTGAATCAGAAGAAGTAGAAGAAGGAGAAGGAGAAGGTGAAGTCTGGAGGGTGAATCAGAAGTAGTAGAAGAAGGAGAAGGAGAAGGTGAAGTCTGGACGGTGTATCAGAAGAAACAGAAGAAGGAGAAGGAGAAGGTGAAGTCTGGAGGATGAATCAGAAGAAGTAGAAGAAGGAGAAGGAGAAGGTGAAGTCTGGAGGGTGAATCAGAAGAAGCAGACGAAGTAGATGGAGAAGGTGAAGTCTGGAGGGTGAATCAGAAGAAGTAGAAGAAGGAGAAGGAGAAGGTGAAGTCTGGAGGGTGAATCAGAAGAAGCAGAAGAAGGAGAAGGAGAAGGTGAAGTCTGGAGGGTGAATCAGAAGAAGCAGAAGAAGGAGAAGGAGAAGGTGAAGTCTGGAGGGTGAATCAGAAGAAGTAGAAGAAGGAGAAGGAGAAGGTGAAGTCTGGAGGGAGAATCAGAAGAAGTAGAAGAAGGAGAAGGAGAAGGTGAAGTCTGGAGGTTGAATCAGAAGAAGTAGAAGAAGGAGAAGGAGAAGGTGAAGTCTGGAGGGTGAAGCAGAAGAAGTAGAAGAAGGAGAAGGAGAAGGTGAAGTCAGGAGGGTGAATCAGAAGAAGTAGAAGAAGGAGAAGGAGAAGGTGAAGTCAGGAGGGTGAATCAGAAGAAGCAGAAGAAGGAGAAGGAGAAGGTGAAGTCTGGAGGGTGAATCAGAAGAATCAGAAGAAGGAGAAGGAGAAGGTGAAGTCTGGAGGGTGAATCAGAAGAAGCAGAAGAAAGAGAAGGAGATGGTGAAGTCTGGAGGGTGAATCAGAAGAAGTAGAAGAAGGAGAAGGAGAAGGTGAAGTCTGGATAGTGAATCAGAAGAAGCAGAGGAAGGAGAAGGAGAAGGTGAAGTCTGGAGGGTGAATGAGAAGAAGCAGAATAAGGAGAAGGAGAAGGTGAAGTCTGGAGGGAGAATCAGAAGAAGCAGAAGAAGGAGAAGGAGAAGGTGAAGTCTGGAGGGTGAATCAGAAGAAGTAGAAGAAGGAGAAGGAGAAGGTGAAGTCTGGAGGGTGAAGCAGAAGAAGGAGAAGGAGAAGCTGAAGTCAGGAGGGTGAATCAGAAGAAGTAGAAGAAGGAGAAGGAGAAGGTGAAATCAGGAGGGTGAATCAGAAGAAGCAGAAGAAGGAAAAGGAGAAGGTGAAGTCTGTAGGGTGAATCAGAAGAATCAGAAGAAGGAGAAGGAGAAAGTGAAGTCTGGAGGGTGAATCAGAAGAAGCAGAATAAAGAGAAGGAGAAGGTGAAGTCTGGAGGGTGAAGCAGAAGAAACAGAAGAACGAGAAGGAGAAGGTGAAGACTGGAGGGTGAATCAGAAGAAGTAGAAGAAGGAGAAGGAGAAGGTGAAGTCTGGAGAGTGAATCAGAAGAAGTAGAAGAAGGAGAAGGAGAAGGTGAAGTCTGGAGGGTGAATCAGAAGAAGCAGAAGAAGGAGAAGGAGAAGGTGAAGTCTGGAGGGTGAATCAGAAGAAGCAGAAGAAGGAGAAGGAGAAGGTGAGGTCTGGAGGGTGAATCAGAAGAAGCAGAAGAAGGAGAAGGAGAAGGTGAAGTCTGGAGGGTGAATCAGAAGAAGCAGAAGAAGGAGAAGGAGAAGGTGAAGTCAGGCGGGTGAATCAGAAGAAGCAGAAGAAGGAGAAGGAGAAGGTTAAGTTAGGAGGGTGAATCAGAAGAAGCAGAAGAAGGAGAAGGAGCAGGTGATGTCAGGGGGATGAAGCAGAATAAGTAGAAGAAGGAGAAGGAGAAGGTGAAGTCAGGATGGTGAATCAGAAGAAGGAAAAGAAGGAGAAGGAGAAGGTGAAGTCAGGAGGGTGAATCAGAAGAAGCAGAAGAAGGAGAAGGAGACGGTGAAGTCTGGAGGGTGAATCAGAAGAATCAGAAGAAGGAGAAGGAGAAGGTGTAGTCTGGAGGGTGAATCAGAAGAAGCAGAAGAAAGAGAAGGAGAAGGTGAAGTCAGGACGGTGAAGCAGAAGAAGCAGAAGAAGGAGAAGGAGAAGGTGAAGTCTGGAGGGTGAATCAGAAGAAGTAGAAGAAGGAAAAGGAGAAGGTCAAGTCAGGAGGGTGAATCAGAAGAAGTAGAAGAAGGAGAAGGAGAAGGTGAAGTCTGGAGGGTGAATCAGAAGAAGCAGAATAAGGAGAAGGAGAAGGTGAAGTCTGGGGGGTGAATCAGAAGAAGCAGAATAAGGAGAAGGAGAAGGTAAAGTCTGGAGGGTGAATCAGAAGAAGCAGAAGAAGGAGAAGGAGAAGATGAAGTCTGGAGGGTGAATCAGAAGAAGTAGAAGAAGGAGAAGGAGAAGGTGAAGTCTGGCGGGTGAAGCAGAAGAAGTAGAAGAAGGAGAAGGAGAAGGTGAAGTCAGGAGGGTGAATCAGAAGAAGTAGAAGAAGGAGAAGGAGAAGGTGAAGTCAGGAGGGTGAATCAGAAGAAGCAGAAGAAGGAGAAGGAGAAGGTGAAGTCTGGAGGGTGAATCAGAAGAATCAGAAGAAGGAAAAGGAGAAGGTGAAGTCTGGAGGGTGAATCAGAAGAAGCAGAAGAAAGAGAAGGAGAAGGTGAAGTCTGGAGGGTGAAGCAGAAGAAACAGAAGAAGGAGAAGGAGAAGGTGAAGACTGGAGGGTGAATCAGAAGAAGTGGAAGAAGGATAAGGAGAAGGTGAAGTCTGGAGGGTGAATCAGAAGAAGTAGAAGAAGGAGAAGGAGAAGGTGAAGTCTGGAGGGTGAATCAGAAGAAGCAGAAGAAGGAGAAGGAGAAGATGAAGTCTGGAGGGTGAATCAGAAGAAGTAGAAGAAGGAGAAGGAGAAGGTGAAGTCTGGAGGGTGAATCAGAAGAAGCAGAAGAAAGAGAAGGAGAAGGTGAAGTCTGGAGGGTGTATCAGAAGAAGTAGAAGAAGGAGAAGGAGAAGGTGAAGTCTGGAGGGTGAATCAGAAGAAGCAGAAGAAGGAGAAGGAGAAGGTGAAGTCTGGAGGGTGAGTCAGAAGAAGCAGAAGAAGGAGAAGGAGAAGGTGAAGTCTGGAGGGTGAATCAGAAGAAGCAGAAGAAGGAGAAGGAGAAGTTGAAGTCTGGAGGGTGAATCAGAAGAAGCAGAATAAGGAGAAGTGAAGGTGAAGTATGGAGGGTGAATCAGAAGAAGCAGAAGAAGGAGAAGGAGAAGGTGAAGTCTGGAGGGTGAATCAGAAGAAGTAGAAGAAGGAGAAGGAGAAGGTGAAGTCTGGAGGGTGAAGCAGAAGAAGTAGAAGAAGGAGAAGGAGAAGGTGAAGTCAGGAGGGTGAATCAGAAGAAGTAGAAGAAGGAGAAGGAGAAGGTGAAGTCAGGAGGGTGAATCAGAAGAAGCAGAAGAAGGAGAAGGAGAAGGTGAAGTCTGGAGGGTGAATCAGAAGAAGCAGAATAAGGAGAAGGAGAAGGTGAAGTCTGGAGGGTGAATCAGAAGAAGCAGAATAAGGAGAAGGAGAAGGTGAAGTCTGGAGGGTGAAACAGAAGAAGCAGAAGAAGGAGAAGGAGAAGATAAAGACTGGAGGGTGAATCAGAAGAAGTAGAAGAAAGAGAAGGAGAAGGTGAAGTCTGGAGGGTGAAGCAGAAGAAGTAGAAGAAGGAGAAGGAGAAGGTGAACTCAGGAGGGTGAATCAGAAGAAGTAGAAGAAGGAGAAGGAGAAGGTGAAGTCAGGAGGGTGAATCAGAAGAAGCAGAAGAAGGAGAAGGAGAAGGTGAAGTCTGGAGGGTGAATCAGAAGAATCAGAAGAAGGAGAAGGAGAAGGTGAAGTCTGGAGGGTGAATCAGAAGAAGTAGAAGAAGGAGAAGGAGAAGGTGAAGTCTGGAGGGTGAATCAGAAGAAGGAGAAGAAGGAGAAGGAGAAGGTGAAGTCTGGAGGGTGAATCAGAAGAAGCAGAAGAAGGAGAAGGAGAAGATGAAGTCTGGAGAGTGAATCAGAAGAAGTAGAAGAAGGAGAAGGAGAAGGTGAAGTCTGGAGGGTGAATCAGAAGAAGCAGAAGAAGGAGAAGGAGAAGATGAAGTCTGGAGAGTGAATCAGAAGAAGTAGAAGAAGGAGAAGGAGAAGGTGAAGTCTGGAGGGTGAATCAGAAGAAGCAGAAGAAGGAGAAGGAGATGGTGAAGTCTGGAGGGTGAATCAGAAGAAGCAGAAGAAGGAGAAGGAGAAGATGAAGTCTGGAGGGTGAATCAGAAGAAGTAGAAGAAGGAGAAGGAGAAGGTGAGGTCTGGAGGGTGAATCAGAAGAAGCAGAAGAAGGAGAAGGAGAAGGTGAAGTCTGGAGGGTGAATCAGAAGAAGCAGAAGAAGGAGAAGGAGAAGGTGAAGTCTGGAGGGTGAATCAGAAGAAAAAGAAGAAGGAGAAGGAGAAGGTGAAGTCCGGAGGGTGAATCAGAAGAAGTAGAAGAAGGAGAAGGAGAAGGTGTAGTCTGGAGGGTGAATCAGAAGAAGCAGAAGAAGGAGAAGGAGAAGGTGAAGTCTGGAGGGTGAATCAGGAGAAGCAGAAGAAGGAGAAGGAGAAGGTGAAGTCTGGAGGGTGAATCAGAAGAAGCAGAAGAAGGAGAAGGAGAAGGTGAAGTCAGGCGGGTGAATCAGAAGAAGCAGAAGAAGGAGAAGGAGAAGGTTAAGTTAGGAGGGTGAATCAGAAGAAGCAGAAGAAGGAGAAGGAGCAGGTGATGTCAGGGGATGAAGCAGGATAAGTAGAAGAAGGAGAAGGAGAAGGTGAAGTCAGGATGGTGAATCAGAAGAAGGAAAAGAAGGAGAAGGAGAAGGTGAAGTCAGGAGGGTGAATCAGAAGAAGCAGAAGAAGGAGAAGGAGAAGGTGAAGTCTGGAGGGTGAATCAGAAGAATCAGAAGAAGGAGAAGGAGAAGGTGAAGTCTGGAGGGTGAATCAGAAGAAGCAGAAGAAAGAGAAGGAGAAGGTGAAGTCAGGACGGTGAAGCAGAAGAAGCAGAAGAAGGAGAAGGAGAAGGTGAAGTCTGGAGGGTGAATCAGAAGAAGTAGAAGAAGGAAAAGGAGAAGGTCAAGTCAGGAGGGTGAATCAGAAGAAGTAGAAGAAGGAGAAGGAGAAGGTGAAGTCTGGAGGGTGAAGCAGAAGAAGTAGAAGAAGGAGAAGGAGAAGGTGAAGTCAGGATGGTGAATCAGAAGAAGTAGAAGAAGGAGAAGGAGAAGGTGAAGTCAGGAGGGTGAATCAGAAGAAGCAGAAGAAGGAGAAGGAGAAGGTGAAGTCTGGAGGGTGAATCAGAAGAATCAGAAGAAGGAGAAGGAGAAGGTGAAGTCTGGAGGGTGAATCAGAAGAAGCGGAAGAAAGAGAAGGAGAAGGTGAAGTCTGGAGGGTGAATCAGAAGAAGTAGAAGAAGGAGAAGGAGAAGGTGAAGTCTGGAGGGTGAATCAGAAGAAGCAGAAGAAGGAGAAGGAGAAGGTGAAGTCTGGAGGGTGAATCAGAAGAAGCAGAAGAAGGAGAAGGAGAAGGTGAAGTCTGCAGGGTGAATCAGAAGAAGCAGAAGAAGGAGAAGGAGAAGGTGAAGTCTGGAGGGTGAATCAGAAGAAGCAGAAGAAGGAGAAGGAGAAGGTGAAGTCTGGAGGGTGAATCAGAAGAAGCAGAAGAAGGAGAAGGAGAAGGTGTAGTCAGGCGGGTGAATCAGAAGAAGCAGAAGAAGGAGAAGGAGAAGGTGAAGTTAGGAGGGTGAATCAGAAGAAGCAGAAGAAGGAGAAGGAGCAGGTGATGTCAGGGGGATGAAGCAGAATAAGTAGAAGAAGGAGAAGGAGAAGGTGAAGTCAGGATGGTGAATCAGAAGAAGGAAAAGAAGGAGAAGGAGAAGGTGAAGTCAGGAGGGTGAATCAGAAGAAGCAGAAGAAGGAGAAGGAGAAGGTGAAGTCTGGAGGGTGAATCAGAAGAAGGAGAAGGAGAAGGTGAAGTCTGGAGGGTGAATCAGAAGAAGCAGAAGAAAGAGAAGGAGAAGGTGAAGTCAGGACGGTGAAGCAGGAGAAGCAGAAGAAGGAGAAGGAGAAGGTGAAGTCTGGAGGGTGAATCAGAAGAAGTAGAAGAAGGAAAAGGAGAAGGTCAAGTCTGGAGGGTGAATCAGAAGAAGTAGAAGAAGGAGAAGGAGAAGGTGAAGTCTGGAGGGTGAAGCAGAAGAAGTAGAAGAAGGAGAAGGAGAAGGTGAAGTCAGGATGGTGAATCAGAAGAAGTAGAAGAAGGAGAAGGAGAAGGTGAAGTCAGGAGGGTGAATCAGAAGAAGCAGAAGAAGGAGAAGGAGAAGGTGAAGTCTGGAGGGTGAATCAGAAGAATCAGAAGAAGGAGAAGGAGAAGGTGAAGTCTGGAGGGTGAATCAGAAGAAGCAGAAGAAAGAGAAGGAGAAGGTGAAGTCTGGAGGGTGAATCAGAAGAAGTAGAAGAAGGAGAAGGAGAAGGTGAAGTCTGGAGGGTGAATCAGAAGAAGCAGAAGAAGGAGAAGGAGAAGGTGAAGTCTGGAGGGTGAATCAGAAGAAGCAGAAGAAGGAGAAGGAGAAGGTGAAGTCTGCAGGGTGAATCAGAAGAAGCAGAAGAAGGAGAAGGAGAAGGTGAAGTCTGGAGGGTGAATCAGAAGAAGCAGAATAAGGAGAAGGAGAAGGTGAAGTCTGGAGGGTGAATCAGAAGAAGCAGAAGAAGGAGAAGGAGAAGGTGAAGTCTGGAGGGTGAATCAGAAGAGGTAGAAGAAGGAGAAGGAGAAGTTGAAGTCTGGAGGGTGAAGCAGGAGAATTAGAAGATGGAGAAGGAGAAGGTGAAGTCAGGAGGGTGAATCAGAAGAAGTAGAAGAAGGAGAAGGAGAAGGTGAAGTCAGGAGGGTGAATCAGAAGAAGCAGAAGATGGAGAAGGAGAAGGTGAAGTCTGGAGGGTGAATCAGAAGAATCAGAAGAAGGAGAAGGAGAAGGTGAAGTCTGGAGGGTGAATCAGAAGAAGCAGAGGAAGGAGAAGGAGAAGGTGAAGTCTGGAGGGTGAATCAGAAGAAGCAGAATAAGGAGAAGGAGAAGGTGAAGTCTGGAGGGTGAATCAGAAGAAGCAGAATAAGGAGAAGGAGAAGGTGAAGTCTGGAGGGTGAATCAGAAGAAGCAGAAGAAGGAGAAGGAGAAGGTGAAGTCTGGAGGGTGAATCAGAAGAAGTAGAAGAAGGAGAAGGAGAAGGTGAAGTCTGGAGGGTGAAGCAGAAGAAGTAGAAGAAGGAGAAGGAGAAGGTGAAGTCAGGTGGGTGAATCAGAAGAAGTAGAAGAAGGAGAAGGAGAAGGTGAAGTCAGGAGGGTGAATCAGAAGAAGCAGAAGAAGGAGAAGGAGAAGGTGAAGTCTGGAGGGTGAATCAGAAGAATCAGAAGAAGGAGAAGGAGAAGCTGAAGTCTGGAGGGTGAATCAGAAGAAGCAGAAGAAAGAGAAGGAGAAGGTGAAGTCTGGAGGGTGAAGCATAAGAAACAGAAGAAGGAGAAGGAGAAGGTGAAGACTGGAGGGTGAATCAGAAGAAGTAGAAGAAGGAGAAGGAGAAGGTTAAGTCTGGAGGGTGAATCAGAAGAAGTAGAAGAAGGAGAAGGAGATGGTGAAGTCTGGAGGGTGAATCAGAAGAAGCAGAAGAAGGAGAAGGAGAAGGTGAAGTCTGGAGGGTGAATCAGAAGAAGCAGAAGAAGGAGAAGGAGAAGATGAAGTCTGGAGGGTGAATCAGAAGAAGTAGAAGAAGGAGAAGGAGAAGGTGAAGTCTGGAGGGTGAATCAGAAGTAGTAGAAGAAGGAGAAGGAGAAGGTGAAGTCTGGAGGGTGAATCAGAAGAAACAGAAGAAGGAGAAGGAGAAGGTGAAGTCTGGAGGGTGAATCAGAAGAAGTAGAAGAAGGAGAAGGAGAAGGTGTAGTCTGGAGGGTGAATCAGAAGAAGTAGACGAAGGAGAAGGAGAAGGTGAAGTCTGGAGGGTGAATCAGAAGAAGCAGAAGAAGGAGAAGGAGAAGGTGAAGTCTGGAGGGTGAATCAGAAGAAGCAGAAGAAGGAGAAGGAGAAGGTGAAGTCTGGAGGGTGATTCAGAAGAAGCAGAATAAGGAGAAGGTGAAGGTGAAGTCTGGAGGGTGAATCAGAAGAAGGAGAAGAAGGAGAAGGAGAAGGTGAAGTGTGGAGGGTGAATCAGAAGAAGCAGAAGAAGGAGAAGGAGAAGATGAAGTCTGGAGGGTGAATCAGAAGAAGTAGAAGAAGGAGAAGGAGAAGGTGAGGTCTGGAGGGTGAATCAGAAGAAGCAGAAGAAGGAGAAGGAGAAGGTGAAGTCTGAAGGGTGAATCAGAAGAAGCAGAAGAAGGAGAAGGAGAAGGCGAAGTCTGGAGGGTGAATCAGAAGAAGCAGAAGAAGGAGAAGGAGAAGGTGAAGTCTGGAGGGTGAATCAGGAGAAGCAGAACAAGGAGAAGTAGAAGGTGAAGTCTGGAGGGTAAATCAGAAGAAGTTGAAGAAGGAGAAGGAGAAGGTGAAGTCTGGAGGGTGAATCAGAAGAAGTAGAAGAAGGAGAAGGAGAAGGTGAAGTCTGGAGGGTGAATCAGAAGAAGCAGAAGAAGGAGAAGGAGAAGGTGAAGTCTGGAGGGTGAATCAGAAGAAGCAGAACAAGGAGAAGGAGAAGATGAAGTCTGGAGGGTGAATCAGAAGAAGTAGAAGAAGGAGAAGGAGAAGGTGAAGTCTGGAGGGTGAATCAGAAGAAGCAGAAGAAGGAGAAGGAGAAGATGAAGTCTGGAGGGTGAATCAGAAGAAGCAGAAGAAGGAGAAGCAGAAGGTGAAGTCTGGAGGGTGAATCAGAAGAAGCAGAATAAGGAGAAGGAGAAGGTGAAGTCTGGAGGGTGAATCAGAAGAAGCAGAAGAAGGAGAAGGAGAAGGTGAAGTCTGGAGGGTGAATCAGAAGAAGTAGAAGAAGGAGAAGGAGAAGGTGAAGTCTGGAGGGTGAAGCAGAAGAAGTAGAAGAAGGAGAAGGAGAAGGTGAAGTCAGGAGGGTGAATCAGAAGAAGCAGAAGAAGGAGAAGGAGAAGGTGAAGTCAGGAGGGTGAATCAGAAGAAGCAGAAGAAGGAGAAGGAGAAGGTGAATTCTGGAGGGTGAATCAGAAGAAGCAGAAGAAGGAGAAGGAGAAGGTGAAGACTGGAGGCTAAATCAGAAGAAGTAGAAGAAGGAGAAGGAGAAGGTGAAGTCTGGAGGGTGAATCAGAAGAAGTAGAAGAAGGAGAAGGAGTAGGCGAAGTCTGGAGGGTGAATCAGAAGAAGCAGAAGAAGGAGAAGGAGAAGGTGAAGTCTGAAGGGTGAATCAGAAGAAGCAGAAGAAGGAGAAGGAGAAGGTGAAGTCTGGAGGGTGAATCAGAAGAAGCAGAAGAAGGAGAAGGAGAAGGTGAAGTCTGGAGGGTGAATCAGAAGAAGCAGAAGAAGGAGAAGGAGAAGGTGAAGTCTGAAGGGTGAATCAGAAGAAGCAGAAGAAGGAGAAGGAGAAGGTGAAGACTGGAGGGTGAATCAGAAGAAGTAGAAGAAGGAGAAGGAGAAGGTGAAGTCTGGAGGGTGAATCAGAAGAAGTAGAAGAAGGAGAAGGAGAAGGCGAAGTCTGGAGGGTGAATCAGAAGAAGCAGAAGAAGGAGAAGGAGAAGGTGAAGTCTGGAGGGTGAATCAGAAGAAGCAGAAGAAGGAGAAGGAGAAGATGAAGTCTGGAGGGTGAATCAGAAGAAGTAGAAGAAGGAGAAGGAGAAGGTGAGGTCTGGAGGGTGAATCAGAAGAAGCAGAAGAAGGAGAAGGAGAAGGTGAAGTCTGAAGGGTGAATCAGAAGAAGCAGAAAAAGGAGAAGGAGAAGGTGAAGTCTGGAGGGTGAATCAGAAGAAGCAGAAGAAGGAGAAGGAGAAGGTGAAGTCTGGAGGGTGAATTAGAAGAAGCAGAAGAAGGAGAAGTAGAAGGTGAAATCTGGAGGGTGAATCAGAAGAAGTTGAAGAAGGAGAAGGAGAAGGTGAAGTCTGGAGGGTGAATCAGAAGAAGCAGAAGAAGGAGAAGGAGAAGATCAAGTCTGGAGGGTGAATCAGAAGAAGTAGAAGAAGGAGAAGGAGAAGGTGAGGTCTGGAAGTTGAATCAGAAGAAGCAGAAGAAGGAGAAGTAGAAGGTGAAGTCTGGAGGCTGAATCAGAAGAAGTAGACGAAGGAGAATGAGAAGGTGAAGTCTGGAGGGTGAATCAGAAGAAGCAGAAGAAGTAGAAGGAGAAGGTGAAGTCTGAAAGGTGAATCAGAAGAAGCAGAAGAAGGAGAAGGAGAAGGTGAAGTCTGGAGGGTGAATCAGAAGAAGCAGAAGAAGGAGAAGGAGAAGGTGAAGTCTGGAGGGTGAATCAGAAGAAGCAGAAGAAGGAGAAGTAGAAGGTGAATTCTGGAGGCTGAATCAGAAGAAGTAGACGAAGGAGAATGAGAAGGTGAAGTCTGGAGGGTGAATCAGAAGAAGCAGAAGAAGTAGAAGGAGAAGGTAAAGTCTGGAGGATGAATCAGAAGAAGTAGAAGAAGGAGAAGGAGAAGGTGAAGTCTGGAGGGTGAATCAGAAGAAGCAGAAGAAGGAGAAGGAGAAGGTGAAGTCTGGAGGGTGCATCAGAAGAAGCAGAAGAAGGAGAGGGAGAAGGTGAAGTCTGGAGGGTGAATCAGAAGAAGCAGAAGAAGGAGAAGGAGAAGGTGAAGTCTGGAGGGTGAATCAGAAGAAGGAGAAGAAGTAGAAGGAGAAGGTGAGGTCTGGAGGGTGAATCAGAAGAAGTAGAAGAAGGAGAAGGAGAAGGTGAAGTCTGGAGGGTGAATCAGAAGAAGCAGAAGAAGGAGAAGGAGAAGGTGAAGTCAGGAGGGTGAATCAGAAGAAGCATAAGACGGAGAAGGAGAAGGTGAAGTCTGGAGGGTGAATCAGAAGAAGCAGAAGAAGGAGAAGGAGAAGGTGAAGACTGGAGGGTGAATCAGAAGAAGTAGAAGAAGGAGAAGGAGAAGGCGAAGTCTGGAGGGTGAATCAGAAGAAGCAGAAGAAGGAGAAGGAGAAGGTGAAGTCTGGAGGGTGAATCAGAAGAAGCAGAAGAAGGAGAAGGAGAAGATGAAGTCTGGAGGGTGAATCAGAAGAAGTAGAAGAAGGAGAAGGAGAAGGTGAGGTCTGGAGGGTGGATCAGAAGAAGCAGAAGAAGGAGAAGGAGAAGGTGAAGTCTGAAGGGTGAATCAGAAGAAGCAGAAAAAGGAGAAGGAGAAGGTGAAGTCTGAAGGTGAATCAGAAGAAGCAGAAGAAGGAGAAGGAGAAGGTGAAGTCTGGAGGGTGAATTAGAAGAAGCAGAAGAAGGAGAAGTAGAAGGTGAAATCTGGAGGGTGAATCAGAAGAAGTTGAAGAAGGAGAAGGAGAAGGTGAAGTCTGGAGGGTGAATCAGAAGAAGTAGAAGAAGGAGAAGGAGAAGGTGAAGTCTGGAGGGTGAATCAGAAGAAGCAGAAGAAGGAGAAGGAGAAGGTGAAGCCTGGAGGGTGAATCAGAAGAAGCAGAAGAAGGAGAAGGAGATGATGAAGTCTGGAGGGTGAATCAGAAGAAGTAGAAGAAGGAGAAGGAGAATGTGAAGTCTGGAGGGTGAATCAGAAGAAGCAGAAGAAGGAGAAGGAGAAGGTGAAGTCTGGAGGGTGAATCAGAAGAAGCAGAAGAAGGAGAAGGAGAAGGTGAAGTCTGGAGGGTGAATCAGAAGAAGCAGAAGAAGGAGAAGGAGAAGGTGAAGTCTGGAGGGTGAATCAGAAGAAGCAGAATAAGGAGAACGAGAAGGTGAAGTCTGGAGGGTGAATCAGAAGAAGCAGAAGAAGGAGAAGGAGAAGGTGAAGTCTGGAGGGTGAATCAGAAGAAGTAGAAGAAGGAGAAGGAGAAGGTGAAGTCTGGAGGGTGAAGCAGAAGAAGTAGAAGAAGGAGAAGGAGAATGTGAAGTCAGGAGGGTGAATCAGAAGAAGTAGAAGAAGGAGAAGGAGAGTGTGAAGTCAGGAGGGTGAATCAGAAGAAGCAGAAGAAGGAGAAGGAGAAGGTGAAGTCTGGAGGGTGAATCAAAAGAATCAGAAGAAGGAGAAGGAGAAGGTGAAGTCTGGAGGGTGAATCAGAAGAAGCAGAAGAAGGAGAAGGAGAAGGTGAAGACTGGAGGGTGAATCAGAAGAAGGAGAAGAAGGAGAAGAAGAAGGTGAAGTCTGGAGGGTTATTCAGAAGAAGTAGAAGAAGGAGAAAGAGAAGGTGAAGTCTGGAGGGTGAATCAGAAGAAGCAGAAAAGGAGAAGGAGAAGGTGAAGTCTGGCAGGTGAATCAGAAGAAGCAGAAGAAGGAGAAGGAGAAGATGAAGTCTGGAGGGTGAATCAGAAGAAGTAGAAGAAGGAGAGGGAGAAGGTGAGGTCTGGAGGGTGAATCAGAAGAAGCAGAGGAAGGAGAAGGAGAAGGTGAAGTCTGGAGGGTGAATCAGAAGAAGCAGAAGAAGGAGAAGGAGAAGGTGAAGTCTGGAGGGTGAATCAGAAGAAGCAGAAGAAGGAGAAGGAGAAGATGAAGTCAGGAGGGTGAATCAGAAGAAGCAGATGAAGGAGAAGGAGAAGGTGAAGTTAGGAGGGTGAATCAGAAGAAGCAGAAGAAGGAGAAGGAGAAGGTGAAGTCAGTGGGGTGAAGCAGAAGAAGTAGAAGAAGGAGAAGGAGAAGGTGAAGTCAGGAGGGTGAAGCAGAAGAAGCAGAAGAAGGAGAAGGAGAAGGTGAAGTCTGGAGGGCGCAGCAGAAGAAGCAGAAGAAGGAGAACGAGAAGGTGAAGTCTGGAGGGTGAAGCAGAAGAAGCAGAAGAAGGAGAAGGAGAAGGTGAAGTCTGGAGGGTGAATCAGAAGAAGTAGAAGAAGGAGAAGGAGAAGGTGAAGTCAGGAGGGTGAAGCAGAAGAAGCAGAAGGAGAAGGAGAAGGTGATGTCTGGAGGGTGAAGCAGAAGAAGCAGAAGAAGGAGAAGGAGAAGGTGAAGTCTGGAGGGCGAAGCAGAAGAAGCAGAAGAAGGAGAAGGAGAAGGTGAAGTCTGGAGGGTGAAGCAGAAGAAGCAGAAGAAGGAGAAGGAGAAGGTGAAGTCTGGAGGGTGAATCAGAAGAAGAAGAAGAAGGAGAAGGAGAAGGTGAAGTCAGGAGGGTGAAGCAGAAGAAGCAGAAGAAGGAGAAGGAGAAGGTGAAGTCTGGAGGGTGAAGCAGAAGAAGCAGAAGAAGGAGAAGGGGAAGGTGAAGTCTGGAGGGTGAAGCAGAAGAAGCAGAAGAAGGAGAAGGAGAAGGTGAAGTCAGGAGGGTGAATCATAAGAAGTAGAAGAAGGAGAAGGAGAAGGTGAAGTCTGGAGGGTGAATCAGAAGAAGTAGAAGAAGGAGAAGGAGAAGCTGATGTCTGGAGGGTGAATCAGAAGAAGTAGAAGAAGGAGAAGCAGAAGGTGAAGTCTGGAGGGTTAATCAGAAGAAGTAGAAGAAGGAGAAGGAGAAGGTGAAGTCTGGAGGGTGAATCAGAAGAAGCAGAAGAAGGAGAAGGAGAAGGTGAGGTTTGGAGGGTGAATCAGAAGAAGTGGAAGAAGGAGAAGGAGAAGGTGTAGTCTGGAGGGTGAATCAGAAGAAGCAGACGAAGGAGAAGGAGAAGGTGAAGTCTGGAGGGTGAATCAGAAGAAGCAGAAGAAGGAGAAGGAGAAGGAGAAGTCTGGAGGGTGAATTAGAAGAAGTACAAGAAGGAGAAGGAGAAGGTGAAGTCTGGAGGGTGAATCAGAAGAAGCAGAAGAAGGAGAAGGAGAAGGTGAAGTCAGGAGGGTGAATCAGGAGAAGCAGAAGAAGGAGAAGGAGAAGGTGAAGTTTGGAGGGTGAATCAGAAGACGCAGAAGAAGGAGAAGGAGAAGGTGAAGACTGGAGGGTGAATCAGAAGAAGTAGAAGAAGGAAAAGGAGAAGGTGAAGTCTGGAGGGTGAATCAGAAGAAGTAGAAGAAGGAGAAGGAGAAGGCGAAGTCTGGAGGGTGAATCAGAAGAAGCAGAAGAAGGAGAAGGAGAAGGTGAAGTCTGGAGGGTGAATCAGAAGAAGCAAAAGAAGGAGAAGGAGAAGATGAAGTCTGGAGGGTGAATCAGAAGAAGTTGAAGAAGGAGAAGGAGAAGATGAGTTCTGGAGGGTGAATCAGAAGAAGCAGAAGAAGGAGAAGGAGAAGGTGAAGTCTGAAGGGTGAATCAAAAGAAGCAGAAGAAGGAGAAGGAGAAGGTGAAGTCTGGAGGGTGAATCAGAAGAAGCAGAAGAAGGAGGAGGAGAAGGTGAAGTCTGGAGGGTGAATCAGAAGAAGCAGAAGAAGGAGGAGGAGAAGGTGAAGTCTGGTGGGTGAATCAGAAGAAGTAGAAGAAGGAGAAGGAGAAGGTGAAGTCTGGAGGGTGAATCAGAAGAAGTAGAAGAAGGAGAAGGAGAAGGTGATGTCAGGAGGGTGAATCAGAAAAAGCAGAAGAAGGAGAAGGAGAAGGTGAAGTCTGGAGGGTGAATCAGAAGAAGTTGAAGAAGGAGAAGTAGAAGGTGAAGTCTAGAGGGTGAATCAGAAGAAGTTGAAGAAGGAGAAGGAGAAGGTGAAGTCTGGAGGGTGAATCAGAAGAAGTAGAAGAAGGAGAAGGAGAAGTTGAAGTCTGGAGGGTGAATCAGAAGAAGCAGAAGAAGGAGAAGGAGAAGGTGAAGCCTGGAGGGTGAATCAGAAGAAGCAGAAGAAGGAGAAGGAGAAGATGAAGTCTGGAGGGTGAATCAGAAGAAGCAGAAGAAGGAGAAGTAGAAGGTGAAGTCTGGAGGGTGAATCAGAAGAAGTTGAAGAAGGAGAAGGAGAAGGTGAAGTCTGGAGGGTGAATCAGAAGAAGTAGAAGAAGGAGAAGGAGAATGTGAAGTCTGGAGGGTGAATCAGAAGAAGCAGAAGAAGGAGAAGGAGAAGGTGAAGCCTGGAGGGTGAATCAGAAGAAGCAGAAGAAGGAGAAGGAGAAGATGAAGTCTGGAGGGTAAATCAGAAGAAGTAGAAGAAGGAGAAGGAGAATGTGAAGTCTGGAGGGTGAATCAGAAGAAGCAGAAGAAGGAGAAGGAGAAGGTGAAGTCTGGAGGGTGAATCAGAAGAAGCAGAAGAAGGAGAAGGAGAAGGTGAAGTCTGGAGGGTGAATCAGAAGAAGCAGAATAAGGAGAAGGAGAAGGTGAAGTCTGGAGGGTGAATCAGAAGAAGCAGAAGAAGGAGAAGGAGAAGGTGAAGTCTGGAGGGTGAATCAGAAGAAGTAGAAGAAGGAGAAGGAGAAGGTGAAGTCTGGAGGGTGAAGCAGAAGAAGTAGAAGAAGGAGAAGGAGAATGTGAAGTCAGGAGGGTGAATCAGAAGAAGTAGAAGAAGGAGAAGGAGAGGGTGAAGTCAGGAGGGTGAATCAGAAGAAGCAGAAGAAGAGAAGGAGAAGGTGAAGTCTGGAGGGTGAATCAAAAGAATCAGAAGAAGGAGAAGGAGAAGGTGAAGTCTGGAGGGTGAATCAGAAGAAGCAGAAGAAGGAGAAGGAGAAGGTGAAGACTGGAGGGTGAATCAGAAGAAGTAGAAGAAGGAGAAGAAGAAGGTGAAGTCTGGAGGGTGATTCAGAAGAAGTAGAAGAAGGAGAAGGAGAAGATGAAGTCTGGAGGGTGAATCAGAAGAAGTAGAAGAAGGAGAAGGAGAAGGTGAGGTCTGGAGGGTGAATCAGAAGAAGCAGAAGAAGGAGAAGGAGAAGGTGAAGTCTGGAGGGTGAATCAGAAGAAGCAGAAGAAGGAGAAGGAGAAGGTGAAGTCTGGAGGGTGAATCAGAAGAAGCAGAAGAAGGAGAAGGAGAAGATGAAGTCAGGAGGGTGAATCAGAAGAAGCAGAAGAAGGAGAAGGAGAAGGTGAAGTTAGGAGGGTGAATCAGAAGAAGCAGAAGAAGGAGAAGGAGAAGGTGAAGTCAGGGGGGTGAAGCAGAAGAAGTAGAAGAAGGAGAAGGAGAAGGTGAAGTCAGGAGGGTGAAGCAGAAGAAGCAGAAGAAGGAGAAGGAGAAGGTGAAGTCTGGAGGGCGCAGCAGAAGAAGCAGAAGAAGGAGAACGAGAAGGTGAAGTCTGGAGGGTGAAGCAGAAGAAGCAGAAGAAGGAGAAGGAGAAGGTGAAGTCTGGAGGGTGAATCAGAAGAAGTAGAAGAAGGAGAAGGAGAAGGTGAAGTCAGGAGGGTGAAGCAGAAGAAGCAGAAGAAGGAGAAGGAGAAGGTGATGTCTGGAGGGTAAAGCAGAAGAAGCAGAAGAAGGAGAAGGAGAAGGTGAAGTCTGGAGGGCGAAGCAGAAGAAGCAGAAGAAGGAGAAGGAGAAGGTGAAGTCTGGAGGGTGAAGCAGAAGAAGCAGAAGAAGGAGAAGGAGAAGGTGAAGTCTGGAGGGTGAATCAGAAGAAGTAGAAGAAGGAGAAGGCGAAGGTGAAGTCAGGAGGGTGAAGCAGAAGAAGCAGAAGAAGGAGAAGGAGAAGGTGAAGTTTGGAGGGTGAAACAGAAGAAGCAGAAGAAGGAGAAGGAGAAGGTGAAGTCTGGAGGGTGAAGCAGAAGAAGCAGAAGAAGGAGAAGGAGAAGGTGAAGTCAGGAGGGTGAATCATAAGAAGTAGAAGAAGGAGAAGAAGAAGGTGAAGTCTGGAGGGTGAATCAGAAGAAGTAGAAGAAGGAGAAGGAGAAGCTGAAGTCTGGAGGGTGAATCAGAAGAAGTAGAAGAAGGAGAAGGAGAAGGTGAAGTCTGGAGGATGAATCAGAAGAAGCAGAAGAAGGAGAAGGAGAAGGTGAAGTCTGGAGGGAGAAGCAGAAGAAGTAGAAGAAGGAGAAGGAGAAGGTGAAGTCTGGAGGGTGAATCAGAAGAAGTAGAAGAAGGAGAAGGAGAAGGTGAAGTCTGGAGGGTGAATCAGAAGAAGTAGAAGAAGGAGAAGGAGAAGGTGAAGTCTGGAGGGTGAATCAGAAGAAGCAGAAAAAGGAGAAGGAGAAGGTGAAGTTTGGAGGGTGAATCAGAAGAAGTAGAAGAAGGAGAAGGAGAAGGTGTATTCTGGAGGGTGAATCAGAAGAAGTAGACGAAGGAGAAGGAGAAGGTGAAGTCTGGAGGGTGAATCAGAAGAAGCAGAAGAAGGAGAAGGAGAAGGTGAAGTCTGGAGGGTGAATTAGAAGAAGTACAAGAAGGAGAAGGAGAAGGTGAAGTCTGGAGGGTGAATCAGAAGAAGCAGAAGAAGGAGAAGGAGAAGGTGAAGTCAGGAGGGTGAATCAGGAGAAGCAGAAGAAGGAGAAGGAGAAGGTGAAGTCTGGAGGGTGAATCAGAAGACGCAGAAGAAGGAGAAGGAGAAGGTGAAGACTGGAGGGTGAATCAGAAGAAGTAGAAGAAGGAGAAGGAGAAGGTGAAGTCTGGAGGGAGAATCAGAAGATAGAAGAAGGAGAAGGAGAAGGCGAGGTCTGGAGGGTGAATCAGAAGAAGCAGAAGAAGGAGAAGGAGAAGGTGAAGTCTGGAGGGTGAATCAGAAGAAGCAAAAGAAGGAGAAGGAGAAGATGAAGTCTGGAGGGTGAATCAGAAGAAGTTGAAGAAGGAGAAGGAGAAGTTGAGGTCTGGAGGGTGAATCAGAAGAAGCAGAAGAAGGAGAAGGAGAAGGTGAAGTCTGAAGGGTGAATCAAAAGAAGCAGAAGAAGGAGAAGGAGAAGGTGAAGTCTGGAGGGTGAATCAGAAGAAGCAGAAGAAGGAGAAGGAGAAGGTGAAGTCTGGAGGGTGAATCAGAAGAAGCAGAAGAAGGAGAAGGAGAAGGTGAAGTCTGAAGGGTGAATCAAAAGAAGCAGAAGAAGGAGAAGGAGAAGGTGAAGTCTGGAGGGTGAATCAGAAGAAGCAAAAGAAGGAGAAGGAGAAGATGAAGTCTGGAGGGTGAATCAGAAGAAGTTGAAGAAGGAGAAGGAGAAGGGGAGGTCTGGAGGGTGAATCAGAAGAAGCAGAAGAAGGAAAAGGAGAAGGTGAAGTCTGAAGGGTGAATCAAAAGAAGCGGAAGAAGGAGAAGGAGAAGGTGAAGTCTGGAGGGTGAATCAGAAGAAGCAGAAGAAGGAGAAGGAGAAGGTGAAGTCTGGAGGGTGAATCAGAAGAAGCAGAAGAAGGAGAAGGAGAAGGTGAAGTCTGGTGGGTGAATCAGAAGAAGTAGAAGAAGGAGAAGGAGAAGGTGAAGTCTGGAGGGTGAATCAGAAGAAGTAGAAGAAGGAGAAGGAGAAGGTGATGTCAGGAGGGTGAATCAGAAAAAGCAGAAGAAGGAGAAGGAGAAGGTGAAGTCTGGAGGGTGAAGCAGAAGAAGTAGAAGAAGGAGAAGGAGAAGGTGAAGTCAGGAGGGTGAAGCAGAAGAAGTAGAAGAAGGAGAAGGAGAGGGTGAATTCAGGAGGGTGAATCAGAAGAAGCAGAAGAAGGAGAAGGAGAGGGTGAAGTCAGGAGGGTGAATCAGAAGAAGCAGAAGGAGGAGAAGGAGAAGGTGAAGTCTGGAGGGTGAAGCAGAAGAAGCAGAAGAAGGAGAAGGAGAAGGTGAAGTCTGGAGGGTGAATCAAAAGAATCAGAAGAAGCAGAAGGAGAAGGTGAAGTCAGAAGGGTGAATCAGAAGAAGCAGAAGAAGGAGAAGGAGAAGGTGAAGTCTGGAGGGTGAATCAAAAGAATCAGAAGAAGGAGAAGGAGAAGGTGAAGTCTGGAGGGTGAATCAGAAGAAGCAGAAGAAGGAGAAGGAGGAGGTGAAGACTGGAGGGTGAATCAGAAGAAGCAGAAGAAGGAGAAGGAGAAGGTGAAGTCTGGAGGGTGAATCAGAAGAAGTAGAAGAAGGAGAAGGAGAAGGTGAAGTCTGGAGGGTGAATCAGAAGAAGCAGAAGAAGGAGAAGGAGAAGGTGAAGTCTGGAGGGTGAATCAGAAGAAGCAAAAGAAGGAGAAGGAGAAGATGAAGTCTGGAGGGTGAATCAGAAGAAGTTGAAGAAGGAGAAGGAGAAGGGGAGGTCTGGAGGGTGAATCAGAAGAAGCAGAAGAAGGAAAAGGAGAAGGTGAAGTCTGAAGGGTGAATCAAAAGAAGCGGAAGAAGGAGAAGGAGAAGGTGAAGTCTGGAGGGTGAATCAGAAGAAGCAGAAGAAGGAGAAGGAGAAGGTGAAGTCTGGAGGGTGAATCAGAAGAAGCAGAAGAAGGAGAAGGAGAAGGTGAAGTCTGGTGGGTGAATCAGAAGAAGTAGAAGAAGGAGAAGGAGAAGGTGAAGTCTGGAGGGTGAATCAGAAGAAGTAGAAGAAGGAGAAGGAGAAGGTGATGTCAGGAGGGTGAATCAGAAAAAGCAGAAGAAGGAGAAGGAGAAGGTGAAGTCTGGAGGGTGAAGCAGAAGAAGTAGAAGAAGGAGAAGGAGAAGGTGAAGTCAGGAGGGTGAAGCAGAAGAAGTAGAAGAAGGAGAAGGAGAGGGTGAATTCAGGAGGGTGAATCAGAAGAAGCAGAAGAAGGAGAAGGAGAGGGTGAAGTCAGGAGGGTGAATCAGAAGAAGCAGAAGGAGGAGAAGGAGAAGGTGAAGTCTGGAGGGTGAAGCAGAAGAAGCAGAAGAAGGAGAAGGAGAAGGTGAAGTCTGGAGGGTGAATCAAAAGAATCAGAAGAAGCAGAAGGAGAAGGTGAAGTCAGAAGGGTGAATCAGAAGAAGCAGAAGAAGGAGAAGGAGAAGGTGAAGTCTGGAGGGTGAATCAAAAGAATCAGAAGAAGGAGAAGGAGAAGGTGAAGTCTGGAGGGTGAATCAGAAGAAGCAGAAGAAGGAGAAGGAGGAGGTGAAGACTGGAGGGTGAATCAGAAGAAGCAGAAGAAGGAGAAGGAGAAGGTGAAGTCTGGAGGGTGAATCAGAAGAAGTAGAAGAAGGAGAAGGAGAAGGTGAAGTCTGGAGGGTGAATCAGAAGAAGCAGAAGAAGGAGAAGGAGAAGGTGAAGTCTGGAGGGTGAATCAGAAGAAGCAGAAGAAGGAGAAGGAGAAGATGAAGTCTGGAGGGTGAATCAGAAGAAGTAGAAGAAGGAGAAGGAGAAGGTGAGGTCTGGAGGGTGAATCAGAAGAAGCAGAAGAAGGAAAAGGAGAAGGTGAAGTCTGGAGGGTGAATCAGAAGAAGAAGAAGAAGGAGAAGGAGAAGGTGAAGTCTGGAGGGTGAATCAGAAGAAGCAGAAGAAGGAGAAGGAGAAGGTGAAGTCAGGAGGGTGAATCAGAAGAAGCAGAAGAAGGAGAAGGAGAAGGTGAAGTTAGGAGGGTGAATCAGAAGAAGCAGAAGAAGGAGAACGAGAAGGTGAAGTCTGGAGGGTGAAGCAGAAGAAGCAGAAGAAGGAGAAGGAGAAGTTGAAGTCTAGAGGGTGAATCAGAAGAAGTAGAAGGAGAAGGAGAAGGTGAAGTCTGGGGGGTGAATCAGAAGAAGCAGAAGAAGGAGAAGGAGAAGGTGAAGTCTGGAGGGTGAATCAGAAGAAGCAGAAGAAGGAGAAGGAGAAGATGAAGTCTCGAGGGTGAATCAGAAGAAGTAGAAGAAGGAGAAGGAGAATGTGAAGTCTGGAGGGTGAATCAGAAGAAGCAGAAGAAGGAGAAGGAGAAGGTGAAGTCTGGAGGGTGAATTAGAAGAAGTAAAAGAAGGAGAAGGAGAAGGTGAAGTCAGGAGGGTGAAGCAGAAGAAGCAGAAGAAGGAGAAGGAGAAGGTGAAGTCTGGAGGGTGAAGCAGAAGAAGCAGAAGAAGGAGAAGGAGAAGGTGAAGTCTGGAGGGTGAAGCAGAAGAAGCAGAAGAAGGAGAAGGAGAAGGTGAAGTCAGGAGGGTGAATCAGAAGAAGCAGAAGAAGGAGAAGGAGAAGGTGAAGTCTGGAGGGTGAATCAGAAGAAGCAGAAGAAGGAGAAGGAGAAGGTGAAGTCAGGAAGGTGAATCAGAAGAAGCAGAAGAGGGAGAAGGAGAAGGTGAAGTTAGGAGGGTGAATCAGAAGAAGCAGAAGAAGGAGAAGGAGAAGGTGAAGTCAGGGGGGTGAAGCAGAAGAAGTAGAAGAAGGAGAAGGAGAAGATGAAGTCAGGAGGGTGAAGCAGAAGAAGCAGAAGAAGGAGAAGGAGAAGGTGAAGTCTGGAGGGCGCAGGAGAAGCAGCAGAAGAAGGAGAACGAGAAGGTGAAGTCTGGAGGGTGAAGCAGAAGAAGCAGAAGAAGGAGAAGGAGAAGGTGAAGTCTGGAGGGTGAATCAGAAGAAGTAGAGGAAGGAGAAGGAGAAGGTGAAGTCAGCAGGGTGAAGCAGAAGAAGCAGAAGAAGGAGAAGGAGAAGGTGAAGTCTGGAGGGTGAAGCAGAAGAAGCAGAAGAAGGAGAAGGAGAAGGTGAAGTCTGGAGGGCGAAGCAGAAGAAGCAGAAGAAGGAGAAGGAGAAGGTGAAGTCTGGAGGGTGAAGCAGAAGAAGCAGAAGAAGGAGAAGGAGAAGGTGAAGTCTGGAGGGTGAAGCAGGAGAAGCATAAGAAGGAGAAGGAGAAGGTGAAGTCTGGAGGGTGAAGCAGAAGAAGCAGAAGAAGGAGAAGGAGAAGGTGAAGTCAGGAGGGTGAAGCAGAAGAAGCAGAAGAAGGAGAAGGAGAAGGTGAAGTCTGGAGGGTGAAGCAGAAGAAGCAGAAGAAGGAGAAGGAGAAGGTGAAGTCTGGAGGTTGAAGCAGAAGAAGCAGAAGAAGGAGAAGGAGAAGGTGAAGTCAGGAGGGTGAATCATAAGAAGTAGAAGAAGGAGAAGGAGAAGGTGAAGTCTGGAGGGTGAATCAGAAGAAGTAGAAGAAGGAGAAGGAGAAGGTGAAGTCTGGAGGGTGAATCAGAAGAAGTAGAAGAAGGAGAAGGAGAAGGTGAAGTCTGGAGGGCGAAGCAGAAGAAGCAGAAGAAGGAGAAGGAGAAGGTGAAGTCTGGAGGGTGAAGCAGAAGAAGCAGAAGAAGCAGAAGGAGAAGGTGAAGTCTGGAGGGTGAATCAGAAGAAGAAGAAGAAGGAGAAGGAGAAGGTGAAGTCAGGAGGGTGAAGCAGAAGAAGCAGAAGAAGGAGAAGGAGAAGGTGAAGTCTGGAGGGTGAAGCAGAAGAAGCAGAAGAAGGAGAAGGAGAAGGTGAAGTCTGGAGGGTGAAGCAGAAGAAGCAGAAGAAGGAGAAGGAGAAGGTGAAGTCAGGAGGGTGAATCATAAGAAGTAGAAGAAGGAGAAGGAGAAGGTGAAGTCTGGAGGGTCAATCAGAAGAAGTAGAAGAAGGAGAAGGAGAAGCTGATGTCTGGAGGGTGAATCAGAAGAAGTAGAAGAAGGAGAAGCAGAAGGTGAAGTCTGGAGGGTTAATCAGAAGAAGTAGAAGAAGGAGAAGGAGAAGGTGAAGTCTGGAGGGTGAATCAGAAGAAGCAGAAGAAGGAGAAGGAGAAGGTGAAGTTTGGAGGGTGAATCAGAAGAAGTGGAAGAAGGAGAAGGAGAAGGTGCAGTCTGGAGGGTGAATCAGAAGAAGCAGACGAAGGAGAAGGAGAAGGTGAAGTCTGGAGGGTGAATCAGAAGAAGCAGAAGAAGGAGAAGGAGAAGGTGAAGTCTGGAGGGTGAATTAGAAGAAGTACAAGAAGGAGAAGGAGAAGGTGAAGTCTGGAGGGTGAATCAGAAGAAGCAGAAGAAGGAGAAGGAGAAGGTGAAGTCAGGAGGGTGAATCAGGAGAAGCAGAAGAAGGAGAAGGAGAAGGTGAAGTTTGGAGGGTGAATCAGAAGACGCAGAAGAAGGAGAAGGAGAAGGTGAAGACTGGAGGGTGAATCAGAAGAAGTAGAAGAAGGAGAAGGAGAAGGTGAAGTCTGGAGGGTGAATCAGAAGAAGTAGAAGAAGGAGAAGGAGAAGGCGAAGTCTGGAGGGTGAATCAGAAGAAGCAGAAGAAGGAGAAGGAGAAGGTGAAGTCTGGAGGGTGAATCAGAAGAAGCAAAAGAAGGAGAAGGAGAAGATGAAGTCTGGAGGGTGAATCAGAAGAAGTTGAAGAAGGAGAAGGAGAAGATGAGGTCTGGAGGGTGAATCAGAAGAAGCAGAAGAAGGAGAAGGAGAAGGTGAAGTCTGAAGGGTGAATCAAAAGAAGCAGAAGAAGGAGAAGGAGAAGGTGAAGTCTGGAGGGTGAATCAGAAGAAGCAGAAGAAGGAGGAGGAGAAGGTGAAGTCTGGAGGGTGAATCAGAAGAAGCAGAAGAAGGAGAAGGAGAAGGTGAAGTCTGGTGGGTGAATCAGAAGAAGTCGAAGAAGGAGAAGGAGAAGGTGAAGTCTGGAGGGTGAATCAGAAGAAGTAGAAGAAGGAGAAGGAGAAGGTGATGTCAGGAGGGTGAATCAGAAAAAGCAGAAGAAGGAGAAGGAGAAGGTGAAGTCTGGAGGGTGAAGCAGAAGAAGTAGCAGAAGGAGAAGGAGAAGGTGAAGTCAGGAGGGTGAAGCAGAAGAAGTAGAAGAAGGAGAAGGAGAGGGTGAAGTCTGGAGGGTGAATCAGAAGAAGTTGAAGAAGGAGAAGTAGAAGGTGAAGTCTAGAGGGTGAATCAGAAGAAGTTGAAGAAGGAGAAGGAGAAGGTGAAGTCTGGAGGGGGAATCAGAAGAAGTAGAAGAAGGAGAAGGAGAAGGTGAAGTCTGGAGGGTGAATCAGAAGAAGCAGAAGAAGGAGAAGGAGAAGGTGAAGCCTGGAGGGTGAATCAGAAGAAGCAGAAGAAGGAGAAGGAGAAGATGAAGTCTGGAGGGTGAATCAGAAGAAGCAGAAGAAGGAGAAGTAGAAGGTGAAGTCTGGAGGGTGAATCAGAAGAAGTTGAAGAAGGAGAAGGAGAAGGTGAAGTCTGGAGGGTGAATCAGAAGAAGTAGAAGAAGGAGAAGGAGAATGTGAAGTCTGGAGGGTGAATCAGAAGAAGCAGAAGAAGGAGAAGGAGAAGGTGAAGCCTGGAGGGTGAATCAGAAGAAGCAGAAGAAGGAGAAGGAGAAGATGAAGTCTGGAGGGTAAATCAGAAGAAGTAGAAGAAGGAGAAGGAGAAGGTGAAGTCTGGATGGTGAAGCAGAAGAAGTAGAAGAAGGAGAAGGAGAATGTGAAGTCAGGAGGGTGAATCAGAAGAAGTAGAAGAAGGAGAAGGAGAATGTGAAGTCAGGAGGGTGAATCAGAAGAAGTAGAAGAAGGAGAAGGAGAGGGTGAAGTCAGGAGGGTGAATCAGAAGAAGCAGAAGAAGGAGAAGGAGAAGGTGAAGTCTGGAGGGTGAATCAAAAGAATCAGAAGAAGGAGAAGGAGAAGGTGAAGTCTGGAGGGTGAATCAGAAGAAGCAGAAGAAGGAGAAGGAGAAGGTGAAGACTGGAGGGTGAATCAGAAGAAGTAGAAGAAGGAGAAGAAGAAGGTGAAGTCTGGAGGGTGATTCAGAAGAAGTAGAAGAAGGAGAAAGAGAAGGTGAAGTCTGGAGGCTGAATCAGAAGAAGCAGAAAAGGAGAAGGAGAAGGTGAAGTCTGGAGGGTGAATCAGAAGAAGCAGAAGAAGGAGAAGGAGAAGATGAAGTCTGGAGGGTGAATCAGAAGAAGTAGAAGAAGGAGAAGGAGAAGGTGAGGTCTGGAGGGTGAATCAGAAGAAGCAGAAGAAGGAGAAGGAGAAGGTGAAGTCTGGAGGGTGAATCAGAAGAAGCAGAAGAAGGAGAAGGAGAAGGTGAAGTCTGGAGGGTGAATCAGAAGAAGCAGAAGAAGGAGAAGGAGAAGATGAAGTCAGGAGGGTGAATCAGAAGAAGCAGAAGAAGGAGAAGGAGAAGGTGAAGTTAGGAGGGTGAATCAGAAGAAGCAGAAGAAGGAGAAGGAGAAGGTGAAGTCAGGGGGGTGAAGCAGAAGAAGTAGAAGAAGGAGAAGGAGAAGGTGAAGTCAGGAGGGTGAAGCAGAAGAAGCAGAAGAAGGAGAAGGAGAAGGTGAAGTCTGGAGGGCGCAGCAGAAGAAGCAGAAGAAGGAGAACGAGAAGGTGAAGTCTGGAGGGTGAAGCAGAAGAAGCAGAAGAAGGAGAAGGAGAAGGTGAAGTCTGGAGGGTGAATCAGAAGAAGTAGAAGAAGGAGAAGGAGAAGGTGAAGTCAGGAGGGTGAAGCAGAAGAAGCAGAAGAAGGAGAAGGAGAAGGTGATGTCTGGAGGGTAAAGCAGAAGAAGCAGAAGAAGGAGAAGGAGAAGGTGAAGTCTGGAGGGCGAAGCAGAAGAAGCAGAAGAAGGAGAAGGAGAAGGTGAAGTCTGGAGGGTGAAGCAGAAGAAGCAGAAGAAGGAGAAGGAGAAGGTGAAGTCTGGAGGGTGAATCAGAAGAAGTAGAAGAAGGAGAAGGCGAAGGTGAAGTCAGGAGGGTGAAGCAGAAGAAGCAGAAGAAGGAGAAGGAGAAGGTGAAGTTTGGAGGGTGAAACAGAAGAAGCAGAAGAAGGAGAAGGAGAAGGTGAAGTCTGGAGGGTGAAGCAGAAGAAGCAGAAGAAGGAGAAGGAGAAGGTGAAGTCAGGAGGGTGAATCATAAGAAGTAGAAGAAGGAGAAGAAGAAGGTGAAGTCTGGAGGGTGAATCAGAAGAAGTAGAAGAAGGAGAAGGAGAAGCTGAAGTCTGGAGGGTGAATCAGAAGAAGGAGAAGAAGGAGAAGGAGAAGGTGAAGTCTGGAGGATGAATCAGAAGAAGCAGAAGAAGGAGAAGGAGAAGGTGAAGTCTGGAGGGAGAAGCAGAAGAAGTAGAAGAAGGAGAAGGAGAAGGTGAAGTCTGGAGGGTGAATCAGAAGAAGTAGAAGAAGGAGAAGGAGAAGGTGAAGTCTGGAGGGTGAATCAGAAGAAGTAGAAGAAGGAGAAGGAGAAGGTGAAGTCTGGAGGGTGAATCAGAAGAAGCAGAAAAAGGAGAAGGAGAAGCTGAAGTTTGGAGGGTGAATCAGAAGAAGTAGAAGAAGGAGAAGGAGAAGGTGTATTCTGGAGGGTGAATCAGAAGAAGTAGACGAAGGAGAAGGAGAAGGTGAAGTCTGGAGGGTGAATCAGAAGAAGCAGAAGAAGGAGAAGGAGAAGGTGAAGTCTGGAGGGTGAATTAGAAGAAGTACAAGAAGGAGAAGGAGAAGGTGAAGTCTGGAGGATGAATCAGAAGAAGCAGAAGAAGGAGAAGGAGAAGGTGAGGTCTGCAGGGAGAAGCAGAAGAAGTAGAAGAAGGAGAAGGAGAAGGTGAAGTCTGGAGGGTGAATCAGAAGAAGTAGAAGAAGGAGAAGGAGAAGGTGAAGTCTGGAGGGTGAATCAGAAGAAGTAGAAGAAGGAGAAGGAGAAGGTGAAGTCTGGAGGGTGAATCAGAAGAAGCAGAAAAAGGAGAAGGAGAAGGTGAAGTTTGGAGGGTGAATCAGAAGAAGTAGAAGAAGGAGAAGGAGAAGATGTATTCTGGAGGGTGAATCAGAAGAAGTAGACGAAGGAGAAGGAGAAGGTGAAGTCTGGAGGGTGAATCAGAAGAAGCAGAAGAAGGAGAAGGAGAAGGTGAAGTCTGGAGGGTGAATTAGAAGAAGTACAAGAAGGAGAAGGAGAAGGTGAAGTCTGGAGGGTGAATCAGAAGAAGCAGAAGAAGGAGAAGGAGAAGGTGAAGTCAGGAGGGTGAATCAGGAGAAGCAGAAGAAGGAGAAGGAGAAGGTGAAGTCTGGAGGGTGAATCAGAAGACGCAGAAGAAGGAGAAGGAGAAGGTGAAGACTGGAGGGTGAATCAGAAGAAGTAGAAGAAGGAGAAGGAGAAGGTGAAGTCTGGAGGGAGAATCAGAAGAAGTAGAAGAAGGAGAAGGAGAAGGCGAGGTCTGGAGGGTGAATCAGAAGAAGCAGAAGAAGGAGAAGGAGAAGGTGAAGTCTGGAGGGTGAATCAGAAGAAGCAAAAGAAGGAGAAGGAGAAGATGAAGTCTGGAGGGTGAATCAGAAGAAGTTGAAGAAGGAGAAGGAGAAGTTGAGGTCTGGAGGGTGAATCAGAAGAAGCAGAAGAAGGAGAAGGAGAAGGTGAAGTCTGAAGGGTGAATCAAAAGAAGCAGAAGAAGGAGAAGGAGAAGGTGAAGTCTGGAGGGTGAATCAGAAGAAGCAGAAGAAGGAGAAGGAGAAGGTGAAGTCTGGAGGGTGAATCAGAAGAAGCAGAAGAAGGAGAAGGAGAAGGTGAAGTCTGAAGGGTGAATCAAAAGAAGCAGAAGAAGGAGAAGGAGAAGGTGAAGTCTGGAGGGTGAATCAGAAGAAGCAAAAGAAGGAGAAGGAGAAGATGAAGTCTGGAGGGTGAATCAGAAGAAGTTGAAGAAGGAGAAGGAGAAGGGGAGGTCTGGAGGGTGAATCAGAAGAAGCAGAAGAAGGAGAAGGAGAAGGTGAAGTCTGAAGGGTGAATCAAAAGAAGCAGAAGAAGGAGAAGGAGAAGGTGAAGTCTGGAGGGTGAATCAGAAGAAGCAGAAGAAGGAGAAGGAGAAGGTGAAGTCTGGAGGGTGAATCAGAAGAAGCAGAAGAAGGAGAAGGAGAAGGTGAAGTCTGGTGGGTGAATCAGAAGAAGTAGAAGAAGGAGAAGGAGAAGGTGAAGTCTGGAGGGTGAATCAGAAGAAGTAGAAGAAGGAGAAGGAGAAGGTGATGTCAGGAGGGTGAATCAGAAAAAGCAGAAGAAGGAGAAGGAGAAGATGAAGTCTGGAGGGTGAAGCAGAAGAAGTAGAAGAAGGAGAAGGAGAAGGTGAAGTCAGGAGGGTGAAGCAGAAGAAGTAGAAGAAGGAGAAGGAGAGGGTGAATTCAGGAGGGTGAATCAGAAGAAGCAGAAGAAGGAGAAGGAGAGGGTGAAGTCAGGAGGGTGAATCAGAAGAAGCAGAAGGAGGAGAAGGAGAAGGTGAAGTGTGGAGGGTGACGCAGAAGAAGCAGAAGAAGGAGAAGGAGAAGGTGAAGTCTGGAGGGTGAATCAAAAGAATCAGAAGAAGGAGAAGGAGAAGGTGAAGTCAGAAGGGTGAATCAGAAGAAGCAGAAGAAGGAGAAGGAGAAGGTGAAGTCTGGAGGGTGAATCAAAAGAATCAGAAGAAGGAGAAGGAGAAGGTGAAGTCTGGAGGGTGAATCAGAAGAAGCAGAAGAAGGAGAAGGAGGAGGTGAAGACTGGAGGGTGAATCAGAAGAAGCAGAAGAAGGAGAAGGAGAAGGTGAAGTCTGGAGGGTGAATCAGAAGAAGTAGAAGAAGGAGAAGGAGAAGGTGAAGTCTGGAGGGTGAATCAGAAGAAGCAGAAGAAGGAGAAGGAGAAGGTGAAGTCTGGAGGGTGAATCAGAAGAAGCAGAAGAAGGAGAAGGAGAAGATGAAGTCTGGAGGGTGAATCAGAAGAAGTAGAAGAAGGAGAAGGAGAAGGTGAGGTCTGGAGGGTGAATCAGAAGAAGCAGAAGAAGGAAAAGGAGAAGGTGAAGTCTGGAGGGTGAATCAGAAGAAGCAGAAGAAGGAGAAGGAGAAGGTGAAGTCTGGAGGGTGAATCAGAAGAAGCAGAAGAAGGAGAAGGAGAAGGTGAAGTCAGGAGGGTGAATCAGAAGAAGCAGAAGAAGGAGAAGGAGAAGGTGAAGTTAGGAGGGTGAATCAGAAGAAGCAGAAGAAGGAGAACGAGAAGGTGAAGTCTGGAGGGTGAAGCAGAAGAAGCAGAAGAAGGAGAAGGAGAAGTTGAAGTCTAGAGGGTGAATCAGAAGAAGTAGAAGGAGAAGGAGAAGGTGAAGTCTGGGGGGTGAATCAGAAGAAGCAGAAGAAGGAGAAGGAGAAGGAGAAGTCTGGAGGGTGAATCAGAAGAAGCAGAAGAAGGAGAAGGAGAAGATGAAGTCTCGAGGGTGAATCAGAAGAAGTAGAAGAAGGAGAAGGAGAATGTGAAGTCTGGAGGGTGAATCAGAAGAAGCAGAAGAAGGAGAAGGAGAAGGTGAAGTCTGGAGGGTGAATCAGAAGAAGTAGAAGAAGGAGAAGGAGAAGGTGAAGTCAGGAGGGTGAAGCAGAAGAAGCAGAAGAAGGAGAAGGAGAAGGTGAAGTCTGGAGGGTGAAGCAGAAGAAGCAGAAGAAGGAGAAGGAGAAGGTGAAGTCTGGAGGGTGAAGCAGAAGAAGCAGAAGAAGGAGAAGGAGAAGGTGAAGTCAGGAGGGTGAATCAGAAGAAGCAGAAGAAGGAGAAGGAGAAGGTGAAGTCTGGAGGGTGAATCAGAAGAAGCAGAAGAAGGAGAAGGAGAAGGTGAAGTCAGGAGGGTGAATCAGAAGAAGCAGAAGAGGGAGAAGGAGAAGGTGAAGTTAGGAGGGTGAATCAGAAGAAGCAGAAGAAGGAGAAGGAGAAGGTGAAGTCAGGGGGGTGAAGCAGAAGAAGTAGAAGAAGGAGAAGGAGAAGATGAAGTCAGGAGGGTGAAGCAGAAGAAGCAGAAGAAGGAGAAGGAGAAGGTGAAGTCTGGAGGGCGCAGGAGAAGCAGCAGAAGAAGGAGAACGAGAAGGTGAAGTCTGGAGGGTGAAGCAGAAGAAGCAGAAGAAGGAGAAGGAGAAGGTGAAGTCTGGAGGGTGAATCAGAAGAAGTAGAGGAAGGAGAAGGAGAAGGTGAAGTCAGCAGGGTGAAGCAGAAGAAGCAGAAGAAGGAGAAGGAGAAGGTGAAGTCTGGAGGGTGAAGCAGAAGAAGCAGAAGAAGGAGAAGGAGAAGGTGAAGTCTGGAGGGCGAAGCAGAAGAAGCAGAAGAAGGAGAAGGAGAAGGTGAAGTCTGGAGGGTGAAGCAGAAGAAGCAGAAGAAGGAGAAGGAGAAGGTGAAGTCTGGAGGGTGAAGCAGAAGAAGCATAAGAAGGAGAAGGAGAAGGTGAAGTCTGGAGGGTGAAGCAGAAGAAGCAGAAGAAGGAGAAGGAGAAGGTGAAGTCAGGAGGGTGAAGCAGAAGAAGCAGAAGAAGGAGAAGGAGAAGGTGAAGTCTGGAGGGTGAAGCAGAAGAAGCAGAAGAAGGAGAAGGAGAAGGTGAAGTCTGGAGGTTGAAGCAGAAGAAGCAGAAGAAGGAGAAGGAGAAGGTGAAGTCAGGAGGGTGAATCATAAGAAGTAGAAGAAGGAGAAGGAGAAGGTAAAGTCTGGAGGGTGAATCAGAAGAAGTAGAAGAAGGAGAAGGAGAAGGTGAAGTCTGGAGGGTGAATCAGAAGAAGTAGAAGAAGGAGAAGGAGAAGGTGAAGTCTGGAGGGTGAATCAGAAGAAGCAGAAGAAGGAGAAGGAGAAGGTGAAGTCTGGAGGGAAAAGCAGATGAAGTAGAAGAAGGAGAAGGAGAAGGTGAAGTCTGGAGGGTGAATCAGAAGAAGTAGAAGAAGGAGAAGGAGAAGGTGAAGTCTGGAGGGTGAATCAGAAGAAGCAGAAGAAGGAGAAGGAGAAGGTGAAGTCTGGAGGGTGAATCAGAAGAAGTAGAAGAAGGAGAAGGAGAAGGTGTAGTCTGGAGGGTGAATCAGAAGAAGTAGACGAAGGAGAAGGAGAAGGTGAAGTCTGGAGGGTGAATCAGAAGAAGCAGAAGAAGGAGAAGGAGAAGGTGAAGTCTGGAGGGTGAATCAGAAGAAGTAGAAGAAGGAGAAGGAGAAGGTGAAGTCTGGAGGGTGAATCAGAAGAAGCAGAAGAAGGAGAAGGAGAAGGTGAAGTCTGGAGGGTGAATCAGAAGAAGCAGAAGAAGGAGAAGGAGAAGGTGAAATCTGGAGGGTGAATCAGAAGAAGCAGAAGAAGTAGAAGGAGAAGGTGAAGTCTGGAGGGTGAATCAGAAGAAGTAGAAGAAGGAGAAGGAGAAGGTGAAGTCTGGAGGGTGAATCAGAAGAAGCAGAAGTAGGAGAAGGAGAAGGTGAAGTCAGGAGGGTGAATCAGGAGAAGCAGAAGAAGGAGAAGGAGAAGGTGAAGTCTGGAGCGTGAATCAGAAGAAGCAGAAGAAGGAGAAGGAGAAGGTGAAGACTGGAGGGTGAATCAGAAGAAGTAGAAGAAGGAGAAGGAGAAGGTGAAGTCTGGAGGGTGAATCAGAAGAAGGAGAAGAAGGAGAAGGAGAAGGCGAAGTCTGGAGGGTGAATCAGAAGAAGCAGAAGAAGGAGAAGGAGAAGGTGAAGTCTGGAGGGTGAATCAGAAGAAGCAAAAGAAGGAGAAGGAGAAGATGAAGTCTGGAGGGTGAATCAGAAGAAGTTGAAGAAGGAGAAGGAGAAGGTGTGGTCTGGAGGGTGAATCAGAAGAAGCAGAAGAAGGAGAAGGAGAAGGTGAAGTCTGAAGGGTGAATCAGAAAAAGCAGAAGAAGGAGAAGGAGGAGGTGAAGTCTGGAGGGTGAATCAGAAGAAGCAGAAGAAGGAGAAGGAGAAGATGAAGTCTGGAGGGTGAATCAGAAGAAGTAGATGAAGGAGAAGGAGAAGGTGAAGTCTGGAGGGTGAATCAGAAGAAGCAGAAGAAGGAGAAGGAGAAGGTAAAGTCTGAAGGTGAATCAGAAGAAGCAGAAGAAGGAGAAGGAGAAGGTGAAGTCTGGAGGGTGAATCAGAAGAAGCAGAATAAGGAGAAGGAGAAGGTGAAGTCTGGCGGGTGAATCGGAAGAAGCAGAATAAGGAGAAGGAGAAGGTGAAGTCTGGAGGGTGAATCTGAAGAAGCAGAAGAAGGAGAAGGAGAAGGTGAAGTCTGGAGGGTGAATCAGAAGAAGTAGAAGAAGGAGAAGGAGAAGGTGAAGTCTGGAGGGTGAAGCAGAAGGAGAAGGAGAAGGTGAAGTCAGGAGGGTGAATCAGAAGAAGTAGAAGAAGGAGAAGGAGAGGGTGAAGTCAGGAGGGTGAATCAGAAGAAGCAGAAGAAGGAGAAGGAGAAGGTGAAGTCTGGAGGGTGAATCAAAAGAATCAGAAGAAGGAGAAGGAGAAGGTGAAGTCTGGAGGGTGAATCAGAAGAAGCAGAAGAAGGAGAAGGAGAAGGTGAACACTGGAGGGTGAATCAAAAGAATCAGAAGAAGGAGAAGGAGAAGGTGAAGTCAGGAGGGTGAATCAGAAGAAGTAGAAGAAGGAGAAGGAGAAGGTGAAGTCTGGAGGGTGAATCAGAAGAAGCAGAAGAAGGAGAAGGAGAAGGTGAAGTCTGGAGGGTGAATCAAAAGAATCAGAAGAAGGAGAAGGAGAAGGTGAAGTCAGGAGGGTGAATCAGAAGAAGCAGAAGAAGGAGAAGGCGAAGGTGAAGTCAGGAGGGTGAAGCAGAAGAAGCAGAAGAAGGAGAAGGAGAAGGTGAAGTTTGGAGGGTGAATCAGAAGAAGTAGAAGAAGGAGAAGGAGAAGGTGTAGTCTGGAGGGTGAATCAGAAGAAGTAGACGAAGGAGAAGGAGAAGGTGAAGTCTGGAGGGTGAATCAGAAGAAGCAGAAGAAGGAGAAGGAGAAGGTGAAGTCTGGAGGGTGAATTAGAAGAAGTACAAGAAGGAGAAGGAGAAGGTGAAGTCTGGAGGGTGAATCAGAAGAAGCAGAAGAAGGAGAAGGAGAAGGTGAAGTCAGGAGGGTGAATCAGGAGAAGCAGAAGAAGGAGAAGGAGAAGGTGAATTCTGGAGGGTGAATCAGAAGACGCAGAAGAAGGAGAAGGAGAAGGTGAAGACTGGAGGGTGAATCAGAAGAAGTAGAAGAAGGAGAAGGAGAAGGTGAAGTCTGGAGGGTGAATCAGAAGAAGTAGAAGAAGGAGAAGGAGAAGGCGAAGTCTGGAGGGTGAATCAGAAGAAGCAGAAGAAGGAGAAGGAGAAGATGAAGTCTGGAGGGTGAATCAGAAGAAGTTGAAGAAGGAGAAGGAGAATGTGAGGTCTGGAGGGTGAATCAGAAGAAGCAGAAGAAGGAGAAGGAGAAGGTGAAGTCTGAAGGGTGAATCAAAAGAAGCAGAAGAAGGAGAAGGAGAAGGTGAAGTCTGGAGGGTGAATCAGAAGAAGCAGAAGAAGGAGAAGGAGAAGGTGAAGTCTGGAGGGTGAATCAGAAGAAGCAGAAGAAGGAGAAGTAGAAGGTGAAGTCTGGTGGGTGAATCAGAAGAAGTAGAAGAAGGAGAAGGAGAAGGTGAAGTCTGGAGGGTGAATCAGAAGAAGTAGAAGAAGGAGAAGGAGAAGGTGATGTCAGGAGGGTGAGTCAGAAAAAGCAGAAGAAGGAGAAGGAGAAGGTGAAGTCTGGAGGGTGAAGCAGAAGAAGTAGAAGAAGGAGAAGGAGAAGGTGAAGTCAGGAGGGTGAAGCAGAAGAAGTAGAAGAAGGAGAAGGAGACGGTGAAGTCAGGAGGGTGAATCAGAAGAAGTATAAGAAGGAGAAGGAGAGGGTGAAGTCTGGAGTGTGAAGCAGAAGAAGTAGATGAAGGAGAAGGAGAAGGTGAAGTCAGGAGGGTGAATCAGAAGAAGTAGAAGAAGGAGAAGGAGAGGGTGAAGTCAGGAGGGTGAATCAGAAGAAGCAGAAGAAGGAGAAGGAGAAGGTGAAGTCTGGAGGGTGAATCAAAAGAATCAGAAGAAGGAGAAGGAGAAGGTGAAGTCTGGAGGGTGAATCAGAAGAAGCAGAAGAAGGAGAAGGAGAAGGTGAAGACTGGAGGGTGAATCAAAAGAATCAGAAGAAGGAGAAGGAGAAGGTGAAGTCAGGAGGGTGAATCAGAAGAAGTAGAAGAAGGAGAAGGAGAAGGTGAAGTCTGGAGGGTGAATCAGAAGAAGCAGAAGAAGGAGAAGGAGAAGGTGAAGTCTGGAGGGTGAATCAAAAGAATCAGAAGAAGGAGAAGGAGAAGGTGAAGTCAGGAGGGTGAATCAGAAGAAGCAGAAGAAGGAGAAGGAGAAGGTGAAGTTTGGAGGGTGAATCAGAAGAAGTAGAAGAAGGAGAAGGAGAAGGTGTAGTCTGGAGGGTGAATCAGAAGAAGTAGACGAAGGAGAAGGAGAAGGTGAAGTCTGGAGGGTGAATCAGAAGAAGCAGAAGAAGGAGAAGGAGAAGGTGAAGTCTGGAGGGTGAATTAGAAGAAGTACAAGAAGGAGAAGGAGAAGGTGAAGTCTGGAGGGTGAATCAGAAGAAGCAGAAGAAGGAGAAGGAGAAGGTGAAGTCAGGAGGGTGAATCAGGAGAAGCAGAAGAAGGAGAAGGAGAAGGTGAATTCTGGAGGGTGAATCAGAAGACGCAGAAGAAGGAGAAGGAGAAGGTGAAGTCTGGAGGGTGAATCAGAAGATGTAGAAGAAGGAGAAGGAGAAGGTGATGTCAGGAGGGTGAGTCAGAAAAAGCAGAAGAAGGAGAAGGAGAAGGTGAAGTCTGGAGGGTGAAGCAGAAGAAGTAGAAGAAGGAGAAGGAGAAGGTGAAGTCAGGAGGGTGAAGCAGAAGAAGTAGAAGAAGGAGAAGGAGAGGGTGAAGTCAGGAGGGTGAATCAGAAGAAGTAGAAGAAGGAGAAGGAGAGGGTGAAGTCAGGAGGGTGAATCAGAAGAAGCAGAAGGAGGAGAAGGAGAAGGTGAAGTCTGGAGGGTGAAGCAGAAGAAGTAGAAGAAGGAGAAGGAGAAGATGAAGTCAGGAGGGTGAATCAGAAGAAGTAGAAGAAGGAGAAGGAGAGGGTGAAGTCAGAAGGGTGAATCAGAAGAAGCAGAAGAAGGAGAAGGAGAAGGTGAAGTCTGGAGGGTGAATCAAAAGAATCAGAAGAAGGAGAAGGAGAAGGTGAAGTCTGGAGGGTGAATCAGAAGAAGCAGAAGAAGGAGAAGGAGGAGGTGAAGCCTGGAGGGTGAATCAGAAGAAGCAGAAGAAGGAGAAGGAGAAGGTGAAGTCTGGAGGTTGAATCAGAAGAAGTAGAACAAGGAGAAGGAGAAGGTGAAGTCTGGAGGGTGAATCAGAAGAAGCAGAAGAAGGAGAAGGAGAAGTTGAAGTCTGGAGGGTGAATCGGAAGAAGCAGAAGAAGGAGAAGGAGAAGATGAAGTCTGGAGGGTGAATCAGAAGAAGTAGAAGAAGGAGAAGGAGAAGGTGAGGTCTGGAGGGTGAATCAGAAGAAGCAGAAGAAGGAAAAGGAGAAGGTGAAGTCTGGAGGGTGAATCAGAAGAAGCAGAAGAAGGAGAAGGAGAAGGTGAAGTCTGGAGGGTGAATCAGAAGAAGCAGAAGAAGGAGAAGGAGAAGGTGAAGTCAGGAGGGTGAATCAGAAGAAGCAGAAGAAGGAGAAGGAGAAGGTGAAGTTAGGAGGGTGAATCAGAAGAAGCAGAAGAAGGAGAAGGAGAAGGTGAAGTCAGGGGGGTGAAGCAGAAGAAGCAGAAGAAGGAGAAGGAGAAGATGAAGTCTGGAGGGTGAATCAGAAGAAGCAGAAGAAGGATAAGGAGAAGATGAAGTCTGGAGGGTGATTCAGAAGAAGGAGAAGAAGGAGAAGGAGAAGGTGAAGTCTGGAGGGTGAATCAGAAGAAGCAGAAGAAGGAGAAGGAGAAGATGAAGTCTGGAGGGTGAATCAGAAGAAGTAGAAGAAGGAGAAGGAGAAGGTGAAGTCTGGAGGGTGAATCAGAAGAAGCAGAAGAAGGAGAAGGAGAAGGTGAAGTCAGGAGGGTGAATCAGAAGAAGCAGAAGAAGGAGAAGGAGAAGGTGAAGTTAGGAGGGTGAATCAGAAGAAGCAGAAGAAGGAGAACGAGAAGGTGAAGTCTGGAGGGTGAAGCAGAAGAAGCAGAAGAAGGAGAAGGAGAAGTTGAAGTCTAGAGGGTGAATCAGAAGAAGTAGAAGAAGGAGAAGGAGAAGGTGAAGTCTGGGGGGTGAATCAGAAGAAGCAGAAGAAGGAGAAGGAGAAGGTGAAGTCTGGAGGGTGAATCAGAAGAAGAAGGAGAAGGAGAAGATGAAGTCTCGAGGGTGAATCAGAAGAAGTAGAAGAAGGAGAAGGAGAATGTGAAGTCTGGAGGGTGAATCAGAAGAAGCAGAAGAAGGAGAAGGAGAAGGTGAAGTCTGGAGGGTGAATCAGAAGAAGTAGAAGAAGGAGAAGGTGAAGTCAGGAGGGTGAAGCAGAAGAAGCAGAAGAAGGAGAAGGAGAAGGTGAAGTCTGGAGGGTGAAGCAGAAGAAGCAGAAGAAGGAGAAGGAGAAGGTGAAGTCTGGAGGGTGAAGCAGAACAAGCAGAAGAAGGAGAAGGAGAAGGTGAAGTCAGGAGGGTGAATCAGAAGAAGCAGAAGAAGGAGAAGGAGAAGGTGAAGTCTGGAGGGTGAATCAGAAGAAGCAGAAGAAGGAGAAGGAGAAGGTGAAGTCAGGAGGGTGAATCAGAAGAAGCAGAAGAAGGCGAAGGAGAAGGTGAAGTTAGGAGGGTGAATCAGAAGAAGCAGAAGAAGGAGAAGGAGAAGGTGAAGTCAGGGGGGTGAAGCAGAAGAAGTAGAAGAAGGAGAAGGAGAAGATGAAGTCAGGAGGGTGAAGCAGAAGAAGCAGAAGAAGGAGAAGGAGAAGGTGAAGTCTGGAGGGCGCAGCAGAAGAAGCAGAAGAAGGAGAACGAGAAGGTGAAGTCTGGAGGGTGAAGCAGAAGAAGCAGAAGAAGGAGAAGGAGAAGGTGAAGTCTGGAGGGTGAATCAGAAGAAGTAGAGGAAGGAGAAGGAGAAGGTGAAGTCAGCAGGGTGAAGCAGAAGAAGCAGAAGAAGGAGAAGGAGAAGGTGAAGTCTGGAGGGCGAAGCAGAAGAAGCAGAAGAAGGAGAAGGAGAAGGTGAAGTCTGGAGGGTGAAGCAGAAGAAGCAGAAGAAGGAGAAGGAGAAGGTGAAGTCTGGAGGGTGAAGCAGAAGAAGCAGAAGAAGGAGAAGGAGAAGGTGAAGTCTGGAGGGTGAAGCAGAAGAAGCAGAAGAAGGAGAAGGAGAAGGTGAAGTCAGGAGGGTGAAGCAGAAGAAGCAGAAGAAGGAGAAGGAGAAGGTGAAGTCTGGAGGGTGAAGCAGAAGAAGCAGAAGAAGGAGAAGGAGAAGGTGAAGTCTGGAGGTTGAAGCAGAAGAAGCAGAAGAAGGAGAAGGAGAAGGTGAAGTCAGGAGGGTGAATCATAAGAAGTAGAAGAAGGAGAAGGAGAAGGTGAAGTCTGGAGGGTGAATCAGAAGAAGTAGAAGAAGGAGAAGGAGAAGGTGAAGTCTGGAGGGTGAATCAGAAGAAGTAGAAGAAGGAGAAGGAGAAGGTGAAGTCTGGAGGGTGAATCAGAAGAAGCAGAAGAAGGAGAAGGAGAAGGTGAAGTCTGGAGGGAAAAGCAGAAGAAGTAGAAAAAGGAGAAGGAGAAGGTGAAGTCTGGAGGGTGAATCAGAAGAAGTAGAAGAAGAAGAAGGAGAAGGTGAAGTCTGGAGGGTGAATCAGAAGAAGCAGAAGAAGGAGAAGGAGAAGGTGAAGTCTGGAGGGTGAATCAGAAGAAGTAGAAGAAGGAGAAGGAGAAGGTGTAGTCTGGAGGGTGAATCAGAAGAAGTAGACGAAGGAGAAGGAGAAGGTGAAGTCTGGAGGGTGAATCAGAAGAAGCAGAAGAAGGAGAAGGAGAAGGTGAAGTCTGGAGGGTGAAGCAGAAGAAGTAGATGAAGGAGAAGGAGAAGGTGAAGTCAGGAGGGTGAATCAGAAGAAGTAGAAGAAGGAGAAGGAGAGGGTGAAGTCAGGAGGGTGAATCAGAAGAAGCAGAAGAAGGAGAAGGAGAAGGTGAAGTCTGGAGGGTGAATCAAAAGAATCAGAAGAAGGAGAAGGAGAAGGTGAAGTCTGGAGGGTGAATCAGAAGAAGCAGAAGAAGGAGAAGGAGAAGGTGAAGACTGGAGGGTGAATCAAAAGAATCAGAAGAAGGAGAAGGAGAAGGTGAAGTCAGGAGGGTGAATCAGAAGAAGTAGAAGAAGGAGAAGGAGAAGGTGAAGTCTGGAGGGTGAATCAGAAGAAGCAGAAGAAGGAGAAGGAGAAGGTGAAGTCTGGAGGGTGAATCAAAAGAATCAGAAGAAGGAGAAGGAGAAGGTGAAGTCAGGAGGGTGAATCAGAAGAAGCAGAAGAAGGAGAAGGCGAAGGTGAAGTCAGGAGGGTGAAGCAGAAGAAGCAGAAGAAGGAGAAGGAGAAGGTGCAGTTTGGAGGGTGAATCAGAAGAAGTAGAAGAAGGAGAAGGAGAAGGTGTAGTCTGGAGGGTGAATCAGAAGAAGTAGACGAAGGAGAAGGAGAAGGTGAAGTCTGGAGGGTGAATCAGAAGAAGCAGAAGAAGGAGAAGGAGAAGGTGAAGTCTGGAGGGTGAATTAGACGAAGTACAAGAAGGAGAAGGAGAAGGTGAAGTCTGGAGGGTGAATCAGAAGAAGCAGAAGAAGGAGAAGGAGAAGGTGAAGTCAGGAGGGTGAATCAGGAGAAGCAGAAGAAGGAGAAGGAGAAGGTGAATTCTGGAGGGTGAATCAGAAGACGCAGAAGAAGGAGAAGGAGAAGGTGAAGACTGGAGGGTGAATCAGAAGAAGTAGAAGAAGGAGAAGGAGAAGGTGAAGTCTGGAGGGTGAATCAGAAGAAGTAGAAGAAGGAGAAGGAGAAGGCGAAGTCTGGAGGGTGAATCAGAAGAAGCAGAAGAAGGAGAAGGAGAAGATGAAGTCTGGAGGGTGAATCAGAAGAAGTTGAAGAAGGAGAAGGAGAAGGTGAGGTCTGGAGGGTGAATCAGAAGAAGCAGAAGAAGGAGAAGGAGAAGGTGAAGTCTGAAGGGTGAATCAAAAGAAGCAGAAGAAGGAGAAGGAGAAGGTGAAGTCTGGAGGGTGAATCAGAAGAAGCAGAAGAAGGAGAAGGAGAAGGTGAAGTCTGGAGGGTGAATCAGAAGAAGCAGAAGAAGGAGAAGTAGAAGGTGAAGTCTGGTGGGTGAATCAGAAAAAGTAGAAGAAGGAGAAGGAGAAGGTGAAGTCTGGAGGGTGAATCAGAAGAAGTAGAAGAAGGAGAAGGAGAAGGTGATGTCAGGAGGATGAGTCAGAAAAAGCAGAAGAAGGAGAAGGAGAAGGTGAAGTCTGGAGGGTGAAGCAGAAGAAGTAGAAGAAGGAGAAGGAGAAGGTGAAGTCAGGAGGGTGAAGCAGAAGAAGTAGAAGAAGGAGAAGGAGACGGTGAAGTCAGGAGGGTGAATCAGAAGAAGTATAAGAAGGAGAAGGAGAGGGTGAAGTCTGGAGTGTGAAGCAGAAGAAGTAGATGAAGGAGAAGGAGAAGGTGAAGTCAGGAGGGTGAATCAGAAGAAGTAGAAGAAGGAGAAG
The DNA here is from genome assembly GCF_052327205.1 of Somniosus microcephalus. Taxonomy (NCBI): domain Eukaryota; kingdom Metazoa; phylum Chordata; class Chondrichthyes; order Squaliformes; family Somniosidae; genus Somniosus; species Somniosus microcephalus. The sequence goes on along the minus strand of NW_028225244.1, from coordinate 701,429 downwards.
GAGAGGGTGAAGTCAGGAGGGTGAATCAGAAGAAGCAGAAGAAGGAGAAGGAGAAGGTGAAGTCTAGAGGGTGAATCAAAAGAATCAGAAGAAGGAGAAGGAGAAGGTGAAGTCTGGAGGGTGAATCAGAAGAAGCAGAAGAAGGAGAAGGAGAAGGTGAAGACTGGAGGGTGAATCAAAAGAATCAGAAGAAGGAGAAGGAGAAGGTGAAGTCAGGAGGGTGAATCAGAAGAAGTAGAAGAAGGAGAAGGAGAAGGTGAAGTCTGGAGGGTGAATCAGAAGAAGCAGAAGAAGGAGAAGGAGAAGGTGAAGTCTGGAGGGTGAATCAAAAGAATCAGAAGAAGGAGAAGGAGAAGGTGAAGTCAGGAGGGTGAATCAGAAGAAGCAGAAGAAGGAGATGGAGAAGGTGAAGTTTGGAGGGTGAATCAGAAGAAGTAGAAGAAGGAGAAGGAGAAGGTGTCGTCTGGAGGGTGAATCAGAAGAAGTAGACGAAGGAGAAGGAGAAGGTGAAGTCTGGAGGGTGAATCAGAAGAAGCAGAAGAAGGAGAAGGAGAAGGTGAAGTCTGGAGGGTGAATTAGAAGAAGTACAAGAAGGAGAAGGAGAAGGTGAAGTCTGGAGGGTAAATCAGAAGAAGCAGAAGAAGGAGAAGGAGAAGGTGAAGTCAGGAGGGTGAATCAGGAGAAGCAGAAGAAGGAGAAGGAGAAGGTGAATTCTGGAGGGCGAATCAGAAGACGCAGAAGAAGGAGAAGGAGAAGGTGATGTCTGGAGGGTGAATCAGAAGATGTAGAAGAAGGAGAAGGAGAAGGTGATGTCAGGAGGGTGAGTCAGAAAAAGCAGAAGAAGGAGAAGGAGAAGGTGAAGTCTGGAGGGTGAAGCAGAAGAAGTAGAAGAAGGAGAAGGAGAAGGTGAAGTCAGGAGGGTGAAGCAGAAGAAGTAGAAGAAGGAGAAGGAGAGGGTGAAGTCAGGAGGGTGAATCAGAAGAAGTAGAAGAAGGAGAAGGAGAGGGTGAAGTCAGGAGGGTGAATCAGAAGAAGCAGAAGGAGGAGAAGGAGAAGGTGAAGTCTGGAGGGTGAAGCAGAAGAAGTAGAAGAAGGAGAAGGAGAAGATGAAGTCAGGAGGGTGAATCAGAAGAAGTAGAAGAAGGAGAAGGAGAGGGTGAAGTCAGAAGGGTGAATCAGAAGAAGCAGAAGAAGGAGAAGGAGAAGGTGAAGTCTGGAGGGTGAATCAAAAGAATCAGAAGAAGGAGAAGGAGAAGGTGAAGTCTGGAGGGTGAATCAGAAGAAGCAGAAGAAGGAGAAGGAGGAGGTGAAGCCTGGAGGGTGAATCAGAAGAAGCAGAAGAAGGAGAAGGAGAAGGTGAAGTCTGGAGGTTGAATCAGAAGAAGTAGAACAAGGAGAAGGAGAAGGTGAAGTCTGGAGGGTGAATCAGAAGAAGCAGAAGAAGGAGAAGGAGAAGGTGAAGTCTGGAGGGTGAATCGGAAGAAGCAGAAGAAGGAGAAGGAGAAGATGAAGTCTGGAGGGTGAATCAGAAGAAGTAGAAGAAGGAGAAGGAGAAGGTGAGGTCTGGAGGGTGAATCAGAAGAAGCAGAAGAAGGAAAAGGAGAAGGTGAAGTCTGGAGGGTGAATCAGAAGAAGCAGAAGAAGGAGAAGGAGAAGGTGAAGTCTGGAGGGTGAATCAGAAGAAGCAGAAGAAGGAGAAGGAGAAGGTGAAGTCAGGAGGGTGAATCAGAAGAAGCAGAAGAAGGAGAAGGAGAAGGTGAAGTTAGGAGGGTGAATCAGAAGAAGCAGAAGAAGGAGAAGGAGAAGGTGAAGTCAGGGGGGTGAAGCAGAAGAAGCAGAAGAAGGAGAAGGAGAAGGTGAAGTCTGGAGGGTGAATCAGAAGAAGCAGAAGAAGGATAAGGAGAAGATGAAGTCTGGAGGGTGATTCAGAAGAAGGAGAAGAAGGAGAAGGAGAAGGTGAAGTCTGGAGGGTGAATCAGAAGAAGCAGAAGAAGGAGAAGGAGAAGATGAAGTCTGGAGGGTGAATCAGAAGAAGTAGAAGAAGGAGAAGGAGAAGGTGAAGTCTGGAGGGTGAATCAGAAGAAGCAGAAGAAGGAGAAGGAGAAGGTGAAGTCAGGAGGGTGAATCAGAAGAAGCAGAAGAAGGAGAAGGAGAAGGTGAAGTTAGGAGGGTGAATCAGAAGAAGCAGAAGAAGGAGAACGAGAAGGTGAAGTCTGGAGGGTGAAGCAGAAGAAGCAGAAGAAGGAGAAGGAGAAGTTGAAGTCTAGAGGGTGAATCAGAAGAAGTAGAAGAAGGAGAAGGAGAAGGTGAAGTCTGGGGGGTGAATCAGAAGAAGCAGAAGAAGGAGAAGGAGAAGGTGAAGTCTGGAGGGTGAATCAGAAGAAGAAGGAGAAGGAGAAGATGAAGTCTCGAGGGTGAATCAGAAGAAGTAGAAGAAGGAGAAGGAGAATGTGAAGTCTGGAGGGTGAATCAGAAGAAGCAGAAGAAGGAGAAGGAGAAGGTGAAGTCTGGAGGGTGAATCAGAAGAAGTAGAAGAAGGAGAAGGAGAAGGTGAAGTCAGGAGGGTGAAGCAGAAGAAGCAGAAGAAGGAGAAGGAGAAGGTGAAGTCTGGAGGGTGAAGCAGAAGAAGCAGAAGAAGGAGAAGGAGAAGGTGAAGTCTGGAGGGTGAAGCAGAAGAAGCAGAAGAAGGAGAAGGAGAAGGTGAAGTCAGGAGGGTGAATCAGAAGAAGCAGAAGAAGGAGAAGGAGAAGGTGAAGTCTGGAGGGTGAATCAGAAGAAGCAGAAGAAGGAGAAGGAGAAGGTGAAGTCAGGAGGGTGAATCAGAAGAAGCAGAAGAAGGAGAAGGAGAAGGTGAAGTTAGAAGGGTGAATCAGAAGAAGCAGAAGAAGGAGAAGGAGAAGGTGAAGTCAGGGGGGTGAAGCAGAAGAAGTAGAAGAAGGAGAAGGAGAAGATGAAGTCAGGAGGGTGAAGCAGAAGAAGCAGAAGAAGGAGAAGGAGAAGGTGAAGTCTGGAGGGCGCAGCAGAAGAAGCAGAAGAAGGAGAACGAGAAGGTGAAGTCTGGAGGGTGAAGCAGAAGAAGCAGAAGAAGGAGAAGGAGAAGGTGAAGTCTGGAGGGTGAATCAGAAGAAGTAGAGGAAGGAGAAGGAGAAGGTGAAGTCAGCAGGGTGAAGCAGAAGAAGCAGAAGAAGGAGAAGGAGAAGGTGAAGTCTGGAGGGTGAAGCAGAAGAAGCAGAAGAAGGAGAAGGAGAAGGTGAAGTCTGGAGGGCGAAGCAGAAGAAGCAGAAGAAGGAGAAGGAGAAGGTGAAGTCTGGAGGGTGAAGCAGAAGAAGCAGAAGAAGGAGAAGGAGAAGGTGAAGTCTGGAGGGTGAAGCAGAAGAAGCAGAAGAAGGAGAAGGAGAAGGTGAAGTCTGGAGGGTGAAGCAGAAGAAGCAGAAGAAGGAGAAGGAGAAGGTGAAGTCAGGAGGGTGAAGCAGAAGAAGCAGAAGAAGGAGAAGGAGAAGGTGAAGTCTGGAGGGTGAAGCAGAAGAAGCAGAAGAAGGAGAAGGAGAAGGTGAAGTCTGGAGGTTGAAGCAGAAGAAGCAGAAGAAGGAGAAGGAGAAGGTGAAGTCAGGAGGGTGAATCATAAGAAGTAGAAGAAGGAGAAGGAGAAGGTGAAGTCTGGAGGGTGAATCAGAAGAAGTAGAAGAAGGAGAAGGAGAAGGTGAAGTCTGGAGGGTGAATCAGAAGAAGTAGAAGAAGGAGAAGGAGAAGGTGAAGTCTGGAGGGTGAATCAGAAGAAGCAGAAGAAGGAGAAGGAGAAGGTGAAGTCTGGAGGGAAAAGCAGAAGAAGTAGAAAAAGGAGAAGGAGAAGGTGAAGTCTGGAGGGTGAATCAGAAGAAGTAGAAGAAGAAGAAGGAGAAGGTGAAGTCTGGAGGGTGAATCAGAAGAAGCAGAAGAAGGAGAAGGAGAAGGTGAAGTCTGGAGGGTGAATCAGAAGAAGTAGAAGAAGGAGAAGGAGAAGGTGTAGTCTGGAGGGTGAATCAGAAGAAGTAGACGAAGGAGAAGGAGAAGGTGAAGTCTGGAGGGTGAATCAGAAGAAGCAGAAGAAGGAGAAGGAGAAGGTGAAGTCTGGAGGGTGAATCAGAAGAAGTAGAAGAAGGAGAAGGAGAAGCTGAAGTCTGGAGGATGAATCAGAAGAAGCAGAAGAGGGAGAAGGAGAAGGTGAAGTCTGGAGGGTGAATCAGAAGAAGCAAAAGAAGGAGAAGGAGAAGGTGAAATCTGGAGGGTGAATCAGAAGAAGCAGAAGAAGTAGAAGGAGAAGGTGAAGTCTGGAGGGTGAATCAGAAGAAGTAGAAGAAGGAGAAGGAGAAGGTGAAGTCTGGAGGCTGAATCAGAAGAAGCAGAAGTAGGAGAAGGAGAAGGTGAAGTCAGGAGGGTGAATCAAGAGAAGCAGAAGAAGGAGAAGGAGAAGGTGAAGTCTGGAGGGTGAATCAGAAGAAGCAGAAGAAGGAGAAGGAGAAGGTGAAGACTGGAGGGTGAATCAGAAGAAGTAGAAGAAGGAGAAGGAGAAGGTGAAGTCTGGAGGGTGAATCAGAAGAAGGAGAAGAAGGAGAAGGAGAAGGCGAAGTCTGGAGGGTGAATCAGAAGAAGCAGAAGAAGGAGAAGGAGAAGGTGAAGTCTGGAGGGTGAATCAGAAGAAGCAAAAGAAGGAGAAGGAGAAGATGAAGTCTGGAGGGTGAATCAGAAGAAGTTGAAGAAGGAGAAGGAGAAGGTGGGGTCTGGAGGGTGAATCAGAAGAAGCAGAAGAAGGAGAAGGAGAAGGTGAAGTCTGAAGGGTGAATCAAAAGAAGCAGAAGAAGGAGAAGGAGAAGGTGAAGTCTGGAGGGTGAATCAGAAGAAGCAGAAGAAGGAGAAGGAGAAGGTGAAATCTGGAGGGTGAATCAGAAGAAGCAGAAGAAGGAGAAGGAGAAGGTGAAGTCTGGTGGGTGAATCAGAATAAGTAGAAAAAGGAGAAGGAGGAGGTGAAGTCTGGAGGGTGAATCAGAAGAAGTAGAAGAAGGAGAAGGAGAAGGTGAAGTCAGGAGGGTGAATCAGAAAAAGCAGAAGAAGGAGAAGGAGAAGGTGAAGTCTGGAGGGTGAATCAGAAGAAGCAGAAGAAGGAGAAGGAGAAGATGAAGTCTGGAGGGTGAATCAGAAGAAGTAGATGAAGGAGAAGGAGAAGGTGAAGTCTGGAGGGTGAATCAGAAGAAGCAGAAGAAGGAGAAGGAGAAGGTAAAGTCTAAAGGTGAATCAGAAGAAGCAGAAGGAGAAGGAGAAGGTGAAGTCTGGAGGGTGAATCAGAAGAAGCAGAATAAGGAGAAGGAGAAGGTGAAGTCTGGCGGGTGAATCAGAAGAAGCAGAATAAGGAGAAGGAGAAGGTGAAGTCTGGAGGGTGAATCAGAAGAAGCAGAAGAAGGAGAAGGAGAAGGTGAAGTCTGGAGGGTGAATCAGAAGAAGTAGAAGAAGGAGAAGGAGAAGGTGAAGTCTGGAGGGTGAAGCAGAAGAAGTAGATGAAGGAGAAGGAGAAGGTGAAGTCAGGAGGGTGAATCAGAAGAAGTAGAAGAAGGAGAAGGAGAGGGTGAAGTCAGGAGGGTGAATCAGAAGAAGCAGAAGAAGGAGAAGGAGAAGGTGAAGTCTGGAGGGTGAATCAAAAGAATCAGAAGAAGGAGAAGGACAAGGTGAAGTCTGGAGGGTGAATCAGAAGAAGCAGAAGAAGGAGAAGGAGAAGTTGAAGACTGGAGGGTGAATCAAAAGAATCAGAAGAAGGAGAAGGAGAAGGTGAAGTCAGGAGGGTGAATCAGAAGAAGTAGAAGAAGGAGAAGGAGAAGGTGAAGTCTGGAGGGTGAATCAGAAGAAGCAGAAGAAGGAGAAGGAGAAGGTGAAGTCTGGAGGGTGAATCAAAAGAATCAGAAGAAAGAGAAGGAGAAGGTGAAGTCAGGAGGGTGAATCAGAAGAAGCAGAAGAAGGAGAAGGCGAAGGTGAAGTCAGGAGGGTGAAGCAGAAGAAGCAGAAGAAGGAGAAGGAGAAGGTGAAGTTTGGAGGGTGAATCAGAAGAAGTAGAAGAAGGAGAAGGAGAAGGTGTAGTCTGGAGGGTGAATCAGAAGAAGTAGACGAAGGAGAAGGAGAAGGTGAAGTCTGGAGGGTGAATCAGAAGAAGCAGAAGAAGGAGAAGGAGAAGGTGAAGTCTGGAGGGTGAATTAGAAGAAGTACAAGAAGGAGAAGGAGAAGGTGAAGTCTGGAGGGTGAATCAGAAGAAGCAGAAGAAGGAGAAGGAGAAGGTGAAGTCAGGAGGGTGAATCAGGAGAAGCAGAAGAAGGAGAAGGAGAAGGTGAATTCTGGAGGGTGAATCAGAAGACGCAGAAAAAGGAGAAGGAGAAGGTGAAGACTGGAGGGTGAATCAGAAGAAGTAGAAGAAGGAGAAGGAGAAGGTGAAGTCTGGAGGGTGAATCAGAAGAAGTAGAAGAAGGAGAAGGAGAAGGCGAAGTCTGGAGGGTGAATCAGAAGAAGCAGAAGAAGGAGAAGGAGAAGGTGAAGTCTGGAGGGTGAATCAGAAGAAGCAAAAGAAGGAGAAGGAGAAGATGAAGTCTGGAGGGTGAATCAGAAGAAGTTGAAGAAGGAGAAGGAGAAGGTGAGGTCTGGAGGGTGAATCAGAAGAAGCAGAAGAAGGAGAAGGAGAAGGTGAAGTCTGAAGGGTGAATCAAAAGAAGCAGAAGAAGGAGAAGGAGAAGGTGAAGTCTGGAGGGTGAATCAGAAGAAGCAGAAGAAGGAGAAGGAGAAGGTGAAGTCTGGAGGGTGAATCAGAAGAAGCAGAAGAAGGAGAAGGAGAAGGTGAAGTCTGGTGGTTGAATGAGAAGAAGTAGAAGAAGGAGAAGGAGAAGGTGAAGTCTGGAGGGTGAATCAGAAGAAGTAGAAGAAGGAGAAGGAGAAGGTGATGTCAGGAGGGTGCGTCAGAAAAAGCAGAAGAAGGAGAAGGAGAAGGTGAAGTCTGGAGGGTGAAGCAGAAGAAGTAGAAGAAGGAGAAGGAGAAGGTGAAGTCAGGAGGGTGAAGCAGAAGAAGTAGAAGAAGGAGAAGGAGAGGGTGAAGTCAGGAGGGTGAATCAGAAGAAGTAGAAGAAGGAGAAGGAGAGGGTGAAGTCAGGAGGGTGAATCAGAAGAAGCAGAAGGAGGAGAAGGAGAAGGTGAAGTCTGGAGGGTGAAGCAGAAGAAGTAGAAGAAGGAGAAGGAGAAGATGAAGTCAGGAGGGTGAATCAGAAGAAGTAGAAGAAGGAGAAGGAGAGGGTGAAGTCAGAAGGGTGAATCAGAAGAAGCAGAAGAAGGAGAAGGAGAAGGTGAAGTCTGGAGGGTGAATCAAAAGAATCAGAAGAAGGAGAAGGAGAAGGTGAAGTCTGGAGGGTGAATCAGAAGAAGCAGAAGAAGGATAAGGAGGAGGTGAAGACTGGAGGGTGAATCAGAAGAAGCAGAAGAAGGAGAAGGAGAAGGTGAAGTCTGGAGGGTGAATCCGAAGAAGTAGAAGAAGGAGAAGGAGAAGGTGAAGTCTGGAGGGTGAATCAGAAGAAGCAGAAGAAGGAGAAGGAGAAGGTGAAGTCTGGAGGGTGAATCAGAAGAAGCAGAAGAAGGAGAAGGAGAAGATGAAGTCTGGAGGGTGAATCAGAAGAAGTAGAAGAAGGAGAAGGAGAAGGTGAGGTCTGGAGGGTGAAACAGAAGAAGCAGAAGAAGGAAAAGGAGAAGGTGAAGTCTGGAGGGTGAATCAGAAGAAGCAGAAGAAGGAGAAGGAGAAGGTGAAGTCTGGAGGGTGAATCAGAAGAAGCAGAAGAAGGAGAAGGAGAAGGTGAAGTCAGGAGGGTGAATCAGAAGAAGCAGAAGAAGGAGAAGGAGAAGGTGAAGTTAGGAGGGTGAATCAGAAGAAGCAGAAGAAGGAGAAGGAGAAGGTGAAGTCAGGGGGGTGAAGCAGAAGAAGTAGAAGAAGGAGAAGGAGAAGGTGAAGTCAGGAGGGTGAAGCAGAAGAAGCAGAAGAAGGAGAACGAGAAGGTGAAGTCTGGAGGGTGAAGCAGAAGAAGCAGAAGAAGGAGAAGGAGAAGTTGAAGTCTAGAGGGTGAATCAGAAGAAGTAGAAGAAGGAGAAGGAGAAGGTGAAGTCTGGAGGGTGAATCAGAAGAAGCAGAAGAAGGAGAAGGAGAAGGTGAAGTCTGGAGGGTGAATCAGAAGAAGCAGAAGAAGGAGAAGGAGAAGATGAAGTCTCGAGGGTGAATCAGAAGAAGTAGAAGAAGGAGAAGGAGAATGTGAAGTCTGGAGGGTGAATCAGAAGAAGCAGAAGAAGGAGAAGGAGAAGGTGAAGTCTGGAGGGTGAATCAGAAGAAGTAGAAGAAGGAGAAGGAGAAGGTGAAGTCAGGAGGGTGAAGCAGAAGAAGCAGAAGAAGGAGAAGGAGAAGGTGAAGTCTGGAGGGTGAAGCAGAAGAAGCAGAAGAAGGAGAAGGAGAAGGTGAAGTCTGGAGGGTGAAGCAGAAGAAGCAGAAGAAGGAGAAGGAGAAGGTGAAGTCAGGAGGGTGAATCAGAAGAAGCAGAAGAAGGAGAAGGAGAAGGTGAAGTCTGGAGGGTGAATCAGAAGAAGCAGAAGAAGGAGAAGAAGAAGGTGAAGTCAGGAGGGTGAATCAGAAGAAGCAGAAGAAGGAGAAGGAGAAGGTGAAGTTAGGAGGGTGAATCAGAAGAAGCAGAAGAAGGAGAAGGAGAAGGTGAAGTCAGGGGGGTGAAGCAGAAGAAGTAGAAGAAGGAGAAGGAGAAGATGAAGTCAGGAGGGTGAAGCAGAAGAAGCAGAAGAAGGAGAAGGAGAAGGTGAAGTCTGGAGGGCGCAGCAGAAGAAGCAGAAGAAGGAGAACGAGAAGGTGAAGTCTGGAGGGTGAATCAGAAGAAGTAGAAGAAGGAGAAGGAGAAGGTGAAGTCTGGAGGGTGAATCAGAAGAAGCAGAAGAAGGAGAAGGAGAAGGTGAAGTCTGGAGGGCGAAGCAGAAGAAGCAGAAGAAGGAGAAGGAGAAGGTGAAGTCTGGAGGGAGAAGCAGAAGAAGCAGAAGAAGGAGAAGGAGAAGGTGAAGTCTGGAGGGTGAAGCAGAAGAAGCAGAAGAAGGAGAAGGAGAAGGTGAAGTCTGGAGGGTGAAGCAGAAGAAGCAGAAGAAGGAGAAGGAGAAGGTGAAGTCAGGAGGGTGAAGCAGAAGAAGCAGAAGAAGGAGAAGGAGAAGGTGAAGTCTGGAGGGTGAAGCAGAAGAAGCAGAAGAAGGAGAAGGAGAAGGTGAAGTCTGGAGGTTGAAGCGGAAGAAGCAGAAGAAGGAGAAGGAGAAGGTGAAGTCAGGAGGGTGAATCATAAGAAGTAGAAGAAGGAGAAGGAGATGGTGAAGTCTGGAGGGTGAATCAGAAGAAGTAGAAGAAGGAGAAGGAGAAGGTGAAGTCTGGAGGGTGAATCAGAAGAAGTAGAAGAAGGAGAAGGAGAAGGTGAAGTCTGGAGGGTGAATCAGAAGAAGCAGAAGAAGGAGAAGGAGAAGGTGAAGTCTGGAGGGAAAAGCAGAAGAAGTAGAAGAAGGAGAAGGAGAAGGTGAAGTCTGGAGGGTGAATCAGAAGAAGTAGAAGAAAGAGAAGGAGAAGGTGAAGTCTGGAGGGTGAATCAGAGGAAGCAGAAGAAGGAGAAGGAGCTGGTGAAGTCTGGAGGGTGAATCAGAAGAAGTAGAAGAAGGAGAAGGAGAAGGTGTAGTCTGGAGGGTGAATCAGAAGAAGTAGACGAAGGAGAAGGAGAAGGTGAAGTCTGGAGGGTGAATCAGAAGAAGCAGAAGAAGGAGAAGGAGAAGGTGAAGTCTGGAGGGTGAATCAGAAGAAGTAGAAGAAGGAGAAGGAGAAGGTGAAGTCTGGAGGGTGAATCAGAAGAAGCAGAAGAAGGAGAAGGAGAAGGTGAAGTCTGGAGGGTGAATCAGAAGAAGCAGAAGAAGTAGAAGGAGAAGGTGAAGTCTGGAGGGTGAATCAGGAGAAGCAGAAGAAGGAGAAGGAGAAGGTGAAGTCTGGAGGGTGAATCAGAAGAAGCAGAAGAAGGAGAAGGAGAAGGTGAAGACTGGAGGGTGAATCAGAAGAAGTAGAAGAAGGAGAAGGAGAAGGTGAAGTCTGGAGGGTGAATCAGAAGAAGGAGAAGAAGGAGAAGGAGAAGGCGAACTCTGGAGGGTGAATCAGAAGAAGCAGAAGAAGGAGAAGGAGAAGGTGAAGTCTGGAGGGTGAATCAGAAGAAGCAAAAGAAGGAGAAGGAGAAGATGAAGTCTGGAGGGTGAATCAGAAGAAGTTGAAGAAGGAGAAGGAGAAGGTGAGGTCTGGAGGGTGCATCAGAAGAAGCAGAAGAAGGAGAAGGAGAAGGTGAAGTCTGAAGGGTGAATCAAAAGAAGCAGAAGAAGGAGAAGGAGAAGGTGAAGTCTGGAGGGTGAATTAGAAGAAGCAGAAGAAGGAGAAGGAGAAGGTGAGGTCTGGAGGGTGAATCAGAAGAAGCAGAAGAAGGAGAAGGAGAAGGTGAAGTCTGGTGGGTGAATCAGAAGAAGTAGAAAAAGGAGAAGGAGGAGGTGAAGTCTGGAGGGTGAATCAGAAGAAGTAGAAGAAGGAGAAGGAGAAGGTGAAGTCAGGAGGGTGAATCAGAAAAAGCAGAAGAAGGAGAAGGAGAAGGTGAAGTCTGGAGGGTGAATCAGAAGAAGCAGAAGAAGGAGAAGGAGAAGATGAAGTCTGGAGGGTGAATCAGAAGAAGTAGATGAAGGAGAAGGAGAAGGTGAAGTCTGGAGGGTGAATCAGAAGAAGCAGAAGAAGGAGAAGGAGAAGGTAAAGTCTGAAGGTGAATCAGAAGAAGCAGAAGAAGGAGAAGGAGAAGGTGAAGTCTGGAGGGTGAATCAGAAGAAGCAGAATAAGGAGAAGGAGAAGGTGAAGTCTGGCGGGTGAATCAGAAGAAGCAGAATAAGGAGAAGGAGAAGGTGAAGTCTGGAGGGTGAATCAGAAGAAGCAGAAGAAGGAGAAGGAGAAGGTGAAGTCTGGAGGGTGAATCAGAAGAAGTAGAAGAAGGAGAAGGAGAAGGTGAAGTCTGGAGGGTGAAGCAGAAGAAGTAGATGAAGGAGAAGGAGAAGGTGAAGTCAGGAGGGTGAATCAGAAGAAGTAGAAGAAGGAGAAGGAGAGGGTGAAGTCAGGAGGGTGAATCAGAAGAAGCAGAAGAAGGAGAAGGAGAAGGTGAAGTCTGGAGGGTGAATCAAAAGAATCAGAAGAAGGAGAAGGAGAAGGTGAAGTCTGGAGGGTGAATCAGAAGAAGCAGAAGAAGGAGAAGGAGAAGGTGAAGACTGGAGGGTGAATCAAAAGAATCAGAAGAAGGAGAAGGAGAAGGTGAAGTCAGGAGGGTGAATCAGAAGAAGTAGAAGAAGGAGAAGGAGAAGGTGAAGTCTGGAGGGTGAATCAGAAGAATCAGAAGAAGGAGAAGGAGAAGGTGAAGTCTGGAGGGTGAATCAAAAGAATCAGAAGAAGGAGAAGGAGAAGGTGAAGTCAGGAGGGTGAATCAGAAGAAGCAGAAGAAGGAGAAGGCGAAGGTGAAGTCAGGAGGGTGAAGCAGAAGAAGCAGAAGAAGGAGAAGGAGAAGGTGAAGTCTGGAGGGTGAAACAGAAGAAGAAGAAGAAGGAGAAGGAGAAGGTGAAGTCAGGAGGGTGAAGCAGAAGAAGCAGAAGAAGGAGAAGGAGAAGGTGAAGTCTGGAGGGTGAAGCAGAAGAAGCAGAAGAAGGAGAAGGAGAAGGTGAAGTCTGGAGGGTGAAGCAGAAGAAGCAGAAGGAGGAGAAGGAGAAGGTGAAGTCAGGAGGGTGAATCATAAGTAGTAGAAGAAGGAGAAGGAGAAGGTGAAGTCTGGAGGGTGATTCAGAAGAAGTAGAAGAAGGAGAAGGAGAAGGTGAAGTCTGGAGGGTGAATCAGAAGAAGTAGAAGAAGGAGAAGGAGAAGGTGAAGTCTGGAGGGTGAATCAGAAGAAGCAGAAGAAGGAGAAGGAGAAGGTGAAGTCTGGAGGGAGAAGCAGAAGAAGTAGAAGAAGGAGAAGGAGAAGGTGAAGTCTGGAGGGTGAATCAGAAGAAGTAGAAGAAGGAGAAGGAGAAGGTGAAGTCTGGAGGGTGAATCAGAAGAAGTAGAAGAAGGAGAAGGAGAAGGTGAAGTCTGGAGGGTGAATCAGAAGAAGCAGAAGAAGGAGAAGGAGCAGGTGAAGTCTGGAGGATGAATCAGAAGAAGTAGAAGAGGGAGAAGGAGAAGGTGTAGTCTGGAGGGTGAATCAGAAGAAGTAGACGAAGGAGAAGGAGAAGGTGAAGTCTGGAGGGTGAATCAGAAGAAGCAGAAGAAGGAGAAGGAGAAGGTGAAGTCTGGAGGGTGAATCAGAAGAAGTAGAAGAAGGTGAAGGAGAAGGTGAAGTCTGGAGGGTGAATCAGAAGAAGCAGAAGAAGGAGAAGGAGAAGGTGAAGTCTGGAGGGTGAATCAGAAGAAGCAGAAGAAGGAGAAGGAGAAGGTGAAATCTGGAGGGTGAATCAGAAGAAGCAGAAGAAGGAAAAGGAGAAGGTGAAGTCTGGAGGGTGAATCAGATGAAGCAGAAGGAGTAGCAGGAGAAGGTGAAGTCTGGAGGGTGAATCAGAAGAAGTAGAAGAAGGAGAAGGAGAAGGTGAAGTCTGGAGGGTGAATCAGAAGAAGCAGAAGAAGGAGAAGGAGAAGGTGAAGTCAGGAGGGTGAATCAGGAGAAGCAGAAGAAGGAGAAGGAGAAGGTGATGTCTGGAGGGTGAATCAGAAGAAGCAGAAGAAGGAGAAGGAGAAGATGAAGACTGGAGGGTGAATCAGAAGAAGTAGAAGAAGGAGAAGGAGAAGGTGAAGTCTGGAGGGTGAATCAGAAGAAGTAGAAGAAGGAGAAGGAGAAGGCGAAGTCTGGAGGGTGAATCAGAAGAAGCAAAAGAAGGAGAAGGAGAAGGTGAAGTCTGGAGGGTCAATCAGAAGAAGCAAAAGAAGGAGAAGGAGAAGATGAAGTCTGGAGGGTGAATCAGAAGAAGTAGAAGAAGGAGAAGGAGAAGGTGAGGTCTGGAGGGTGAATCAGAAGAAGCAAAAGAAGGAGAAGGAGAAGGTGAAGTCTGAAGGGTGAATCAAAAGAAGCAGAAGAAGGAGAAGGAGAAGGTGAAGTCTGGAGGGTGAATCAGAAGAAGCAGAAGAAGGAGAAGGAGAAGGTGAAGTCTGGAGGGTGAATCAGAAGAAGCAGAAGAAGGAGAAGGAGAAGGTGAAGTCTGGTGGGTGAATCAGAAGAAGTAGAAGAAGGAGAAGGTGAAGTCTGGAGGGTGAATCAGAAGAAGTAGAAGAAGGAGAAGGAGAAGGTGAAGTCAGGAGGGTGAATCAGAAAAAGCAGAAGAAGGAGAAGGAGAAGGTGAAGTCTGGAGGGTAAATCAGAAGAAGCAGAAGAAGGAGAAGTAGAAGATGAAGTCTGGAGGGTGAATCAGAAGAAGTAGATGAAGGAGAAGGAGAAGGTGAAGTCTGGAGGGTCAATCAGAAGAAGCAGAAGAAGGAGAAGGAGAAGGTGAAGTCTGGAGGGTGAATCAAAAGAAGCAGAAGAAGGAGAAGGAGAAGGTGAAGTCTGGAGGGTGAATCAGAAGAAGCAGAAGAAGGAGAAGGAGAAGGTGAAGTCTGGCGGGTGAATCAGAAGAAGCAGAAGAAGGAGAAGGAGAAGGGGAAGTCTGGAGGGTGAATCAGAAGAAGCAAAAGAAGGAGAAGGAGAAGGTGAAGTCTGAAGGGTGAATCAGAAGAAGGAGAAGAAGGAGAAGGAGAAGGCGAAGTCTGGAGGGTGAATCAGAAGAAGCAGAAGAAGGAGAAGGAGAAGGTGAAGTCTGGAGGGTGAATCAGAAGAAGCAAAAGAAGGAAAAGGAGAAGATGAAGTCTGGAGGGTGAATCAGAAGAAGTTGAAGAAGGAGAAGGAGAAGGTGAGGTCTGGAGGGTGAATCAGAAGAAGCAGAAGAAGGAGAAGGAGAAGGTGAAGTCTGAAGGGTGAATCAAAAGAAGCAGAAGAAGGAGAAGGAGAAGGTGAAGTCAGGAGGGTGAATCAGAAAAAGCAGAAGAAGGAGAAGGAGAAGGTGAAGTCTGGAGGGTGAATCAGAAGAAGCAGAAGAAGGAGAAGGAGAAGGTGAAGACTGGAGGGTGAATCAAAAGAATCAGAAGAAGGAGAAGGAGAAGGTGAAGCCAGGAGGGTGAATCAGAAGAAGTAGAAGAAGGAGAAGGAGAAGGTGAAGTCTGGAGGGTGAATCAGAAGAATCAGAAGAAGGAGAAGGAGAAGGTGAAGTCTGGAGGGTGAATCAAACGAATCAGAAGAAGGAGAAGGAGAAGGTGAAGTCAGGAGGGTGAAGCAGAAGAAGCAGAAGAAGGAGAAGGAGAAGGTGAAGTCTGGAGGGTGAATCAGAAGAAGAAGAAGAAGGAGAAGGAGAAGGTGAAGTCAGGAGGGTGAAGCAGAAGAAGCAGAAGAAGGAGAAGGAGAAGGTGAAGTCTGGAGGGTGAAGCAGAAGAAGCAGAAGAAGGAGAAGGAGAAGGTGAAGTCTGGAGGGTGAAGCAGAAGAAGCAGAAGGAGGAGAAGGAGAAGGTGAAGTCAGGAGGGTGAATCATAAGTAGTAGAAGAAGGAGAAGGAGAAGGTGAAGTCTGGAGGGTGATTCAGAAGAAGTAGAAGAAGGAGAAGGAGAAGGTGAAGTCTGGAGGGTGAATCAGAAGAAGTAGAAGAAGGAGAAGGAGAAGGTGAAGTCTGGAGGGTGAATCAGAAGAAGCAGAAGAAGGAGTAGGAGAAGGTGAAGTCTGGAGGGAGAAGCAGAAGAAGTAGAAGAAGGAGAAGGAGAAGGTGAAGTCTGGAGGGTGAATCAGAAGAAGTAGAAGAAGGAGAAGGAGAAGGTGAAGTCTGGAGGGTGAATCAGAAGAAGTAGAAGAAGGAGAAGGAGAAGGTGAAGTCTGGAGGGTGAATCAGAAGAAGCAGAAGAAGGAGAAGGAGCAGGTGAAGTCTGGAGGATGAATCAGTAGAAGTAGAAGAGGGAGAAGGAGAAGGTGTAGTCTGGAGGGTGAATCAGAAGAAGTAGACGAAGGAGAAGGAGAAGGTGAAGTCTGGAGGGTGAATCAGAAGAAGCAGAAGAAGGAGAAGGAGAAGGTGAAGTCTGGAGGGTGAATCAGAAGAAGTAGAAGAAGGTGAAGGAGAAGGTGAAGTCTGGAGGGTGAATCAGAAGAAGCAGAAGAAGGAGAAGGAGAAGGTGAAGTCTGGAGGGTGAATCAGAAGAAGCAGAAGAAGGAGAAGGAGAAGGTGAAATCTGGAGGGTGAATCAGAAGAAGCAGAAGAAGGAAAAGGAGAAGGTGAAGTCTGGAGGGTGAATCAGATGAAGCAGAAGGAGTAGCAGGAGAAGGTGAAGTCTGGAGGGTGAATCAGAAGAAGTAGAAGAAGGAGAAGGAGAAGGTGAAGTCTGGAGGGTGAATCAGAAGAAGCAGAAGAAGGAGAAGGAGAAGGTGAAGTCAGGAGGGTGAATCAGGAGAAGCAGAAGAAGGGGAAGGAGAAGGTGAAGTCTGGAGGGTGAATCAGAAGAAGCAGAAGAAGGAGAAGGAGAAGATGAAGACTGGAGGGTGAATCAGAAGAAGTAGAAGAAGGAGAAGGAGAAGGTGAAGTCTGGAGGGTGAATCAGAAGAAGTAGAAGAAGGAGAAGGAGAAGGCGAAGTCTGGAGGGTGAATCAGAAGAAGCAAAAGAAGGAGAAGGAGAAGGTGAAGTCTGGAGGGTCAATCAGAAGAAGTAAAAGAAGGAGAAGGAGAAGATGAAGTCTGGAGGGTGAATCAGAAGAAGTAGAAGAAGGAGAAGGAGAAGGTGAGGTCTGGAGGGTGAATCAGAAGAAGCAAAAGAAGGAGAAGGAGAAGGTGAAGTCTGAAGGGTGAATCAAAAGAAGCAGAAGAAGGAGAAGGAGAAGGTGAAGTCTGGAGGGTGAATCAGAAGAAGCAGAAGAAGGAGAAGGAGAAGGTGAAGTCTGGAGGGTAAATCAGAAGAAGCAGAAGAAGGAGAAGGAGAAGGTGAAGTCTGGTGGGTGAATCAGAAGAAGTAGAAGAAGGAGAAGGAGAAGGTGAAGTCTGGAGGGTGAATCAGAAGAAGTAGAAGAAGGAGAAGGAGAAGGTGAAGTCAGGAGGGTGAATCAGAAAAAGCAGAAGAAGGAGAAGGAGAAGGTGAAGTCTGGAGGGTAAATCAGAAGAAGCAGAAGAAGGAGAAGTAGAAGATGAAGTCTGGAGGGTGAATCAGAAGAAGTAGATGAAGGAGAAGGAGAAGGTGAAGTCTGGAGGATGAATCAGAAGAAGCAGAAGAAGGAGAAGGAGAAGGTAAGTCAGGAGGGTGATTCAAAAGAAGCAGAAGAAGGAGAAGGAGAAGGTGAAGTCTGGAGGGTGAATCAGGAGAAGCAGAATAAGGAGAAGGAGAAGGTGAAGTCTGGAGGGTGAATCAGAAGAAGCAGAAGAAGGAGAAGGAGAAGGTGAAGTCTGGAGGGTGAATCAAAAGAAGCAGAAGAAGGAGAAGGAGAAGGTGAAGTCTGGAGGGTGAATCAGAAGAAGCAGAAGAAGGAGAAGGAGAAGGTGAAGTCTGGCGGGTGAATCAGAAGAAGCAGAAGAAGGAGAAGGAGAAGGGGAAGTCTGGAGGGTGAATCAGAAGAAGCAAAAGAAGGAGAAGGAGAAGGTGAAGTCTGAAGGGTGAATCAGAAGAAGGAGAAGAAGGAGAAGGAGAAGGCGAAGTCTGGAGGGTGAATCAGAAGAAGCAGAAGAAGGAGAAGGAGAAAGGTGAAGTCTGGAGGGTGAATCAGAAGAAGCAAAAAGAAGGAGAAGGAGAAGATGAAGTCTGGAGGGTGAATCAGAAGAAGTTGAAGAAGGAGAAGGAGAAGGTGAGGTCTGGAGGGTGAATCAGAAGAAGCAGAAGAAGGAGAAGGAGAAGGTGAAGTCTGAAGGGTGAATCAAACGAAGCAGAAGAAGGAGAAGGAGAAGGTGAAGTCTGGAGGGTGAATCAGAAGAAGCAGAAAAAGGAGAAGGAGAAGGTGAAGTCTGGAGGGTGAATCAGAAGAAGCAGAAGAAGGAGAAGGAGAAGGTGAAGTCAGGTGGGTGAATCAGAAGAAGTAGAAAAAGGAGAAGGAGGAGGTGAAGTCTGGAGGGTGAATCAGAAGAAGTAGAAGAAGGAGAAGGAGAAGGTGAAGTCAGGAGGGTGAATCAGAAAAAGCAGAAGAAGGAGAAGGAGAAGGTGAAGTCTGGAGGGTGAATCAGAAGAAGCAGAAGAAGGAGAAGGAGAAGATGAAGTCTGGAGGGTGAATCAGAAGAAGTAGATGAAGGAGAAGAAGAAGGTGAAGTCTGGAGGGTGAATCAGAAGAAGCAGAAGAAGGAGAAGGAGAAGGTAAAGTCTGAAGGTGAATCAGAAGAAGCAGAAGAAGGAGAAGGAGAAGGTGAAGTCTGGAGGGTGAATCAGAAGAAGCAGAATAAGGAGAAGGAGAAGGTGAAGTCTGGAGGGTGAATCAGAAGAAGCAGAATAAGGAGAAGGAGAAGGTGAAGTCTGGAGGGTGAATCAGAAGAAGCAGAAGAAGGAGAAGGAGAAGGTGAAGTCTGGAGGGTGAATCAGAAGAAGTAGAAGAAGGAGAAGGAGAAGGTGAAGTCTGGAGGGTGAAGCAGAAGAAGTAGATGAAGGAGAAGGAGAAGGTGAAGTCAGGAGGGTGAATCAGAAGAAATAGAAGAAGGAGAAGGAGAGGGTGAAGTCAGGAGGGTGAATCAGAAGAAGCAGAAGAAGGAGAAGTAGAAGGTGAAGTCTGGAGGGTGAATCAGAAGAAGTAGATGAAGGAGAAGGAGAAGGTGAAGTCTGGAGGGTGAATCAGAAGAAGCAGAAGAAGGAGAAGGAGAAGGTGAAATCTGGAGGGTGAATCAGAAGAAGCAGAAGAAGGAAGAGGAGAAGGTGAAGTCTGGAGGGTGAATCAGATGAAGCAGAAGGAGTAGCAGGAGAAGGTGAATTCTGGAGGGTGAATCAGAAGAAGTAGAAGAAGGAGAAGGAGAAGGTGAAGTCTGGAGGGTGAATCAGAAGAAGCAGAAGAAGGAGAAGGAGAAGGTGAAGTCAGGAGGGTGAATCAGGAGAAGCAGAAGAAGGAGAAGGAGAAGGTGAAGTCTGGAGGGTGAATCAGAAGAAGCAGAAGAAGGAGAAGGAGAAGATGAAGACTGGAGGGTGAATCAGAAGAAGTAGAAGAAGGAGAAGGAGAAGGTGAAGTCTGGAGGGTGAATCAGAAGAAGTAGAAGAAGGAGAAGGAGAAGGCGAAGTCTGGAGGGTGAATCAGAAGAAGCAGAAGAAGGAGAAGGAGAAGGTGAAGTCTGGAGGGTCAATCAGAAGAAGCAAAAGAAGGAGAAGGAGAAGATGAAGTCTGGAGGGTGAATCAGAAGAAGTAGAAGAAGGAGAAGGAGAAGGTGAGGTCTGGAGGGTGAATCAGAAGAAGCAAAAGAAGGAGAAGGAGAAGGTGAAGTCTGAAGGGTGAATCAAAAGAAGCAGAAGAAGGAGAAGGAGAAGGTGAAGTCTGGAGGGTGAATCAGAAGAAGCAGAAGAAGGAGAAGGAGAAGGTGAAGTCTGGAGGGTGAATCAGAAGAAGCAGAAGAAGGAGAAGGAGAAGGTGAAGTCTGGTGGGTGAATCAGAAGAAGTAGAAGAAGGAGAAGGAGAAGGTGAAGTCTGGAGGGTGAATCAGAAGAAGTAGAAGAAGGAGAAGGAGAAGGTGAAGTCAGGAGGGTGAATCAGATAAAGCAGAAGAAGGAGAAGGAGAAGGTGAAGTCTGGAGGGTAAATCAGAAGAAGCAGAAGAAGGAGGAAGGAGAAGATGAAGTCTGGAGGGTGAATCAAAAAAGTAGATGAAGGAGAAGGAGAAGGTGAAGTCTGGAGGGTGAATCAGAAGAAGCAGAAGAAGGAGAAGGAGAAGGTAAGTCAGGAGGGTGATTCAAAAGAAGCAGAAGAAGGAGAAGGAGAAGGTGAAGTCTGGAGGGTGAATCAGGAGAAGCAGAATAAGGAGAAGGAGAAGGTGAAGTCTGGCGGGTGAATCAGAAGAAGTAGAAGAAGGAGAAGGAGAAGGTGAAGTCTGGAGGGTGAAGCAGAAGAAGTAGAAGAAGGAGAAGGAGAAGGTGAAGTCAGGAGGGTGAATCAGAAGAAGTAGAAGAAGGAGAAGGAGAAGGTGAAGTCTGGAGGGTGAAGCAGAAGAAGTAGAAGAAGGAGAAGGAGAAGGTGAAGTCAGGAGGGTGAATCAGAAGAAGTAGAAGAAGGAGAAGGAGAAGGTGAAGTCAGGAGGGTGAATCAGAAGAAGCAGAAGAAGGAGAAGGAGAAGGTGAAGTCTGGAGGGTGAATCAAAAGAATCAGAAGAAGGAGAAGGAGAAGGTGAAGTCTGGAGGGTGAATCAGAAGAAGCAGAAGAAAGAGAAGGAGAAGGTGAAATCTGGAGGGTGAAGCAGAAGAAGCAGAAGAAGGAGAAGGAGAAGGTGAAGTCAGGAGGGTGAATCATAAGAAGTAGAAGAAGGAGAAGGAGAAGGTGAAGTCTGGAGGGTGAATCAGAAGCAGTAGAAGAAGGAGAAGGAGAAGGTGAAGTCTGGAGGGTGAATCAGGAGAAGTAGAAGAAGGAGAAGGAGAAGGTGAAGTCTGGAGGGTGAATCAGAAGAAGCAGAAGAAGGAGAAGGAGAAGGTGAAGTCTGGAGGGAGAAGCAGAAGAAGTAGAAGAAGGAGAAGGAGAAGGTGAAGTCTGGATGGTGAATCAGAAGAAGTAGAAGAAGGAGAAGGAGAAGGTGAAGTCTGGAGGGTGAATCAGAAGAAGTAGAAGAAGGAGAAGGAGAAGGTGAAGTCTGGAGGGTGAATCAGAAGAAGCAGAAGAAGGAGAAGGAGAAGGTGAAGTCTGGAGGGTGAATCAGAAGAAGTAGAAGAAGGAGAAGGAGAAGGTGAAGTCTGGAGGGTGAATCAGAAGAAGCAGGAGAAGTAGCAGGAGAAGGTGAAGTCTGGAGGGTGAGTCAGAAGAAGCAGAAGAAGGAGAAGGAGAAGGTGAAGTCTGGAGGGTGAATCAGAAGAAGTAGAAGAAGGAGAAGGAGAAGGTGTAGTCTGGAGGGTGAATCAGAAGAAGCAGAAGAAGGAGAAGGAGAAGGTGAAGTGTGAGGGTGAATCAGAAGAGCAGAAGAAGGAGAAGGAGAAGATGAAGTCTGGAGGATGAATCAGAAGAAGTAGAAGAAGGAGAAGGAGAAGGTGAAGTCTGGAGGGTGAATCAGAAGAAGCAGAAGAAGGAGAAGGAGAAGGCGAAGTCTGGAGGGTGAATCAGAAGAAGCAGAAGAAGGAGAAGGAGAAGGTGAAGTCTGGAGGGTCAATCAGAAGAAGCAAAAGAAGGAGAAGGAGAAGATGAAGTCTGGAGGGTGAATCAGAAGAAGTAGAAGAAGGAGAAGGAGAAGGTGAGGTCTGGAGGGTGAATCAGAAGAAGCAAAAGAAGGAGAAGGAGAAGGTGAAGTCTGAAGGGTGAATCAAAAGAAGCAGAAGAAGGAGAAGGAGAAGGTGAAGTCTGGAGGGTGAATCAGAAGAAGCAGAAGAAGGAGAAGGAGAAGGTGAAGTCTGGAGGGTGAATCAGAAGAAGCAGAAGAAGGAGAAGGAGAAGGTGAAGTCTGGTGGGTGAATCAGAAGAAGTAGAAGAAGGAGAAGGAGAAGGTGAAGTCTGGAGGGTGAATCAGAAGAAGTAGAAGAAGGAGAAGGAGAAGGTGAAGTCAGGAGGGTGAATCAGAAAAAGCAGAAGAAGGAGAAGGAGAAGGTGAAGTCTGGAGGGTAAATTAGAAGAAGCAGAAGAAGGAGAAGGAGAAGATGAAGTCTGGAGGGTGAATCAGAAGAAGTAGATGAAGGAGAAGGAGAAGGTGAAGTCTGGAGGGTGAATCAGAAGAAGCAGAAGAAGGAGAAGGAGAAGGTAAGTCAGGAGGGTGATTCAAAAGAAGCAGAAGAAGGAGAAGGAGAAGGTGAAGTCTGGAGGGTGAATCAGGAGAAGCAGAATAAGGAGAAGGAGAAGGTGAAGTCTGGCGGGTGAATCAGAAGAAGTAGAAGAAGGAGAAGGAGAAGGTGAAGTCTGGAGGGTGAAGCAGAAGAAGTAGAAGAAGGAGAAGGAGAAGGTGAAGTCAGGAGGGTGAATCAGAAGAAGTAGAAGAAGGAGAAGGAGAAGGTGAAGTCTGGAGGGTGAAGCAGAAGAAGTAGAAGAAGGAGAAGGAGAAGGTGAAGTCAGGAGGGTGAATCAGAAGAAGGAGAAGGAGAAGGTGAAGTCAGGAGGGTGAATCAGAAGAAGCAGAAGAAGGAGAAGGAGAAGGTGAAGTCTGGTGGGTGAATCAAAAGAATCAGAAGAAGGAGAAGGAGAAGGTGAAGTCTGGAGGGTGAATCAGAAGAAGCAGAAGAAAGAGAAGGAGAAGGTGAAATCTGGAGGGTGAAGCAGAAGAAGCAGAAGAAGGAGAAGGAGAAGGTGAAGTCAGGAGGGTGAATCATAAGAAGTAGAAGAAGGAGAAGGAGAAGGTGAAGTCTGAAGGGTGAATCAGAAGCAGTAGAGAAGGAGAAGGAGAAGGTGAAGTCTGGAGGGTGAATCAGGAGAAGTAGAAGAAGGAGAAGGAGAAGGTGAAGTCTGGAGGGTGAATCAGAAGAAGCAGAAGAAGGAGAAGGAGAAGGTGAAGTCTGGAGGGAGAAGCAGAAGAAGTAGAAGAAGGAGAAGGAGAAGGTGAAGTCTGGATGGTGAATCAGAAGAAGTAGAAGAAGGAGAAGGAGAAGGTGAAGTCTGGAGGGTGAATCAGAAGAAGTATAAGAAGGAGAAGGAGAAGGTGAAGTCTGGAGGGTGAATCAGAAGAAGCAGAAGAAGGAGAAGGAGAAGGTGAAGTCTGGAGGGTGAATCAGAAGAAGTAGAAGAAGGAGAAGGAGAAGGTGAAGTCTGGAGGGTGAATCAGAAGAAGCAGGAGAAGTAGCAGGAGAAGGTGAAGTCTGGAGGGTGAGTCAGAAGAAGCAGAAGAAGGAGAA
Source organism: Somniosus microcephalus (assembly GCF_052327205.1). NCBI lineage: Eukaryota > Metazoa > Chordata > Chondrichthyes > Squaliformes > Somniosidae > Somniosus > Somniosus microcephalus. The sequence goes on along the minus strand of NW_028225244.1, from coordinate 679,361 downwards.
GGAGAAGGTGAAGTCTGGAGGGGTGAATCAGAAGAAGTAGAAGAAGGAGAAGGAGAAGGTGTAGTCTGGAGGGTGAATCAGAAGAAGCAAAAGAAGGAGAAGGAGAAGGTGAAGTGTGGAGGGTGAATCAGAAGAAGCAGAAGAAGGAGAAGGAGAAGATGAAGTCTGGAGGATGAATCAGAAGAAGTAGAAGAAGGAGAAGGAGAAGGTGAAGTCTGGAGGGTGAATCAGAAGAAGCAGAAGAAGGAGAAGGAGAAGGTGAAATCTGGAGGGTGAATCAGAAGAAGCAGAAGAAGGAAAAAGAGAAGGTGAAGTCTGGAGGTGAATCAGAAGAAACAGAAGAAGTAGAAGGAGAAGGTGAAGTCTGGAGGGTGAATAAAAGAAGTAGAAGAAGGAGAAGGAGAAGGTGAAGTCTGGAGGGTGAATCAGAAGAAGCAGAATAAGGAGAAGGAGAAGGTGAAGTCAGGAGGGTGAATCAGGAGAAGCAGAAGAAGGAGAAGGAGAAGGTGAAGTCTGGAGGGTGAATCAGAAGACGCAGAAGAAGGAGAAGGAGAAGGTGAAGACTGGAGGGTGAATCAGAAGAAGTAGAAGAAGGAGAAGGAGAAGGTGAAGTCTGGAGGGTGAATCAGAAGAAGTAGAAGAAGGAGAAGGAGAAGGTGAAGTCTGGAGGGTGAATCAGAAGAAGCAGAAGAAGGAGAAGGAGAAGGTGAAGTCTGGAGGATGAATCAGAAGAAGTAGAAGAAGGAGAAGGAGAAGGTGTAGTCTGGAGGGTGAATCAGAAGAAGTAGACGAAGGAGAAGGAGAAGGTGAAGTCTGGAGGGTGAATCAGAAGAAGCAGAAGAAGGAGAAGGAGAAGGTGAAGTCTGGAGGGTGAATCAGAAGAAGTAGAAGAAGGTGAAGGAGAAGGTGAAGTCTGGAGGGTGAATCAGAAGAAGCAGAAGAAGGAGAAGGAGAAGGTGAAGTCTGGAGGGTGAATCAGAAGAAGTAGACGAAGGAGAAGGAGAAGGTGAAGTCTGGAGGGTGAATCAGAAGAAGTAGACGAAGGAGAAGGAGAAGGTGAAGTCTGGAGGGTGAATCAGAAGGAGCAGAAGAAGGAGAAGGAGAAGGTGAAGTCTGGAGGGTGAATCAGAAGAAGTAGAAGAAGGTGAAGGAGAAGGTGAAGTCTGGAGGGTGAATCAGAAGAAGCAGAAGAAGGAGAAGGAGAAGGTGAAGTCTGGAGGGTGAATCAGAAGAAGCAGAAGAAGGAGAAGGAGAAGGTGAAGTCTGGAGGGTGAATCAGAAGAAGTAGAAGAAGGAGAAGGAGAAGGTGAAGTCTGGAGGGTGAATCAGAAGAAGCAGAAGAAGGAGAAGGAGAAGGTGAAGTCTGGAGGGTGAATCAGAAGAAGCAGAAGAAGGAGAAGGAGAAGATGAAGACTGGAGGGTGAATCAGAAGAAGTAGAAGAAGGAGAAGGAGAAGGTGAAGTCTGGAGGGTGAATCAGAAGAAGTAGAAGAAGGAGAAGGAGAAGGCGAAGTCTGGAGGGTGAATCAGAAGAAGCAGAAGAAGGAGAAGGAGAAGGTGAAGTCTGGAGGGTCAATCAGAAGAAGCAAAAGAAGGAGAAGGAGAAGATGAAGTCTGGAGGGTGAATCAGAAGAAGGAGAAGAAGGAGAAGGAGAAGGTGAGGTCTGGAGGGTGAATCAGAAGAAGCAAAAGAAGGAGAAGGAGAAGGTGAAGTCTGAAGGGTGAATCAAAAGAAGCAGAAGAAGGAGAAGGAGAAGGTGAAGTCTGGAGGGTGAATCAGAAGAAGCAGAAGAAGGAGAAGGAGAAGGTGAAGTCTGGAGGGTGAATCAGAAGAAGCAGAAGAAGGAGAAGGAGAAGGTGAAGTCTGGTGGGTGAATCAGAAGAAGTAGAAGCAGGAGAAGGAGAAGGTGAAGTCTGGAGGGTGAATCAGAAGAAGTAGAAGAAGGAGAAGGAGAAGGTGAAGTCAGGAGGGTGAATCAGAAAAGCAGAAGAAGGAGAAGGAGAAGGTGAAGTCTGGAGGGTGAATCAGAAGAAGTAGAAGAAGGAGAAGGAGAAGGTGAAGTCAGGAGGGTGAATCAGAAGAAGCAGAAGAAGGAGAAGGAGAAGGTGAAGTCTGGAGGGTCAATCAGAAGAAGCAAAAGAAGGAGAAGGAGAAGATGAAGTCTGGAGGGTGAATCAGAAGAAGTAGAAGAAGGAGAAGGAGAAGGTGAGGTCTGGAGGGTGAATCAGGAAGAATTAAAGAAGGAGAAGGAGAAGGTGAAGTCTGAAGGGTGAATCAAAAGAAGCAGAAGAAGGAGAAGGAGAAGGTGAAGTCTGGAGGGTGAATCAGAAGAAGCAGAAGAAGGAGAAGGAGAAGGTGAAGTCTGGAGGGTGAATCAGAAGAAGCAGAAGAAGGAGAAGGAGAAGGTGAAGTCTGGTGGGTGAATCAGAAGAAGTAGAAGCAGGAGAAGGAGAAGGTGAAGTCTGGAGGGTGAATCAGAAGAAGTAGAAGAAGGAGAAGGAGAAGGTGAAGTCAGGAGGGTGAATCAGAAAAAGCAGAAGAAGAAGAAGGAGAAGGTGAAGTCTGGAGGGTAAATCAGAAGAAGCAGAAGAAGGAGAAGGAGAAGATGAAGTCTGGAGGGTGAATCAGAAGAAGTAGATGAAGGAGAAGGAGAAGTTGAAGTCTGGAGGGTGAATCAGAAGAAGCAGAAGAAGGAGAAGGAGAAGGTAAGTCAGGAGGGTGATTCAAAAGAAGCAGAAGAAGGAGAAGGAGAAGGTGAAGTCTGGAGGGTGAATCAGAGAAGCAGAATAAGGAGAAGGAGAAGGTGAAGTCTGGCGGGTGAATCAGAAGAAGCAGAAGAAGGAGAAGGAGAAGGGGAAGTCTGGAGGGTGAATCAGAAGAAGTAGAAGAAGGAGAAGGAGAAGGTGAAGTCTGGAGGGTGAAGCAGAAGAAGTAGAAGAAGGAGAAGGAGAAGGTGAAGTCAGGAGGGTGAATCAGAAGAAGTAGAAGAAGGAGAAGGAGAAGTTGAAGTCAGGAGGGTGAATCAGAAGAAGCAGAAGAAGGAGAAGGAGAAGGTGAAGTCTGGAGGGTGAATCAAAAGAATCAGAAGAAGGAGAAGGAGAAGGTGAAGTCTGGAGGGTGAATCAGAAGAAGCAGAAGAAAGAGAAGGAGAAGGTGAAATCTGGAGGGTGAAGCAGAAGGAGCAGAAGAAGGAGAAGGAGAAGGTGAAGTCAGGAGGGTGAATCATAAGAAGTAGAAGAAGGAGAAGGAGAAGGTGAAGTCTGGAGGGTGAATCAGAAGAAGTAGAAGAAGGAGAAGGAGAAGGTGAAGTCTGGAGGATGAATCAGGAGAAGTAGAAGAAGGAGAAGGAGAAGGTGAAGTCTGGAGGGTGAATCAGAAGAAGCAGAAGAAGGAGAAGGAGAAGGTGAAGTCTGGAGGGAGAAGCAGAAGAAGTAGAAGAAGGAGAAGGAGAAGGTGAAGTCTGGATGGGTGAATCAGAAGAAGTAGAAGAAGGAGAAGGAGAAGGTGAAGTCTGGAGGGTGAATCAGAAGAAGCAGAAGAAGGAGAAGGAGAAGGTGAGGTCTGGAGGGTGAATCAGAAGAAGCAGAAGAAGGAGAAGGAGAATGTGAAGTCTGGAGGGTGAATCAGAAGAAGCAGAAGAAGGAGAAGGAGAAGGTGAAGTCTGGAGGGTGAATCAGAAGAAGACAGAAGAAGGAGAAGGAGAAGGTGAAGTCTGGAGGGTGAATCAGAAGAAGTCAGAAGAAGGAGAAGGAGAAGGTGTAGTCTGGAGGGTGAATCAGAAGAAGCAGAAGAAGGAGAAGGAGAAGGTGAAGTCTGGAGGGGTGAATCAGAAGAAGCAGAAGAAGGAGAAGGAGAAGGTGAAGTCTAGGGTGAATCAGAAGAAGCAGAAGAAGGAGAAGGAGAAGGTGAAGTCAGGAGGGTGAATCAGAAGAAGCAGAAGAAGGAGAAGGAGAAGGTGAAGTTAGGAGGGTGAATCAGAAGAAGCAGAAGAAGGAGAAGGAGAAGGTGAAGTCTGGAGGGTGAATCAGAAGAAGCAGAAGAAGGAGAAGGAGAAGGTGAAGTCTGGAGGGTGAATCAGAAAAAGCAGAAGAAGAAGAAGGAGAAGGTGAAGTCTGGAGGGTAAATCAGAAGAAGCAGAAGAAGGAGAAGGAGAAGATGAAGTCTGGAGGGTGAATCAGAAGAAGTAGATGAAGGAGAAGGAGAAGTTGAAGTCTGGAGGGTGAATCAGAAGAAGCAGAAGAAGGAGAAGGAGAAGGTAAGTCAGGAGGGTGATTCAAAAGAAGCAGAAGAAGGAGAAGGAGAAGGTGAAGTCTGGAGGGTGAATCAGGAGAAGCAGAATAAGGAGAAGGAGAAGGTGAAGTCTGGCGGGTGAATCAGAAGAAGCAGAAGAAGGAGAAGGAGAAGGGGAAGTCTGGAGGGTGAATCAGAAGAAGTAGAAGAAGGAGAAGGAGAAGGTGAAGTCTGGAGGGTGAAGCAGAAGAAGTAGAAGAAGGAGAAGGAGAAGGTGAAGTCAGGAGGGTGAATCAGAAGAAGTAGAAGAAGGAGAAGGAGAAGTTGAAGTCAGGAGGGTGAATCAGAAGAAGCAGAAGAAGGAGAAGGAGAAGGTGAAGTCTGGAGGGTGAATCAAAAGAATCAGAAGAAGGAGAAGGAGAAGGTGAAGTCTGGAGGGTGAATCAGAAGAAGCAGAAGAAAGAGAAGGAGAAGGTGAAATCTGGAGGGTGAAGCAGAAGGAGCAGAAGAAGCAGAAGGAGAAGGTGAAGTCAGGAGGGTGAATCATAAGAAGTAGAAGAAGGAGAAGGAGAAGGTGAAGTCTGGAGGGTGAATCAGAAGAAGTAGAAGAAGGAGAAGGAGAAGGTGAAGTCTGGAGGATGAATCAGGAGAAGTAGAAGAAGGAGAAGGAGAAGGTGAAGTCTGGAGGGTGAATCAGAAGAAGCAGAAGAAGGAGAAGGAGAAGGTGAAGTCTGGAGGGAGAAGCAGAAGAAGTAGAAGAAGGAGAAGGAGAAGGTGAAGTCTGGATGGTGAATCAGAAGAAGTAGAAGAAGGAGAAGGAGAAGGTGAAGTCTGGAGGGTGAATCAGAAGAAGCAGAAGAAGGAGAAGGAGAAGGTGAGGTCTGGAGGGTGAATCAGAAGAAGCAGAAGAAGGAGAAGGAGAATGTGAAGTCTGGAGGGTGAATCAGAAGAAGCAGAAGAAGGAGAAGGAGAAGGTGAAGTCTGGAGGGTGAATCAGAAGAAACAAAAGAAGGAGAAGGAGAAGGTGAAGTCTGGAGGGTGAATCAGAAGAAGTAGAAGAAGGAGAAGGAGAAGGTGTAGTCTGGAGGGTGAATCAGAAGAAGCAGAAGAAGGAGAAGGAGAAGGTGAAGTCTGGAGGGTGAATCAGAAGAAGCAGAAGAAGGAGAAGGAGAAGGTGAAGTCTGGAGGGTGAATCAGAAGAAGCAGAAGAAGGAGAAGGAGAAGGTGAAGTCAGGAGGGTGAATCAGAAGAAGCAGAAGAAGGAGAAGGAGAAGGTGAAGTTAGGAGGGTGAATCAGAAGAAGCAGAAGAAGGAGAAGGAGCAGGTGATGTCAGGGGGATGAAGCAGAATAAGTAGAAGAAGGAGAAGGAGAAGGTGAAGTCAGGACGGTGAAGCAGAAGAAGCAGAAGAAGGAGAAGGAGAAGGTGAAGTCTGGAGGGTGAATCAGAAGAAGTAGAAGAAGGAAAAGGAGAAGGTCAAGTCTGGAGGGTGAATCAGAAGAAGTAGAAGAAGGAGAAGGAGAAGGTGAAGTCCGGAGGGTGAAGCAGAAGAAGTAGAAGAAGGAGAAGGAGAAGGTGAAGTCAGGATGGTGAATCAGAAGAAGTAGAAGAAGGAGAAGGAGAAGGTGAAGTCAGGAGGGTGAATCAGAAGAAGCAGAAGAAGGAGAAGGAGAAGGTGAAGTCTGGAGGGTGAATCAGAAGAATCAGAAGAAGGAGAAGGAGAAGGTGAAGTCTGGAGGGTGAATCAGAAGAAGCAGAAGAAAGAGAAGGAGAAGGTGAAGTCTGGAGGGTGAATCAGAAGAAGTAGAAGAAGGAGAAGGAGAAGGTGAAGTCTGGAGGGTGAATCAGAAGAAGCAGAAGAAGGAGAAGGAGAAGGTGAAGTCTGGAGGGTGAATCAGAAGAAGCAGAAGAAGGAGAAGGAGAAGGTGAAGTCTGCAGGGTGAATCAGAAGAAGCAGAAGAAGGAGAAGGAGAAGGTGAAGTCTGGAGGGTGAATCAGAAGAAACAGAAGAAGGAGAAGGAGAAGGTGAAGTCTGGAGGGTGAATCAGAAGAAGTAGAAGAAGGAGAAGGAGAAGGTGTAGTCTGGAGGGTGAATCAGAAGAAGCAGAAGAAGGAGAAGGAGAAGGTGAAGTCTGGAGGGTGAATCAGAAGAAGCAGAAGAAGGAGAAGGAGAAGGTGAAGTCTGGAGGGTGAATCAGAAGAAGCAGAAGAAGAAGAAGGAGAAGGTGAAGTCAGGAGGGTGAATCAGAAGAAGCAGAAGAAGGAGAAGGAGAAGGTGAAGTTAGGAGGGTGAATCAGAAGAAGCAGAAGAAGGAGAAGGAGCAGGTGATGTCAGGGGGATGAAGCAGAATAAGTAGAAGAAGGAGAAGGAGAAGGTGAAGTCAGGACGGTGAAGCAGAAGAAGCAGAAGAAGGAGAAGGAGAAGGTGAAGTCTGGAGGGTGAATCAGAAGAAGTAGAAGAAGGAAAAGGAGAAGGTCAAGTCTGGAGGGTGAATCAGAAGAAGTAGAAGAAGGAGAAGGAGAAGGTGAAGTCTGGAGGGTGAAGCAGAAGAAGTAGAAGAAGGAGAAGGAAAAGGTGAAGTCAGGATGGTGAATCAGAAGAAGTAGAAGAAGGAGAAGGAGAAGGTGAAGTCAGGAGGGTGAATCAGAAGAAGCAGAAGAAGGAGAAGGTGAAGTCTGGAGGGTGAATCAGAAGAATCAGAAGAAGGAGAAGGAGAAGGTGAAGTCTGGAGGGTGAATCAGAAGAAGCAGAAGAAAGAGAAGGAGAAGGTGAAGTCTGGAGGGTGAATCAGAAGAAGTAGAAGAAGGAGAAGGAGAAGGTGAAGTCTGGAGGGTGAATCAGAAGAAGCAGAAGAAGGAGAAGGAGAAGGTGAAGTCTGGAGGGTGAATCAGAAGAAGCAGAAGAAGGAGAAGGAGAAGGTGAAGTCTGCAGGGTGAATCAGAAGAAGCAGAAGAAGGAGAAGGATAAGGTGAAGTCTGGAGGGTGAATCAGAAGAAGCAGAATAAGGAGAAGGAGAAGGTGAAGTCTGGAGGGTGAATCAGAAGAAGCAGAAGAAGGAGAAGGAGAAGGTGAAGTCTGGAGGGTGAATCAGAAGAAGCAGAGGAAGGAGAAGGAGAAGGTGAAGTCTGGAGGGTGAATCAGAAGAAGCAGAAGAAGTAGAAGGAGAAGGTGAAGTCTGGAGGGTGAATCAGAAGAAGCAGAAGAAGGAGAAGGAGAAGGTGAAGTCTGGAGGGTGAATGAGAAGAAGCAGAATAAGGAGAAGGAGAAGGTGAAGTCTGGAGGGTGAATCAGAAGAAGCAGAAGAAGGAGAAGGAGAAGGTGAAGTCTGGAGGGTGAATCAGAAGAAGTAGAAGAAGGAGAAGGAGAAGGTGAAGTCTGGAGGGTGAAGCAGAAGAAGGAGAAGGAGAAGGTGAAGTCAGGAGGGTGAATCAGAAGAAGTAGAAGAAGGAGAAGGAGAAGATGAAATCAGGAGGGTGAATCAGAAGAAGCAGAAGAAGGAGAAGGAGAAGGTGAAGTCTGTAGGGTGAATCAGAAGAATCAGAAGAAGGAGAAGGAGAAGGTGAAGTCTGGAGGGTGAATCAGAAGAAGCAGAAGAAAGAGAAGGAGAAGGTGAAGTCTGGAGGGTGAAGCAGAAGAAACAGAAGAAGGAGAAGGAGAAGGTGAAGACTGGAGGGTGAATCAGAAGAAGTAGAAGAAGGAGAAGGAGAAGGTGAAGTCTGGAGGGTGAATCAGAAGAAGTAGAAGAAGGAGAAGGAGAAGGTGAAGTCTGGAGGGTGAATCAGTAGAAGCAGAAGAAGGAGAAGGAGAAGGTGAAGTCTGGAGGGTGAATCAGAAGAAGCAGAAGAAGGAGAAGGAGAAGATGAAGTCTGGAGGGTGAATCAGAAGAAGTAGAAGAAGGAGAAGGAGAAGGTGAGGTCTGGAGGGTGAATCAGAAGAAGCAGAAGAAGGAGAAGGAGAAGGTGAAGTCTGGAGGGTGAATCAGAAGAAGCAGAAGAAGGAGAAGGAGAAGGTGAAGTCTGGAGGGTGAATCAGAAGAAACAGAAGAAGGAGAAGGAGAAGGTGAAGTCTGGAGGGTGAATCAGAAGAAGTAGAAGAAGGAGAAGGAGAAGGTGTAGTCTGGAAGGTGAATCAGAAGAAGCAGAAGAAGGAGAAGGAGAAGGTGAAGTCTGGAGGGTGAATCAGAAGAAGCAGAAGAAGGAGAAGGAGAAGGTGAAGTCTGGAGGGTGAATCAGAAGAAGCAGAAGAAGGAGAAGGAGAAGGTGAAGTCAGGAGGGTGAATCAGAAGAAGCAGAAGAAGGAGAAGGAGAAGGTGAAGTTAGGCGGGTGAATCAGAAGAAGCAGAAGAAGGAGAAGGAGCAGGTGATGTCAGGGGGATGAAGCAGAATAAGTAGAAGAAGGAGAAGGAGACGGTGCAGTCAGGACGGTGAAGCAGAAGAAGCAGAAGAAGGAGAAGGAGAAGGTGAAGTCTGGAGGGTGAATCAAAAGAAGTAGAAGAAGGAAAAGGAGAAGGTCAAGTCTGGAGGGTGAATCAGAAGAAGTAGAAGAAGGAGAAGGAGAAGGTGAAGTCTGGAGGGTGAAGCAGAAGAAGTAGAAGAAGGAGAAGGAGAAGGTGAAGTCAGGATGGTGAATCAGAAGAAGTAGAAGAAGGAGAAGGAGAAGGTGAAGTCAGGAGGGTGAATCAGATGAAGCAGAAGAAGGAGAAGGAGAAGGTGAAGTCTGGAGGGTGAATCAGAAGAATCAGAAGAAGGAGAAGGAGAAGGTGAAGTCTGGAGGGTGAATCAGAAGAAGCAGAAGAAAGAGAAGGAGAAGGTGAAGTCTGGAGGGTGAATCAGAAGAAGTAGAAGAAGGAGAAGGAGAAGGTGAAGTCTGGAGGGTGAATCAGAAGAAGCCGAAGAAGGAGAAGGAGAAGGTGAAGTCTGGAGGGTGAATCAGAAGAAGCAGAAGAAGGAGAAGGAGAAGGTAAAGTCTGCAGGGTGAATCAGAAGAAGCAGAAGAAGGAGAAGGAGAAGGTGAAGTCTGGAGGGTGAATCAGAAGAAGCAGAATAAGGAGAAGGAGAAGGTGAAGTCTGGAGGGTGAATCAGAAGAAGCAGAAGAAGGAGAAGGAGAAGGTGAAGTCTGGAGGGTGAATCAGAAGAATTAGAAGATGGAGAAGGAGAAGGTGAAGTCAGGAGGGTGAATCAGAAGAAGTAGAAGAAGGAGAAGGAGAAGGTGAAGTCTGGAGGGTGAATCAGAAGAAGCAGAATAAGGAGAAGGAGAAGGTGAAGTCTGGAGGGTGAATCAGAAGAAGCAGAAGAAGGAGAAGGAGAAGGTGAAGTCTGGAGGGTGAATCAGAAGAAGTAGAAGAAGGAGAAGGAGAAGGTGAAGTCTGGAGGGTGAAGCAGAAGAAGTAGAAGATGGAGAAGGAGAAGGTGAAGTCAGGTGGGTGAATCAGAAGAAGTAGAAGAAGGAGAAGGAGAAGGTGAAGTCAGGAGGGTGAATCAGAAGAAGCAGAAGAAGGAGAAGGAGAAGGTGAAGACTGGAGGGTGAACCAGAAGAAGCAGAAGAAGGAGAAGGAGAAGGTGAAGTCTGGAGGGTGAATCAGAAGAAGCAGAAGAAGGAGAAGGAGAAGGTGAAGTCTGGAGGGTGATTCAGAAGAAGCAGGATAAGGAGAAGGAGAAGGTGAAGTCTGGAGGTTGAATCAGAAGAAGCAGAAGAAGGAGAAGGAGAAGCTGAAGTCTGGAGGGTGAATCAGAAGAAGTAGAAGAAGGAGAAGGAGAAGATGAAGTCTGGAGGGTGAATCAGAAGAAGTAGAAGAAGGAGAAGGAGAAGGTGAAGTCTGGAGGGTGAATCAGAAGACGTAGAAGAAGGAGAAGGAGAAGGTGAAGTCTGGAGGGTGAAGCAGAAGAAGTAGAAGAAGGAGAAGGAGAAGGTGAAGTCAGGAGGGTGAATCAGAAGAATCAGAAGAAGGAGAAGGAGAAGGTGAAGTCTGGAGGGTGAATCAGAAGAAGTAGAAGAAGGAGAAGGAGAAGGTGAAGTCTGGAGGGTGAATCAGTAGAAGCAGAAGAAGGAGAAGGAGAAGGTGAAGTCTGGAGGGTGAATCAGAAGAAGTAGACGAAGGAGAAGGAGAAGGTGAAGTCTGGAGGGTGAATCAGAAGAAGCAGAAGAAGGAGATGGAGAAGGTGAAGTCTGGAGGGTGAATCAGAAGAAGTAGAAGAAGGAGAAGGAGAAGGTGAAGTCTGGAGGGTGAATCAGAAGAAGCAGAAGAAGGAGAAGGAACAGGTGAAGTCTGGAGGGTGAATCAGAAGAAGCAGAAGAAGGAGAAGGAGAAGGTGAAGTCTGGAGGGTGATTCAGAAGAAGCAGAATAAGGAGAAGGAGAAGGTGAAGTCTGGAGGGTGAATCAGAAGAAGCAGAAGAAGGAGAAGGAGAAGGTGAAGTCTGGAGGGTGAATCAGAAGACGTAGAAGAAGGAGAAGAAGAAGGTGAAGTCTGGAGGGTGAATCAGAAGAAGTAGAAGAAGGAGAAGGAGAAGGTGAAGTCTGGAGGGTGAATCAGAAGAAGTAGAAGAAGGAGAAGGAGAAGGTGAAGTCTGGAGGGTGAAGCAGAAGAAGTAGAAGAAGGAGAAGGAGAAGGTGAAGTCAGGAGGGTGAATCAGAAGATGTAGAAGAAGGAGAAGGAGAAGGTGAAGTCAGGAGGGTGAAACAGAAGAAGCAGAAGAAGGAGAAGGAGAAGGTGAAGTCTGGAGGGTGAATCAGAAGAAGTAGAAGAAGGAGAAGGAGAAGGTGAAGTCTGGAGGGTGAATCAGAAGAAGCAGAAGAAGGAGAAGGAGAAGATGAAGTCTGGAGGGTGAATCAGAAGAAGCAGAAGAAGGAGAAGGAGAAGGTGAAGTCTGGAGGGTGAATCAGAAGAAGCAGAATAAGGAGAAGGAGAAGGTGAAGTCTGGAGGGTGAATCAGAAGAAGCAGAAGAAGGAGAAGGAGAAGGTGAAGTCGGGGGGTGAATCAGAAGAAGTAGAAGAAGGAGAAGGAGAAGGTGAAGTCTGGAGGGTGAAGCAGAAGAAGTAGAAGAAGGAGAAGGAGAAGGTGAAGTCAGGAGGGTGAATCAGAAGAAGTAGAAGAAGGAGAAGGAGAAGGTGAAGTCAGGAGGGTGAATCAGAAGAAGCAGAAGAAGGAGATATAGAAGGTGAAGTCTTGAGGGATAATCAGAAGAATCAGAAGAAGGAGAAGGAGAAGGTGAAGTCTGGAGGGTGAAGCAGAAGAAGCAGAAGAAAGAGAAGGAGAAGGTGAAGTCTGGATGGTGAAGCAGAAGAAACAGAAGAAGGAGAAGGAGAAGGTGAAGACTGGAGGGTGAATCAGAAGAAGTAGAAGAAGGAGAAGGAGAAGGTGAAGTCTATAGGGTGAATCAGAAGAAGTAGAAGAAGGAGAAGGTGAAGTCTGGAGGGTGAATCAGAAGAAGCAGAAGAAGGAGAAGGAGAAGGTGAAGTCTGGAGGGTGAATCAGAAGAAGCAGAAGAAGGAGAAGGAGAAGATGAAGTCTGGAGGGTGAATCAGAAGAAGTAGAAGAAGGAGAAGGAGAAGGTGAGGTCTGGAGGGTGAATCAGAAGAAGCAGAAGAAGGAGAAGGAGAAGGTGAAGTCTGGAGGGTGAATCAGAAGAAGCAGAAGAAGGAGAAGGAGAAGGTGAAGTCTGGAGGGTGAATCAGAAGAAGCAGAAGAAGGAGAAGGAGAAGGTGAAGTCAGGAGGGTGAATCAGAAGAAGCAGAAGAAGGAGAAGGAGAAGGTGAAGTTAGGAGGGTGAATCAGAAGAAGCAGAAAAAGGAGAAGGAGCAGGTGAAGTCAGGGGGGTGTAGCAGAAGAAGTAGAAGAAGGAGAAGGAGAAGGTGAAGTCAGGACGATGAAGCAGAAGAAGCAGAAGAAGGAGAAGGAGAAGGTGAAGCCTGGAGGGCGCAGCAGAAGAAGCAGAAGAAGGAGAAGGAGAAGGTGAAGTCTGGAGTGTGAAGCAGAAGAAGCAGAAGAAGGAGAAGGAGAAGGTGAAGTCTGGAGGGCGCAGCAGAAGAAGCAGAAGAAGGAGAATGAGAAGGTGAAGTCTGGAGGGTGAATCAGAAGAAGCAGAAGAAGGAGAAGGAGAAGGTGAAGTCTGGAGGGTGAATCAGAAGAAGTAGAAGAAGGAGAAGGAGAAGGTGAAGTCTGGAGGGTGAAGCAGAAGAAGTCGAAGAAGGAGAAGGAGAAGGTGAAGTCAGGAGAGTGAATCAGAAGAAGTAGAAGAAGGAGAAGGAGAATGTGAAGTCAGGAGGGTGAATCAGAAGAAGCAGAAGAAGGAGAAGGAGAAGGTGAAGTCTGGAGGGTGAATCAGAAGAATCAGAAGAAGGAGAAGGAGAAGGTGAAGTCTGGAGGGTGAATCAGAAGAAGCAGAAGAAAGAGAAGCAGAAGGTGAAGTCTGGAGGGTGAAGCAGAAGAAACAGAAGAAGGAGAAGGAGAAGGTGAAGACTGGAGGGTGAATCAGAAGAAGTAGAAGAAGGAGAAGGAGAAGGTGAAGTCTGGAGGGTGAATCAGAAGAAGTAGAAGAAGGAGAAGGAGAAGTTGAAGTCTGGAGGGTGAATCAGAAGAAGCAGAAGAAGGAGAAGGAGAAGGTGAAGTCTGGAGGGTGAATCAGAAGAAGCAGAAGAAGGAGAAGGAGAAGATGAAGTCTGGAGGGTGAATCAGAAGAAGTAGACGAAGGAGAAGGAGAAGTTGAAGTCTGGAGGGTGAATCAGAAGAAGCAGAAGAAGGAGAAGGAGAAGGTGAAGTCTGGAGGGTGAATCAGAAGAAGTAGAAGAAGGAGAAGGAGAAGATGAAGTCTGGAGGGTGAATCAGAAGAAGCAGAAGAAGGAGAAGGAGAAGGTGAAGTCTGGAGGGTGAATCAGAAGAAGCAGAAGAAGGAGAAGGAGAAGGTGAAGTCTGGAGGGTGAATCAGAAGAAGTAGAAGAAGGAGAAGGAGAAGTTGAAGTCTGGAGGGTGAAGCAGAAGAAGTAGAAGATGGAGAAGGAGAAGGTGAAGTCAGGAGGGTGAATCAGAAGAAGTAGAAGAAGGAGAAGGAGAAGGTGAAGTCAGGAGGGTGAATCAGAAGAAGCAGAAGATGGAGAAGGAGAAGGTGCAGTCTGGAGGGTGAATCAGAAGAATCAGAAGAAGGAGAAGGAGAAGGTGAAGTCTGGAGGGTGAATCAGAAGAAGCAGAGGAAGGAGAAGGAGAAGGTGAAGTCTGGAGGGTGAATCAAAAGAAGCAGAATAAGGAGAAGGAGAAGGTGAAGTCTGGAGGGTGAATCAGAAGAAGCAGAATAAGGAGAAGGAGAAGGTGAAGTCTGGAGGGTGAATCAGAAGAAGCAGAAGAAGGAGAAGGAGAAGGTGAAGTCTGGAGGGTCAATCAGAAGAAGTAGAAGAAGGAGAAGGAGAAGGTGAAGTCTGGAGGGTGAAGCAGAAGAAGTAGAAGAAGCAGAAGGAGAAGGTGAAGTCAGGAGGGTGAATCAGAAGAAGTAGAAGAAGCAGAAGGAGAAGGTGAAGTCAGGAGGGTGAATCAGAAGAAGCAGAAGAAGGAGAAGGAGAAGGTGAAGTCTGGAGGGTGAATCAGAAGAATCAGAAGAAGGAGAAGGAGAAGGTGAAGTCTGGAGGGTGAATCAGAAGAAGCAGAAGAAAGAGAAGGAGAAGGTGAAGTCTGGAGGGTGAAGCAGAAGAAACAGAAGAAGGAGAAGGAGAAGGTGAAGACTGGAGGGTGAATCAGAAGAAGTAGAAGAAGGAGAAGGAGAAGGTGAAGTCTGGAGGGTGAATCAGAAGAAGTAGAAGAAGGAAAAGGAGAAGGTGAAGTCTGGAGGGTGAATCAGAAGAAGCAGAAGAAGGAGAAGGAGAAGGTGAAGTCTGGAGGGTGAATCAGAAGAAGCAGAAGAAGGAGAAGGAGAAGATGAAGTCTGGAGGGTGAATCGGAAGAAGTAGAAGAAGGAGAAGGAGAAGGTGAAGTCTGGAGGGTGAATCAGAAGAAGTAGAAGAAGGAGAAGGAGAAGGTGTAGTCTGGAGGGTGAATCAGAAGAAGTAGACGAAGGAGAAGGAGAAGGTAAAGTCTGGAGGGTGAATCAGAAGAAGCAGAAGAAGGAGAAGGAGAAGGTGAAGTCTGGAGGGTGAATCAGAAGAAGCAGAAGAAGGAGTAGGAGAAGGTGAAGTCTGGAGGGTGAATCAGAAGAAGTAGATGAAGGAGAAGGAGAAGGTGAAGTCTGGAGGGTGAATCAGAAGAAGCAGAAGAAGGAGATGGAGAAGGTGAAGTCTGGAGGGTGAATCAGAAGACGTAGAAGAAGGAGAAGGAGAAGGTGAAGTCTGGAGGGTGAATCAGAAGAAGCAGAAGAAGGAGAAGGAGAAGGTGAAGTCTGGAGGGTGATTCAGAAGAAGCAGAATAAGGAGAAGGAGAAGGTGAAGTCTGGAGGGTGAATCAGAAGAAGCAGAAGAAGGAGAAGGAGAAGGTGAAGTCTGGAGGGTGAATCAGAAGAAGTAGAAGAAGGAGAAGGAGAAGGTGAAGTCTGGAGGGTGAATCAGAAGAAGTAGAAGAAGGAGAAGGAGAAGGTGAAGTCTGGAGGGTGAATCAGAAGAAGTAGAAGAAGGAGAAGGAGAAGGTGAAGTCTGGAGGGTGAAGCAGAAGAAGTAGAAGAAGGAGAAGGAGAAGGTGAAGTCAGGAGGGTGAATCAGAAGATGTAGAAGAAGGACAAGGAGAAGGTGAAGTCAGGAGGGTGAATCAGAAGAAGCAGAAGAAGGAGAAGGAGAAGGTGAAGTCTGGAGGGTGAATCAGAAGAAGTAGAAGAAGGAGAAGGAGAAGGTGAAGTCTGGAGGGTGAATCAGAAGAAGCAGAAGAAGGAGAAGGAGCTGGTGAAGTCTGGAGGGGGAATCAGAAGAAGCAGAAGAAGGAGAAGGAGAAGGTGAAGTCTGGAGGGTGAATCAGAAGAAGCAGAATAAGGAGAAGGAGAAGGTTAAGTCTGGAGGGTGAATCAGAAGAAGCAGAAGAAGGAGAAGGAGAAGGTGATGTCTGGAGGGTGAATCAGAAGAAGTAGAAGAAGGAGAAGGAGAAGGTGAAGTCTGGAGGGTGAAGCAGAAGAAGTAGAAGAAGGAGAAGGAGAAGGTGAAGTCAGGAGGGTGAATCAGAAGAAGTGGAAGAAGGAGAAGGAGAAGGTGAAGTCAGGAGGGTGAATCAGAAGAAGCAGAAGAAGGAGATAGAGAAGGTGAAGTCTGGAGGTTGAATCAGAAGAATCAGAAGAAGGAGAAGGAGAAGGTGAAGTCTGGAGGGTGAAGCAGAAGAAGCAGAAGAAAGAGAAGGAGAAGGTGAAGTCTGGAGGGTGAAGCAGAAGAAACAGAAGAAGGAGAAGGAGAAGGTGAAGACTGGAGGGTGAATCAGAAGAAGTAGAAGAAGGAGAAGGAGAAGGTGAAGTCTGGAGGGTGAATCAGAAGTAGTAGAAGAAGGAGAAGGAGAAGGTGAAGTCTGGAGGATGAATCAGAAGAAACAGAAGAAGGAGAAGGAGAAGGTGAAGTCTGGAGGGTGAATCAGAAGAAGTAGAAGAAGGAGAAGGAGATGGTGTAGTCTGGAGGGTGAATCAGAAGAAGTAGACGAAGGAGAAGGAGAAGGTGAAGTCTGGAGGGTGAATCAGAAGAAGCAGAAGAAGGAGAAGGAGAAGGTGAAGTCTGGAGGGTGAATCAGAAGAAGCAGAAGAAGGAGAAGGAGAAGATGAAGTCTGGAGGGTGAATCAGAAGAAGTAGATGAAGGAGAAGGAGAAGGTGAGGTCTGGAGGGTGAATCAGAAGAAGCAGAAGAAGGAGAAGGAGAAGGTGAAGTCTGGAGGGTGAATCAGAAGAAGCAGAAGAAGGAGAAGGAGAAGGTGAAGTCTGGAGGGTGAATCAGAAGAAGCAGAAGAAGGAGAAGGAGAAGGTGAAGTCAGGAGGGTGAATCAGAAGAAGCAGAAGAAGGAGAAGGAGAAGGTGAAGTTAGGAGGGTGAATCAGAAGAAGCAGAAAAAGGAGAAGGAGCAGGTGAAGTCAGGGGGGTGTAGCAGAAGAAGTAGAAGAAGGAGAAGGAGAAGGTGAAGTCAGGACGATGAAGCAGAAGAAGCAGAAGAAGGAGAAGGAGAAGGTGAAGCCTGGAGGGCGCAGCAGAAGAAGCAGAAGAAGGAGAAGGAGAAGGTGAAGTCTGGAGTGTGAAGCAGAAGAAGCAGTAGAAGGAGAAGGAGAAGGTGAAGTCTGGAGGGCGCAGCAGAAGAAGCAGAAGAAGGAGAATGAGAAGGTGAAGTCTGGAGGGTGAATCAGAAGAAGCAGAAGAAGGAGAAGGAGAAGGTGGAGTCTGGAGGGTGAATCAGAAGAAGTAGAAGAAGGAGAAGGAGAAGGTGAAGTCTGGAGGGTGAAGCAGAAGAAGTCGAAGAAGGAGAAGGAGAAGGTGAAGTCAGGAGAGTGAATCAGAAGAAGTAGAAGAAGGAGAAGGAGAATGTGAAGTCAGGAGGGTGAATCAGAAGAAGCAGAAGAAGGAGAAGGAGAAGGTGAAGTCTGGAGGGTGAATCAGAAGAATCAGAAGAAGGAGAAGGAGAAGGTGAAGTCTGGAGGGTGAATCAGAAGAAGCAGAAGAAAGAGAAGCAGAAGGTGAAGTCTGGAGGGTGAAGCAGAAGAAACAGAAGAAGGAGAAGGAGAAGGTGAAGACTGGAGGGTGAATCAGAAGAAGTAGAAGAAGGAGAAGGAGAAGGTGAAGTCTGGAGGGTGAATCAGAAGAAGTAGAAGAAGGAGAAGGAGAAGTTGAAGTCTGGAGGGTGAATCAGAAGAAGCAGAAGAAGGAGAAGGAGAAGGTGAAGTCTGGAGGGTGAATCAGAAGAAGCAGAAGAAGGAGAAGGAGAAGATGAAGTCTGGAGGGTGAATCAGAAGAAGTAGACGAAGGAGAAGGAGAAGTTGAAGTCTGGAGGGTGAATCAGAAGAAGCAGAAGAAGGAGAAGGAGAAGGTGAAGTCTGGAGGGTGAATCAGAAGAAGTAGAAGAAGGAGAAGGAGAAGATGAAGTCTGGAGGGTGAATCAGAAGAAGCAGAAGAAGGAGAAGGAGAAGGTGAAGTCTGGAGGGTGAATCAGAAGAAGCAGAAGAAGGAGAAGGAGAAGGTGAAGTCTGGAGGGTGAATCAGAAGAAGTAGAAGAAGGAGAAGGAGAAGTTGAAGTCTGGAGGGTGAAGCAGAAGAAGTAGAAGATGGAGAAGGAGAAGGTGAAGTCAGGAGGGTGAATCAGAAGAAGTAGAAGAAGGAGAAGGAGAAGGTGAAGTCAGGAGGGTGAATCAGAAGAAGCAGAAGATGGAGAAGGAGAAGGTGCAGTCTGGAGGGTGAATCAGAAGAATCAGAAGAAGGAGAAGGAGAAGGTGAAGTCTGGAGGGTGAATCAGAAGAAGCAGAGGAAGGAGAAGGAGAAGGTGAAGTCTGGAGGGTGAATCAAAAGAAGCAGAATAAGGAGAAGGAGAAGGTGAAGTCTGGAGGGTGAATCAGAAGAAGCAGAATAAGGAGAAGGAGAAGGTGAAGTCTGGAGGGTGAATCAGAAGAAGCAGAAGAAGGAGAAGGAGAAGGTGAAGTCTGGAGGGTCAATCAGAAGAAGTAGAAGAAGGAGAAGGAGAAGGTGAAGTCTGGAGGGTGAAGCAGAAGAAGTAGAAGAAGGAGAAGGAGAAGGTGAAGTCAGGAGGGTGAATCAGAAGAAGTAGAAGAAGCAGAAGGAGAAGGTGAAGTCAGGAGGGTGAATCAGAAGAAGCAGAAGAAGGAGAAGGAGAAGGTGAAGTCTGGAGGGTGAATCAGAAGAATCAGAAGAAGGAGAAGGAGAAGGTGAAGTCTGGAGGGTGAATCAGAAGAAGCAGAAGAAAGAGAAGGAGAAGGTGAAGTCTGGAGGGTGAAGCAGAAGAAACAGAAGAAGGAGAAGGAGAAGGTGAAGACTGGAGGGTGAATCAGAAGAAGTAGAAGAAGAAGAAGGAGAAGGTGAAGTCTGGAGGGTGAATCAGAAGAAGTAGAAGAAGGAAAAGGAGAAGGTGAAGTCTGGAGGGTGAATCAGAAGAAGCAGAAGAAGGAGAAGGAGAAGGTGAAGTCTGGAGGGTGAATCAGAAGAAGCAGAAGAAGGAGAAGGAGAAGGTGAAGTCTGGAGGGTGAATCAGAAGAAGCAGAAGAAGGAGTAGGAGAAGGTGAAGTCTGGAGGGTGAATCAGAAGAAGTAGATGAAGGAGAAGGAGAAGGTGAAGTCTGGAGGGTGAATCAGAAGAAGCAGAAGAAGGAGATGGAGAAGGTGAAGTCTGGAGGGTGAATCAGAAGACGTAGAAGAAGGAGAAGGAGAAGGTGAAGTCTGGAGGGTGAATCAGAAGAAGCAGAAGAAGGAGAAGGAGAAGGTGAAGTCTGGAGGGTGATTCAGAAGAAGCAGAATAAGGAGAAGGAGAAGGTGAAGTCTGGAGGGTGAATCAGAAGAAGCAGAAGAAGGAGAAGGAGAAGGTGAAGTCTGGAGGGTGAATCAGAAGAAGTAGAAGAAGGAGAAGGAGAAGGTGAAGTCTGGAGGGTGAATCAGAAGAAGTAGAAGAAGGAGAAGGAGAAGGTGAAGTCTGGAGGGTGAATCAGAAGAAGTAGAAGAAGGAGAAGGAGAAGGTGAAGTCTGGAGGGTGAAGCAGAAGAAGTAGAAGAAGGAGAAGGAGAAGGTGAAGTCAGGAGGGTGAATCAGAAGATGTAGAAGAAGGACAAGGAGAAGGTGAAGTCAGGAGGGTGAATCAGAAGAAGCAGAAGAAGGAGAAGGAGAAGGTGAAGTCTGGAGGGTGAATCAGAAGAAGTAGAAGAAGGAGAAGGAGAAGGTGAAGTCTGGAGGGTGAATCAGAAGAAGCAGAAGAAGGAGAAGGAGCTGGTGAAGTCTGGAGGGGGAATCAGAAGAAGCAGAAGAAGGAGAAGGAGAAGGTGAAGTCTGGAGGGTGAATCAGAAGAAGCAGAATAAGGAGAAGGAGAAGGTTAAGTCTGGAGGGTGAATCAGAAGAAGCAGAAGAAGGAGAAGGAGAAGGTGATGTCTGGAGGGTGAATCAGAAGAAGTAGAAGAAGGAGAAGGAGAAGGTGAAGTCTGGAGGGTGAAGCAGAAGAAGTAGAAGAAGGAGAAGGAGAAGGTGAAGTCAGGAGGGTGAATCAGAAGAAGTGGAAGAAGGAGAAGGAGAAGGTGAAGTCAGGAGGGTGAATCAGAAGAAGCAGAAGAAGGAGATAGAGAAGGTGAAGTCTGGAGGTTGAATCAGAAGAATCAGAAGAAGGAGAAGGAGAAGGTGAAGTCTGGAGGGTGAAGCAGAAGAAGCAGAAGAAAGAGAAGGAGAAGGTGAAGTCTGGAGGGTGAAGCAGAAGAAACAGAAGAAGGAGAAGGAGAAGGTGAAGACTGGAGGGTGAATCAGAAGAAGTAGAAGAAGGAGAAGGAGAAGGTGAAGTCTGGAGGGTGAATCAGAAGTAGTAGAAGAAGGAGAAGGAGAAGGTGAAGTCTGGAGGATGAATCAGAAGAAACAGAAGAAGGAGAAGGAGAAGGTGAAGTCTGGAGGGTGAATCAGAAGAAGTAGAAGAAGGAGAAGGAGATGGTGTAGTCTGGAGGGTGAATCAGAAGAAGTAGACGAAGGAGAAGGAGAAGGTGAAGTCTGGAGGGTGAATCAGAAGAAGCAGAAGAAGGAGATGGAGAAGGTGAAGTCTGGAGGGTGAATCAGAAGAAGTAGAAGAAGGAGAAGGAGAAGGTGAAGTCTGGAGGGTGAATCCGAAGAAGCAGAAGAAGGAGAAGGAGAAGGTGAAGTCTGGAGGGTGATTCAGAAGAAGCAGAATAAGGAGAAGGAGAAGGTGATGTCTGGAGGGTGAATCAGAAGAAGCAGAAGAAGGAGAAGGAGAAGGTGAAGTCTGGAGGGTGAATCAGAAGAAGTAGAAGAAGGAGAAGGAGAAGGTGAAGTCTGGAGGGTGAATCAGAAGAAGTAGAAGAAGGAGAAGGAGAAGGTGAAGTCTGGAGGGTGAATCAGAAGAAGTAGAAGAAGGAGAAGGAGAAGGTGAAGTCTGGAGGGGGAAGCAGAAGAAGTAGAAGAAGGAGAAGGAGAAGGTGAAGTCAGGAGGGTGAATCAGAAGATGTAGAAGAAGGAGAAGGAGAAGGTGAAGTCAGGAGGGTGAATCAGAAGAAGCAGAAGAAGGAGAAGGAGAAGGTGAAGTCTGGAGGGTGAATCAGAAGAATCAGAAGAAGGAGAAGGAGAAGGTGAAGTCTGGAGGGTGAATCAGAAGAAGTAGAAGATGGAGAAGGAGAAGGTGAAGTCTGGAGGGTGAATCAGAAGAAGCAGAAGAAGGAGAAGGAGAAGGTGAAGTCTGGAGGGTGAATCAGAAGAAGTAGACGAAGGAGAAGGAGAAGGTGAAGTCTGGAGGGTGAATCAGAAGAAGCAGAAGAAGGAGATGGAGAAGGTGAAGTCTGGAGGGTGAATCAGAAGAAGCAGAAGAAGGAGAAGGAGAAGGTGAAGTCTGGAGGGTGATTCAGAAGAAGCAGAAAAAGGAGAAGGAGAAGGTGAAGTCTGGAGGGTGAATCAGAAGAAGCAGAAGAAGGAGAAGTAGAAGGTGAAGTCTGGAGGGTGAATCAGAAGAAGTAGAAGAAGGAGAAGGAGAAGGTGAAGTCTGGAGGGTGAATCAGAAGAAGTAGAAGAAGGAGAAGGAGAAGGTGAAGTCTGGAAGGTGAATCAGAAGAAGTAGAAGAAGGAGAAGGAGAAGGTGAAGTCTGGAGGGTGAAGCAGAAGAAGTAGAAGAAGGAGAAGGAGAAGGTGAAGTCAGGAGGGTGAATCAGAAGATGTAGAAGAAGGAGAAGGAGAAGGTGAAGTCAGGAGGGTGAATCAGAAGAAGCAGAAGAAGGAGAAGGAGAAGGTGAAGTCTGGAGGGTGAATCAGAAGAAGTAGAAGAAGGAGAAGGAGAAGGTGAAGTCTGGAGGGTGAATCAGAAGAAGCAGAAGAAGGAGAAGGAGAAGGTGAAGTCTGGAGGGTGAATCAGAAGAAGCAGAAGAAGGAGAAGGAGAAGGTGAAGTCTGGAGGGTGAATCAGAAGAAGCAGAAGAAGGAGAAGGAGAAGGTGAAGTCTGGAGGGTGAATCAGAAGAAGCAGAATAAGGAGAAGGAGAAGGTGAAGTCTGGAGGGTGAATCAGAAGAAGCAGAAGAAGGAGAAGGAGAAGGTGAAGTCTGGAGGGTGAATCAGAAGAAGTAGAAGAAGGAGAAGGAGAAGGTGAAGTCTGGAGGGTGAAGCTGAAGAAGTAGAAGAAGGAGAAGGAGAAGGTGAAGTCAGGAGGGTGAATCAGAAGAAGTAGAAGAAGGAGAAGGAGAAGGTGAAGTCAGGAGGGTGAATCAGAAGAAGCAGAAGAAGGAGATAGAGAAGGTGAAGTCTGGAGGGTGAATCAGAAGAATCAGAAGAAGGAGAAGGAGAAGGTGAAGTCTGGAGGGTGAAGCAGAAGAAGCAGAAGAAAGAGAAGGAGAAGGTGAAGTCTGGAGGGTGAAGCAGAAGAAACAGAAGAAGGAGAAGCAGAAGGTGAAGACTGGAGGGTGAATCAGAAGAAGTAGAAGAAGGAGAAGGAGAAGGTGAAGTCTGGAGGGTGAATCAGAAGAAGTAGAAGAAGGAGAAGGAGAAGGTGAAGTCTGGAGGGTGAATCAGAAGAAGCAGAAGAAGGAGAAGGAGAAGGTGAAGTCTGGAGGGTGAATCAGAAGAAGCAGAAGAAGGAGAAGGAGAAGGTGAAGTCTGGAGGGTGAATCAGAAGAAGCAGAAGAAGGAGAAGGAGAAGGTGAAGTCTGGAGGGTGAATCAGAAGAAGCAGAAGAAGGAGAAGGAGAAGGTGAAGTCAGGAGGGTGAATCAGAAGAAGCAGAAGAAGGAGAAGGAGCAGGTGAAGTCAGGGGGGTGTAGCAGAAGAAGTAGAAGAAGGAGAAGGAGAAGGTGAAGTCAGGACGGTGAAGCAGAAGAAGCAGAAGAAGGAGAAGGAGAAGGTGAAGCCTGGAGGGCGCAGCAGAAGAAGCAGAAGAAGGAGAAGGAGAAGGTGAAGTCTGGAGTGTGAAGCAGAAGAAGCAGAAGAAGGAGAAGGAGAAGGTGAAGTCTGGAGGGCGCAGCAGAAGAAGGAGAAGAAGGAGAATGAGAAGGTGAAGTCTGGAGGGTGAATCAGAAGAAGCAGAAGAAGGAGAAGGAGAAGGTGAAGTCTGGAGGGTGAATCAGAAGAAGTAGAAGAAGGAGAAGGAGAAGGTGAAGTCTGGAGGGTGAAGCAGAAGAAGTAGAAGAAGGAGAAGGAGAAGGTGAAGTCAGGAGGGTGAATCAGAAGAAGTAGAAGAAGGAGAAGGAGAAGGTGAAGTCAGGAGGGTGAATCAGAAGAAGCAGAAGAAGGAGAAGGAGAAGGTGAAGTCTGGAGGGTGAATCAGAAGAATCAGAAGAAGGAGAAGGAGAAGGTGAAGTCTGGAGGGTGAATCAGAAGAAGCAGAAGAAAGAGAAGGAGAAGGTGAAGTCTGGAGGGTGAAGCAGAAGAAACAGAAGAAGGAGAAGGAGAAGGTGAAGACTGGAGGGTGAATCAGAAGAAGTAGAAGAAGGAGAAGGAGAAGGTGAAGTCTGGAGGGTGAATCAGAAGAAGTAGAAGAAGGAGAAGGAGAAGTTGAAGTCTGGAGGGTGAATCAGAAGAAGCAGAAGAAGGAGAAGGAGAAGGTAAAGTCTGGAGGGTGAATCAGAAGAAGCAGAAGAAGGAGAAGGAGAAGATGAAGTCCGGAGGGTGAATCAGAAGAAGTAGAAGAAGGAGAAGGAGAAGGTGAAGTCTGGAGGGTGAATCAGAAGAAGTAGAAGAAGGAGAAGGAGAAGATGAAGTCTGGAGGGTGAATCAGAAGAAACAGAAGAAGGAGAAGGAGAAGGTGAAGTCTGGAGGGTGAATCAGAAGATGTAGAAGAAGGAGAAGGAGAAGGTGTCGTCTGGAGGGTGAATCAGAAGAAGTAGACGAAGGAGAAGGAGAAGGTGAAGTCTGGAGGGTGAATCAGAAGAAGCAGAAGAAGGAGAAGGAGAAGATTAAGTCTGGAGGGTGAATCAGAAGAAGTAGAAGAAGGAGAAGGAGAAGGTGAAGTCTGGAGGGTGAATCAGAAGAAGCAGAAGAAGGAGAAGGAGAAGGTGAAGTCTGGAGGGTGAATCAGAAGAAGCAGAAGAAGGAGAAGGAGAAGGTGAAGTCTGGAGGTGAATCAGAATAAGCAGAATAAGGAGAAGGAGAAGGTGAAGTCTGGAGGGTGAATCAGAAGAAGTAGAAGAAGGAGAAGGAGAAGATGAAGTCTGGAGGGTGAATCAGAAGAAGTAGAAGAAGGAGAAGGAGAAGGTGAAGTCTGGAGGGTGAATCAGAAGAAGGAGAAGAAGGAGAAGGAGAAGATGAAGTCTGGAGGGTGAATCAGAAGAAACAGAAGAAGGAGAAGGAGAAGGTGAAGTCTGGAGGGTGAATCAGAAGAAGTAGAAGAAGGAGAAGGAGAAGGTGTAGTCTGGAGGGTGAATCAGAAGAAGTAGACGAAGGAGAAGGAGAAGGTGAAGTCTGGAGGGTGAATCAGAAGAAGCAGAAGAAGGAGAAGGAGAAGGTGAAGTCTGGAGGGTGAATCAGAAGAAGTAGAAGAAGGAGAAGGAGAAGGTGAAGTCTGGAGGGTGAATCAGAAGAAGCAGAATAAGGAGAAGGAGAAGGTGAAGTCTGGAGGGTGAATCAGAAGAAGCAGAAGAAGGAGAAGGAGAAGGTGAAGTCTGGAGGGTGAATCAGAAGAAGTAGAAGAAGGAGAAATAGAAGATGATGTCTGGAGGGTGAATCAGAAGAAGTAGAAGAAGGAGAAGGAGAAGGTGAAGTCTGGAGGGTGAATCAGAAGAAGTAGAAGAAGGAGAAGGAGAAGATGAAGTCTGGAGGGTGAATCAGAAGAAACAGAAGAATGAGAAGGAGAAGGTGAAGTCTGGAGGGTGAATCAGAAGAAGTAGAAGAAGGAGAAGGAGAAGGTGTAGTCTGGAGGGTGAATCAGAAGAAGGAGACGAAGGAGAAGGAGAAGGTGAAGTCTGGAGGGTGAATCAGAAGAAGCAGAAGAAGGAGAAGGAGAAGGTGAAGTCTGGAGGGTGAATCAGAAGAAGTAGAAGAAGGAGAAGGAGAAGGTGAAGTCTGGAGGGTGAATCAGAAGAAGCAGAAGAAGGAGAAGGAGAAGGTGAAGTCTGGAGGGTGAATCAGAAGAAGCAGAAGAAGGAGAAGGAGAAGGTGAAGTCTGGAGGGTGAATCAGAAGAAGTAGAAGAAGGAGAAGGAGAAGTTGAAGTCTGGAGGGTGAAGCAGAAGAAGTAGAAGATGGAGAAGGAGAAGGTGAAGTCAGGAGGGTGAATCAGAAGAAGTAGAAGAAGGAGAAGGAGAAGGTGAAGTCAGGAGGGTGAATCAGAAGAAGCAGAAGATGGAGAAGGAGAAGGTGAAGTCTGGAGGGTGAATCAGAAGAATCAGAAGAAGGAGAAGGAGAAGGTGAAGTCTGGAGGGTGAATCAGAAGAAGCAAAGGAAGGAGAAGGAGAAGGTGAAGTCTGGAGGGTGAATCAGAAGAAGCAGAATAAGGAGAAGGAGAAGTTGAAGTCTGGAGGGTGAATCAGAAGAAGCAGAATAAGGAGAAGGAGAAGGTGAAGTCTGGAGGGTGAATCAGAAGAAGCAGAAGAAGGAGAAGGAGAAGGTGAAGTCTGGAGGGTGAATCAGAAGAAGTAGAAGAAGGAGAAGGAGAAGGTGAAGTCTGGAGGGTGAAGCAGAAGAAGTAGAAGAAGGAGAAGGAGAAGGTGAAGTCAGGAGGGTGAATCAGAAGAAGTAGAAGAAGGAGAAGGAGAAGGTGAAGTCAGGAGGGTGAATCAGAAGAAGCAGAAGAAGGAGAAGGAGAAGGTGAAGTCTGGAGGGTGAATCAGAAGAAGCAGAAGAAGGAGAAGGAGAAGGTGAAGTCTGGAGGGTGAATCAGAAGAAGTAGAAGAAGGAGAAGGAGAAGGTGAAGTCTGGAGGGTGAATCAGAAGAAGCAGAAGAAGGAGAAGGAGAAGGTGAAGTCTGGAGGGTGATTCAGAAGAAGCAGAATAAGGAGAAGGAGAAGGTGATGTCTGGAGGGTGAATCAGAAGAAGCAGAAGAAGGAGAAGGAGACGGTGAAGTCTGGAGGGTGAATCAGAAGAAGTAGAAGAAGGAGAAGGAGAAGGTGAAGTCTGGAGGGTGAATCAGAAGAAGTAGAAGAAGGAGAAGGAGAAGGTGAAGTCTGGAGGGTGAATCAGAAAAAGTAGAAGAAGGAGAAGGAGAAGGTGAAGTCTGGAGGGGGAAGCAGAAGAAGTAGAAGAAGGAGAAGGAGAAGGTGAAGTCAGGAGGGTGAATCAGAAGATGTAGAAGAAGGAGAAGGAGAAGGTGAAGTCAGGAGGGTGAATCAGAAGAAGCAGAAGAAGGAGAAGGAGAAGGTGAAGTCTGGAGGGTGAATCAGAAGAATCAGAAGAAGGAGAAGGAGAAGGTGAAGTCTGGAGGGTGAATCAGAAGAAGTAGAAGATGGAGAAGGAGAAGGTGAAGTCTGGAGGGTGAATCAGAAGAAGCAGAAGAAGGAGAAGGAGAAGGTGAAGTCTGGAGGGTGAATCAGAAGAAGTAGACGAAGGAGAAGGAGAAGGTGAAGTCTGGAGGGTGAATCAGAAGAAGCAGAAGAAGGAGATGGAGAAGGTGAAGTCTGGAGGGTGAATCAGAAGAAGCAGAAGAAGGAGAAGGAGAAGGTGAAGTCTGGAGGGTGATTCAGAAGAAGCAGAAAAAGGAGAAGGAGAAGGTGAAGTCTGGAGGGTGAATCAGAAGAAGCAGAAGAAGGAGAAGTAGAAGGTGAAGTCTGGAGGGTGAATCAGAAGAAGTAGAAGAAGGAGAAGGAGAAGGTGAAGTCTGGAGGGTGAATCAGAAGAAGTAGAAGAAGGAGAAGGAGAAGGTGAAGTCTGGAAGGTGAATCAGAAGAAGTAGAAGAAGGAGAAGGAGAAGGTGAAGTCTGGAGGGTGAAGCAGAAGAAGTAGAAGAAGGAGAAGGAGAAGGTGAAGTCAGGAGGGTGAATCAGAAGATGTAGAAGAAGGAGAAGGAGAAGGTGAAGTCAGGAGGGTGAATCAGAAGAAGCAGAAGAAGGAGAAGGAGAAGGTGAAGTCTGGAGGGTGAATCAGAAGAAGTAGAAGAAGGAGAAGGAGAAGGTGAAGTCTGGAGGGTGAATCAGAAGAAGCAGAAGAAGGAGAAGGAGAAGGTGAAGTCTGGAGGGTGAATCAGAAGAAGCAGAAGAAGGAGAAGGAGAAGGTGAAGTCTGGAGGGTGAATCAGAAGAAGCAGAAGAAGGAGAAGGAGAAGGTGAAGTCTGGAGGGTGAATCAGAAGAAGCAGAATAAGGAGAAGGAGAAGGTGAAGTCTGGAGGGTGAATCAGAAGAAGCAGAAGAAGGAGAAGGAGAAGGTGAAGTCTGGAGGGTGAATCAGAAGAAGTAGAAGAAGGAGAAGGAGAAGGTGAAGTCTGGAGGGTGAAGCTGAAGAAGTAGAAGAAGGAGAAGGAGAAGGTGAAGTCAGGAGGGTGAATCAGAAGTAGTAGAAGAAGGAGAAGGAGAAGGTGAAGTCAGGAGGGTGAATCAGAAGAAGCAGAAGAAGGAGATAGAGAAGGTGAAGTCTGGAGGGTGAATCAGAAGAATCAGAAGAAGGAGAAGGAGAAGGTGAAGTCTGGAGGGTGAAGCAGAAGAAGCAGAAGAAAGAGAAGGAGAAGGTGAAGTCTGGAGGGTGAAGCAGAAGAAACAGAAGAAGGAGAAGCAGAAGGTGAAGACTGGAGGGTGAATCAGAAGAAGTAGAAGAAGGAGAAGGAGAAGGTGAAGTCTGGAGGGTGAATCAGAAGAAGTAGAAGAAGGAGAAGGAGAAGGTGAAGTCTGGAGGGTGAATCAGAAGAAGCAGAAGAAGGAGAAGGAGAAGGTGAAGTCTGGAGGGTGAATCAGAAGAAGCAGAAGAAGGAGAAGGAGAAGGTGAAGTCTGGAGGGTGAATCAGAAGAAGCAGAAGAAGGAGAAGGAGAAGGTGAAGTCTGGAGGGTGAATCAGAAGAAGCAGAAGAAGGAGAAGGAGAAGGTGAAGTCAGGAGGGTGAATCAGAAGAAGCAGAAGAAGGAGAAGGAGCAGGTGAAGTCAGGGGGGTGTAGCAGAAGAAGTAGAAGAAGGAGAAGGAGAAGGTGAAGTCAGGACGGTGAAGCAGAAGAAGCAGAAGAAGGAGAAGGAGAAGGTGAAGCCTGGAGGGCGCAGCAGAAGAAGCAGAAGAAGGAGAAGGAGAAGGTGAAGTCTGGAGTGTGAAGCAGAAGAAGCAGAAGAAGGAGAAGGAGAAGGTGAAGTCTGGAGGGCGCAGCAGAAGAAGGAGAAGAAGGAGAATGAGAAGGTGAAGTCTGGAGGGTGAATCAGAAGAAGCAGAAGAAGGAGAAGGAGAAGGTGAAGTCTGGAGGGTGAATCAGAAGAAGTAGAAGAAGGAGAAGGAGAAGGTGAAGTCTGGAGGGTGAAGCAGAAGAAGTAGAAGAAGGAGAAGGAGAAGGTGAAGTCAGGAGGGTGAATCAGAAGAAGTAGAAGAAGGAGAAGGAGAAGGTGAAGTCAGGAGGGTGAATCAGAAGAAGCAGAAGAAGGAGAAGGAGAAGGTGAAGTCTGGAGGGTGAATCAGAAGAATCAGAAGAAGGAGAAGGAGAAGGTGACGTCTGGAGGGTGAATCAGAAGAAGCAGAAGAAAGAGAAGGAGAAGGTGAAGTCTGGAGGGTGAAGCAGAAGAAACAGAAGAAGGAGAAGGAGAAGGTGAAGACTGGAGGGTGAATCAGAAGAAGTAGAAGAAGGAGAAGGAGAAGGTGAAGTCTGGAGGGTGAATCAGAAGAAGTAGAAGAAGGAGAAGGAGAAGTTGAAGTCTGGAGGGTGAATCAGAAGAAGCAGAAGAAGGAGAAGGAGAAGGTAAAGTCTGGAGGGTGAATCAGAAGAAACAGAAGAAGGAGAAGGAGAAGGTGAAGTCTGGAGGGTGAATCAGAAGATGTAGAAGAAGGAGAAGGAGAAGGTGTCGTCTGGAGGGTGAATCAGAAGAAGTAGACGAAGGAGAAGGAGAAGGTGAAGTCTGGAGGGTGAATCAGAAGAAGCAGAAGAAGGAGAAGGAGAAGGTTAAGTCTGGAGGGTGAATCAGAAGAAGTAGAAGAAGGAGAAGGAGAAGGTGAAGTCTGGAGGGTGAATCAGAAGAAGCAGAAGAAGGAGAAGGAGAAGGTGAAGTCTGGAGGGTGAATCAGAAGAAGCAGAAGAAGGAGAAGGAGAAGGTGAAGTCTGGAGGTGAATCAGAATAAGCAGAATAAGGAGAAGGAGAAGGTGAAGTCTGGAGGGTGAATCAGAAGAAGTAGAAGAAGGAGAAGGAGAAGATGAAGTCTGGAGGGTGAATCAGAAGAAGTAGAAGAAGGAGAAGGAGAAGGTGAAGTCTGGAGGGTGAATCAGAAGAAGGAGAAGAAGGAGAAGGAGAAGATGAAGTCTGGAGGGTGAATCAGAAGAAACAGAAGAAGGAGAAGGAGAAGGTGAAGTCTGGAGGGTGAATCAGAAGAAGTAGAAGAAGGAGAAGGAGAAGGTGTAGTCTGGAGGGTGAATCAGAAGAAGTAGACGAAGGAGAAGGAGAAGGTGAAGTCTGGAGGGTGAATCAGAAGAAGCAGAAGAAGGAGAAGGAGAAGGTGAAGTCTGGAGGGTGAATCAGAAGAAGTAGAAGAAGGAGAAGGAGAAGGTGAAGTCTGGAGGGTGAATCAGAAGAAGCAGAATAAGGAGAAGGAGAAGGTGCAGTCTGGAGGGTGAATCAGAAGAAGCAGAAGAAGGAGAAGGAGAAGGTGAAGTCTGGAGGGTGAATCAGAAGAAGTAGAAGAAGGAGAAATAGAAGATGATGTCTGGAGGGTGAATCAGAAGAAGTAGAAGAAGGAGAAGGAGAAGGTGAAGTCTGGAGGGTGAATCAGAAGAAGTAGAAGAAGGAGAAGGAGAAGATGAAGTCTGGAGGGTGAATCAGAAGAAACAGAAGAATGAGAAGGAGAAGGTGAAGTCTGGAGGGTGAATCAGAAGAAGTAGAAGAAGGAGAAGGAGAAGGTGTAGTCTGGAGGGTGAATCAGAAGAAGGAGACGAAGGAGAAGGAGAAGGTGAAGTCTGGAGGGTGAATCAGAAGAAGCAGAAGAAGGAGAAGGAGAAGGTGAAGTCTGGAGGGTGAATCAGAAGAAGTAGAAGAAGGAGAAGGAGAAGGTGAAGTCTGGAGGGTGAATCAGAAGAAGCAGAAGAAGGAGAAGGAGAAGGTGAAGTCTGGAGGGTGAATCAGAAGAAGTAGAAGAAGGAGAAGGAGAAGGAGAAGTCTGGAGGGTGAAGCAGAAGAAGTAGAAGAAGGAGAAGGAGAAGGTGAAGTCAGGAGGGTGAATCAGAAGAAGTAGAAGAAGGAGAAGGAGAAGGTGAAGTCAGGAGGGTGAATCAGAAGAAGCAGAAGAAGGAGAAGGAGAAGGTGAAGTCTGGAGGGTGAATCAGAAGAAGCAGAAGAAGGAGAAGGAGAAGGTGAAGTCTGGAGGGTGAATCAGAAGAAGTAGAAGAAGGAGAAGGAGAAGGTGAAGTCTGGAGGGTGAATCAGAAGAAGCAGAAGAAGGAGAAGGAGAAGGTGAAGTCTGGAGGGTGATTCAGAAGAAGCAGAATAAGGAGAAGGAGAAGGTGATGTCTGGAGGGTGAATCAGAAGAAGCAGAAGAAGGAGAAGGAGACGGTGAAGTCTGGAGGGTGAATCAGAAGAAGTAGAAGAAGGAGAAGGAGAAGGTGAAGTCTGGAGGGTGAATCAGAAGAAGTAGAAGAAGGAGAAGGAGAAGGTGAAGTCTGGAGGGTGAATCAGAAGAAGTAGAAGAAGGAGAAGGAGAAGGTGAAGTCTGGAGGGGGAAGCAGAAGAAGTAGAAGAAGGAGAAGGAGAAGGTGAAGTCAGGAGGGTGAATCAGAAGATGTAGAAGAAGGAGAAGGAGAAGGTGAAGTCAGGAGGGTGAATCAGAAGAAGCAGAAGAAGGAGAAGGAGAAGGTGAAGTCTGGAGGGTGAATCAGAAGAATCAGAAGAAGGAGAAGGAGAAGGTGAAGTCTGGAGGGTGAATCAGAAGAAGTAGAAGATGGAGAAGGAGAAGGTGAAGTCTGGAGGGTGAATCAGAAGAAGCAGAAGAAGGAGAAGGAGAAGGTGAAGTCTGGAGGGTGAATCAGAAGAAGTAGACGAAGGAGAAGGAGAAGGTGAAGTCTGGAGGGTGAATCAGAAGAAGCAGAAGAAGGAGATGGAGAAGGTGAAGTCTGGAGGGTGAATCAGAAGAAGCAGAAGAAGGAGAAGGAGAAGGTGAAGTCTGGAGGGTGATTCAGAAGAAGCAGAAAAAGGAGAAGGAGAAGGTGAAGTCTGGAGGGTGAATCAGAAGAAGCAGAAGAAGGAGAAGTAGAAGGTGAAGTCTGGAGGGTGAATCAGAAGAAGTAGAAGAAGGAGAAGGAGAAGGTGAAGTCTGGAGGGTGAATCAGAAGAAGTAGAAGAAGGAGAAGGAGAAGGTGAAGTCTGGAAGATGAATCAGAAGAAGTAGAAGAAGGAGAAGGAGAAGGTGAAGTCTGGAGGGTGAAGCAGAAGAAGTAGAAGAAGGAGAAGGAGAAGGTGAAGTCAGGAGGGTGAATCAGAAGATGTAGAAGAAGGAGAAGGAGAAGGTGAAGTCAGGAGGGTGAATCAGAAGAAGCAGAAGAAGGAGAAGGAGAAGGTGAAGTCTGGAGGGTGAATCAGAAGAAGTAGAAGAAGGAGAAGGAGAAGGTGAAGTCTGGAGGGTGAATCAGAAGAAGCAGAAGAAGGAGAAGGAGAAGGTGAAGTCTGGAGGGTGAATCAGAAGAAGCAGAAGAAGGAGAAGGAGAAGGTGAAGTCTGGAGGGTGAATCAGAAGAAGCAGAAGAAGGAGAAGGAGAAGGTGAAGTCTGGAGGGTGAATCAGAAGAAGCAGAATAAGGAGAAGGAGAAGGTGAAGTCTGGAGGGTGAATCAGAAGAAGCAGAAGAAGGAGAAGGAGAAGGTGAAGTCTGGAGGGTGAATCAGAAGAAGTAGAAGAAGGAGAAGGAGAAGGTGAAGTCTGGAGGGTGAAGCTGAAGAGGTAGAAGAAGGAGAAGGAGAAGGTGAAGTCAGGAGGGTGAATCAGAAGAAGTAGAAGAAGGAGAAGGAGAAGGTGAAGTCAGGAGGGTGAATCAGAAGAAGCAGAAGAAGGAGATAGAGAAGGTGAAGTCTGGAGGGTGAATCAGAAGAATCAGAAGAAGGAGAAGGAGAAGGTGAAGTCTGGAGGGTGAAGCAGAAGAAGCAGAAGAAAGAGAAGGAGAAGGTGAAGTCTGGAGGGTGAAGCAGAAGAAACAGAAGAAGGAGAAGCAGAACGTGAAGACTGGAGGGTGAATCAGAAGAAGTAGAAGAAGGAGAAGGAGAAGGTGAAGTCTGGAGGGTGAATCAGAAGAAGTAGAAGAAGGAGAAGGAGAAGGTGAAGTCTGGAGGGTGAATCAGAAGAAGCAGAAGAAGGAGAAGGAGAAGGTGAAGTCTGGAGGGTGAATCAGAAGAAGCAGAAGAAGGAGAAGGAGAAGGTGAAGTCTGGAGGGTGAATCAGAAGAAGCAGAAGAAGGAGAAGGAGAAGGTGAAGTCTGGAGGGTGAATCAGAAGAAGCAGAAGAAGGAGAAGGAGAAGGTGAAGTCAGGAGGGTGAATCAGAAGAAGCAGAAGAAGGAGAAGGAGCAGGTGAAGTCAGGGGGGTGTAGCAGAAGAAGTAGAAGAAGGAGAAGGAGAAGGTGAAGTCAGGACGGTGAAGCAGAAGAAGCAGAAGAAGGAGAAGGAGAAGGTGAAGCCTGGAGGGCGCAGCAGAAGAAGCAGAAGAAGGAGAAGGAGAAGGTGAAGTCTGGAGTGTGAAGCAGAAGAAGCAGAAGAAGGAGAAGGAGAAGGTGAAGTCTGGAGGGCGCAGCAGAAGAAGGAGAAGAAGGAGAATGAGAAGGTGAAGTCTGGAGGGTGAATCAGAAGAAGCAGAAGAAGGAGAAGGAGAAGGTGAAGTCTGGAGGGTGAATCAGAAGAAGTAGAAGAAGGAGAAGGAGAAGGTGAAGTCTGGAGGGTGAAGCAGAAGAAGTAGAAGAAGGAGAAGGAGAAGGTGAAGTCAGGAGGGTGAATCAGAAGAAGTAGAAGAAGGAGAAGGAGAAGGTGAAGTCAGGAGGGTGAATCAGAAGAAGCAGAAGAAGGAGAAGGAGAAGGTGAAGTCTGGAGGGTGAATCAGAAGAATCAGAAGAAGGAGAAGGAGAAGGTGAAGTCTGGAGGGTGAATCAGAAGAAGCAGAAGAAAGAGAAGGAGAAGGTGAAGTCTGGAGGGTGAATCAGAAGAAGTAGAAGAAGGAGAAGGAGAAGGTGAAGTCTGGAGGGTGAATCAGAAGAAGCAGAAGAAGGAGAAGGAGAAGGTGAAGTCTGGAGGGTGAATCAGAAGAAGCAGAAGAAGGAGAAGGAGAAGGTGAAGTCTGGAGGGTGAATCAGAAGAAGCAGAAGAAGGAGAAGGAGAAGGTGAAGTCTGGAGGGTGAATCAGAAGAAGCAGAAGAAGGAGAAGGAGAAGGTGAAGTCAGGAGGGTGAATCAGAAGAAGCAGAAGAAGGAGAAGGAGCAGGTGAAGTCAGGGGGGTGTAGCAGAAGAAGTAGAAGAAGGAGAAGGAGAAGGTGAAGTCAGGACGGTGAAGCAGAAGAAGCAGAAGAAGGAGAAGGAGAAGGTGAAGCCTGGAGGGCGCAGCAGAAGAAGCAGAAGAAGGAGAAGGAGAAGGTGAAGTCTGGAGTGTGAAGCAGAAGAAGCAGAAGAAGGAGAAGGAGAAGGTGAAGTCTGGAGGGCGCAGCAGAAGAAGGAGAAGAAGGAGAATGAGAAGGTGAAGTCTGGAGGGTGAATCAGAAGAAGCAGAAGAAGGAGAAGGAGAAGGTGAAGTCTGGAGGGTGAATCAGAAGAAGTAGAAGAAGGAGAAGGAGAAGGTGAAGTCTGGAGGGTGAAGCAGAAGAAGTAGAAGAAGGAGAAGGAGAAGGTAAAGTCAGGAGGGTGAATCAGAAGAAGTAGAAGAAGGAGAAGGAGAAGGTGAAGTCAGGAGGGTGAATCAGAAGAAGCAGAAGAAGGAGAAGGAGAAGGTGAAGTCTGGAGGGTGAATCAGAAGAATCAGAAGAAGGAGAAGGAGAAGGTGACGTCTGGAGGGTGAATCAGAAGAAGCAGAAGAAAGAGAAGGAGAAGGTGAAGTCTGGAGGGTGAAGCAGAAGAAACAGAAGAAGGAGAAGGAGAAGTTGAAGACTGGAGGGTGAATCAGAAGAAGTAGAAGAAGGAGAAGGAGAAGGTGAAGTCTGGAGGGTGAATCAGAAGAAGTAGAAGAAGGAGAAGGAGAAGTTGAAGTCTGGAGGGTGAATCAGAAGAAGCAGAAGAAGGAGAAGGAGAAGGTAAAGTCTGGAGGGTGAATCAGAAGAAGCAGAAGAAGGAGAAGGAGAAGATGAAGTCCGGAGGGTGAATCAGAAGAAGTAGAAGAAGGAGAAGGAGAAGGTGAAGTCTGGAGGGTGAATCAGAAGAAGTAGAAGAAGGAGAAGGAGAAGATGAAGTCTGGAGGGTGAATCAGAAGAAACAGAAGAAGGAGAAGGAGAAGGTGAAGTCTGGAGGGTGAATCAGAAGATGTAGAAGAAGGAGAAGGAGAAGGTGTCGTCTGGAGGGTGAATCAGAAGAAGTAGACGAAGGAGAAGGAGAAGGTGAAGTCTGGAGGGTGAATCAGAAGAAGCAGAAGAAGGAGAAGGAGAAGGTTAAGTCTGGAGGGTGAATCAGAAGAAGTAGAAGAAGGAGAAGGAGAAGGTGAAGTCTGGAGGGTGAATCAGAAGAAGCAGAAGAAGGAGAAGGAGAAGGTGAAGTCTGGAGGGTGAATCAGAAGAAGCAGAAGAAGGAGAAGGAGAAGGTGAAGTCTGGAGGTGAATCAGAATAAGCAGAATAAGGAGAAGGAGAAGGTGAAGTCTGGAGGGTGAATCAGAAGAAGTAGAAGAAGGAGAAGGAGAAGATGAAGTCTGGAGGGTGAATCAGAAGAAGTAGAAGAAGGAGAAGGAGAAGGTGAAGTCTGGAGGGTGAATCAGAAGAAGGAGAAGAAGGAGAAGGAGAAGATGAAGTCTGGAGGGTGAATCAGAAGAAACAGAAGAAGGAGAAGGAGAAGGTGAAGTCTGGAGGGTGAATCAGAAGAAGTAGAAGAAGGAGAAGGAGAAGGTGTAGTCTGGAGGGTGAATCAGAAGAAGTAGACGAAGGAGAAGGAGAAGGTGAAGTCTGGAGGGTGAATCAGAAGAAGCAGAAGAAGGAGAAGGAGAAGGTGAAGTCTGGAGGGTGAATCAGAAGAAGTAGAAGAAGGAGAAGGAGAAGGTGAAGTCTGGAGGGTGAATCAGAAGAAGCAGAATAAGGAGAAGGAGAAGGTGAAGTCTGGAGGGTGAATCAGAAGAAGCAGAAGAAGGAGAAGGAGAAGGTGAAGTCTGGAGGGTGAATCAGAAGAAGTAGAAGAAGGAGAAATAGAAGATGATGTCTGGAGGGTGAATCAGAAGAAGTAGAAGAAGGAGAAGGAGAAGGTGAAGTCTGGAGGGTGAATCAGAAGAAGTAGAAGAAGGAGAAGGAGAAGATGAAGTCTGGAGGGTGAATCAGAAGAAACAGAAGAATGAGAAGGAGAAGGTGAAGTCTGGAGGGTGAATCAGAAGAAGTAGAAGAAGGAGAAGGAGAAGGTGTAGTCTGGAGGGTGAATCAGAAGAAGGAGACGAAGGAGAAGGAGAAGGTGAAGTCTGGAGGGTGAATCAGAAGAAGCAGAAGAAGGAGAAGGAGAAGGTGAAGTCTGGAGGGTGAATCAGAAGAAGTAGAAGAAGGAGAAGGAGAAGGTGAAGTCTGGAGGGTGAATCAGAAGAAGCAGAAGAAGGAGAAGGAGAAGGTGAAGTCTGGAGGGTGAATCAGAAGAAGTAGAAGAAGGAGAAGGAGAAGGTGAAGTCTGGAGGGTGAAGCAGAAGAAGTAGAAGAAGGAGAAGGAGAAGGTGAAGTCAGGAGGGTGAATCAGAAGAAGTAGAAGAAGGAGAAGGAGAAGGTGAAGTCAGGAGGGTGAATCAGAAGAAGCAGAAGAAGGAGAAGGAGAAGGTGAAGTCTGGAGGGTGAATCAGAAGAAGCAGAAGAAGGAGAAGGAGAAGGTGAAGTCTGGAGGGTGAATCAGAAGAAGTAGAAGAAGGAGAAGGAGAAGGTGAAGTCTGGAGGGTGAATCAGAAGAAGCAGAAGAAGGAGAAGGAGAAGGTGAAGTCTGGAGGGTGATTCAGAAGAAGCAGAATAAGGAGAAGGAGAAGGTGATGTCTGGAGGGTGAATCAGAAGAAGCAGAAGAAGGAGAAGGAGACGGTGAAGTCTGGAGGGTGAATCAGAAGAAGTAGAAGAAGGAGAAGGAGAAGGTGAAGTCTGGAGGGTGAATCAGAAGAAGTAGAAGAAGGAGAAGGAGAAGGTGAAGTCTGGAGGGTGAATCAGAAGAAGTAGAAGAAGGAGAAGGAGAAGGTGAAGTCTGGAGGGGGAAGCAGAAGAAGTAGAAGAAGGAGAAGGAGAAGGTGAAGTCAGGAGGGTGAATCAGAAGATGTAGAAGAAGGAGAAGGAGAAGGTGAAGTCAGGAGGGTGAATCAGAAGAAGCAGAAGAAGGAGAAGGAGAAGGTGAAGTCTGGAGGGTGAATCAGAAGAATCAGAAGAAGGAGAAGGAAAAGGTGAAGTCTGGAGGGTGAATCAGAAGAAGTAGAAGATGGAGAAGGAGAAGGTGAAGTCTGGAGGGTGAATCAGAAGAAGCAGAAGAAGGAGAAGGAGAAGGTGAAGTCTGGAGGGTGAATCAGAAGAAGTAGACGAAGGAGAAGGAGAAGGTGAAGTCTGGAGGGTGAATCAGAAGAAGCAGAAGAAGGAGATGGAGAAGGTGAAGTCTGGAGGGTGAATCAGAAGAAGCAGAAGAAGGAGAAGGAGAAGGTGAAGTCTGGAGGGTGATTCAGAAGAAGCAGAAAAAGGAGAAGGAGAAGGTGAAGTCTGGAGGGTGAATCAGAAGAAGCAGAAGAAGGAGAAGTAGAAGGTGAAGTCTGGAGGGTGAATCAGAAGAAGTAGAAGAAGGAGAAGGAGAAGGTGAAGTCTGGAGGGTGAATCAGAAGAAGTAGAAGAAGGAGAAGGAGAAGGTGAAGTCTGGAAGGTGAATCAGAAGAAGTAGAAGAAGGAGAAGGAGAAGGTGAAGTCTGGAGGGTGAAGCAGAAGAAGTAGAAGAAGGAGAAGGAGAAGGTGAAGTCAGGAGGGTGAATCAGAAGATGTAGAAGAAGGAGAAGGAGAAGGTGAAGTCAGGAGGGTGAATCAGAAGAAGCAGAAGAAGGAGAAGGAGAAGGTGAAGTCTGGAGGGTGAATCAGAAGAAGTAGAAGAAGGAGAAGGAGAAGGTGAAGTCTGGAGGGTGAATCAGAAGAAGCAGAAGAAGGAGAAGGAGAAGGTGAAGTCTGGAGGGTGAATCAGAAGAAGCAGAAGAAGGAGAAGGAGAAGGTGAAGTCTGGAGGGTGAATCAGAAGAAGCAGAAGAAGGAGAAGGAGAAGGTGAAGTCTGGAGGGTGAATCAGAAGAAGCAGAATAAGGAGAAGGAGAAGGTGAAGTCTGGAGGGTGAATCAGAAGAAGCAGAAGAAGGAGAAGGAGAAGGTGAAGTCTGGAGGGTGAATCAGAAGAAGTAGAAGAAGGAGAAGGAGAAGGTGAAGTCTGGAGGGTGAAGCTGAAGAGGTAGAAGAAGGAGAAGGAGAAGGTGAAGTCAGGAGGGTGAATCAGAAGAAGTAGAAGAAGGAGAAGGAGAAGGTGAAGTCAGGAGGGTGAATCAGAAGAAGCAGAAGAAGGAGATAGAGAAGGTGAAGTCTGGAGGGTGAATCAGAAGAATCAGAAGAAGGAGAAGGAGAAGGTGAAGTCTGGAGGGTGAAGCAGAAGAAGCAGAAGAAAGAGAAGGAGAAGGTGAAGTCTGGAGGGTGAAGCAGAAGAAACAGAAGAAGGAGAAGCAGAACGTGAAGACTGGAGGGTGAATCAGAAGAAGTAGAAGAAGGAGAAGGAGAAGGTGAAGTCTGGAGGGTGAATCAGAAGAAGTAGAAGAAGGAGAAGGAGAAGGTGAAGTCTGGAGGGTGAATCAGAAGAAGCAGAAGAAGGAGAAGGAGAAGGTGAAGTCTGGAGGGTGAATCAGAAGAAGCAGAAGAAGGAGAAGGAGAAGGTGAAGTCTGGAGGGTGAATCAGAAGAAGCAGAAGAAGGAGAAGGAGAAGGTGAAGTCTGGAGGGTGAATCAGAAGAAGCAGAAGAAGGAGAAGGAGAAGGTGAAGTCAGGAGGGTGAATCAGAAGAAGCAGAAGAAGGAGAAGGAGCAGGTGAAGTCAGGGGGGTGTAGCAGAAGAAGTAGAAGAAGGAGAAGGAGAAGGTGAAGTCAGGACGGTGAAGCAGAAGAAGCAGAAGAAGGAGAAGGAGAAGGTGAAGCCTGGAGGGCGCAGCAGAAGAAGCAGAAGAAGGAGAAGGAGAAGGTGAAGTCTGGAGTGTGAAGCAGAAGAAGCAGAAGAAGGAGAAGGAGAAGGTGAAGTCTGGAGGGCGCAGCAGAAGAAGGAGAAGAAGGAGAATGAGAAGGTGAAGTCTGGAGGGTGAATCAGAAGAAGCAGAAGAAGGAGAAGGAGAAGGTGAAGTCTGGAGGGTGAATCAGAAGAAGTAGAAGAAGGAGAAGGAGAAGGTGAAGTCTGGAGGGTGAAGCAGAAGAAGTAGAAGAAGGAGAAGGAGAAGGTGAAGTCAGGAGGGTGAATCAGAAGAAGTAGAAGAAGGAGAAGGAGAAGGTGAAGTCAGGAGGGTGAATCAGAAGAAGCAGAAGAAGCAGAAGGAGAAGGTGAAGTCTGGAGGGTGAATCAGAAGAATCAGAAGAAGGAGAAGGAGAAGGTGAAGTCTGGAGGGTGAATCAGAAGAAGCAGAAGAAAGAGAAGGAGAAGGTGAAGTCTGGAGGGTGAAGCAGAAGAAACAGAACAAGGAGAAGGAGAAGGTGAAGACTGGAGGGTGAATCAGAAGAAGTAGAAGAAGGAGAAGGAGAAGGTGAAGTCTGGAGGGTGAATCAGAAGAAGTAGAAGAAGGAGAAGGAGAAGTTGAAGTCTGGAGGGTGAATCAGAAGAAGCAGAAGAAGGAGAAGGAGAAGGTAAAGTCTGGAGGGTGAATCAGAAGAAGCAGAAGAAGGAGAAGGAGAAGATGAAGTCCGGAGGGTGAATCAGAAGAAGTAGAAGAAGGAGAAGGAGAAGGTGAAGTCTGGAGGGTGAATCAGAAGAAGTAGAAGAAGGAGAAGGAGAAGATGAAGTCTGGAGGGTGAATCAGAAGAAACAGAAGAAGGAGAAGGAGAAGGTGAAGTCTGGAGGGTGAATCAGAAGATGTAGAAGAAGGAGAAGGAGAAGGTGTCGTCTGGAGGGTGAATCAGAAGAAGTAGACGAAGGAGAAGGAGAAGGTGAAGTCTGGAGGGTGAATCAGAAGAAGCAGAAGAAGGAGAAGGAGAAGGTTAAGTCTGGAGGGTGAATCAGAAGAAGTAGAAGAAGGAGAAGGAGAAGGTGAAGTCTGGAGGGTGAATCAGAAGAAGCAGAAGAAGGAGAAGGAGAAGGTGAAGTCTGGAGGGTGAATCAGAAGAAGCAGAAGAAGGAGAAGGAGAAGGTGAAGTCTGGAGGTGAATCAGAATAAGCAGAATAAGGAGAAGGAGAAGGTGAAGTCTGGAGGGTGAATCAGAAGAAGTAGAAGAAGGAGAAGGAGAAGATGAAGTCTGGAGGGTGAATCAGAAGAAGTAGAAGAAGGAGAAGGAGAAGGTGAAGTCTGGAGGGTGAATCAGAAGAAGGAGAAGAAGGAGAAGGAGAAGATGAAGTCTGGAGGGTGAATCAGAAGACACAGAAGAAGGAGAAGGAGAAGGTGAAGTCTGGAGGGTGAATCAGAAGAAGTAGAAGAAGGAGAAGGAGAAGGTGTAGTCTGGAGGGTGAATCAGAAGAAGTAGACGAAGGAGAAGGAGAAGGTGAAGTCTGGAGGGTGAATCAGAAGAAGCAGAAGAAGGAGAAGGAGAAGGTGAAGTCTGGAGGGTGAATCAGAAGAAGTAGAAGAAGGAGAAGGAGAAGGTGAAGTCTGGAGGGTGAATCAGAAGAAGCAGAATAAGGAGAAGGAGAAGGTGAAGTCTGGAGGGTGAATCAGAAGAAGCAGAAGAAGGAGAAGGAGAAGGTGAAGTCTGGAGGGTGAATCAGAAGAAGTAGAAGAAGGAGAAATAGAAGATGATGTCTGGAGGGTGAATCAGAAGAAGTAGAAGAAGGAGAAGGAGAAGGTGAAGTCTGGAGGGTGAATCAGAAGAAGTAGAAGAAGGAGAAGGAGAAGATGAAGTCTGGAGGGTGAATCAGAAGAAACAGAAGAATGAGAAGGAGAAGGTGAAGTCTGGAGGGTGAATCAGAAGAAGTAGAAGAAGGAGAAGGAGAAGGTGTAGTCTGGAGGGTGAATCAGAAGAAGGAGACGAAGGAGAAGGAGAAGGTGAAGTCTGGAGGGTGAATCAGAAGAAGCAGAAGAAGGAGAAGGAGAAGGTGAAGTCTGGAGGGTGAATCAGAAGAAGTAGAAGAAGGAGAAGGAGAAGGTGAAGTCTGGAGGGTGAATCAGAAGAAGCAGAAGAAGGAGAAGGAGAAGGTGAAGACTGGAGGGTGAATCAGAAGAAGCAGAAGAAGGAGAAGGAGAAGGTGAAGTCTGGAGGGTGAATCAGAAGAAGTAGAAGAAGGAGAAGGAGAAGTTGAAGTCTGGAGGGTGAAGCAGAAGAAGTAGAAGATGGAGAAGGAGAAGGTGAAGTCAGGAGGGTGAATCAGAAGAAGTAGAAGAAGGAGAAGGAGAAGGTGAAGTCAGGAGGGTGAATCAGAAGAAGCAGAAGATGGAGAAGGAGAAGGTGAAGTCTGGAGGGTGAATCAGAAGAATCAGAAGAAGGAGAAGGAGAAGGTGAAGTCTGGAGGGTGAATCAGAAGAAGCAAAGGAAGGAGAAGGAGAAGGTGAAGTCTGGAGGGTGAATCAGAAGAAGCAGAATAAGGAGAAGGAGAAGTTGAAGTCTGGAGGGTGAATCAGAAGAAGCAGAATAAGGAGAACGAGAAGGTGAAGTCTGGAGGGTGAATCAGAAGAAGCAGAAGAAGGAGAAGGAGAAGGTGAAGTCTGGAGGGTGAATCAGAAGAAGTAGAAGAAGGAGAAGGAGAAGGTGAAGTCTGGAGGGTGAAGCAGAAGAAGTAGAAGAAGGAGAAGGAGAAGGTGAAGTCAGGAGGGTGAATCAGAAGAAGTAGAAGAAGGAGAAGGAGAAGGTGAAGTCAGGAGGGTGAATCAGAAGAAGCAGAAGAAGGAGAAGGAGAAGGTGAAGTCTGGAGGGTGAATCAGAAGAATCAGAAGAAGGAGAAGGAGAAGGTAAAGTCTGGAGGGTGAATCAGAAGAAGCAGAAGAAAGAGAAGGAGAAGGTGAAGTCTGGAGGGTGAAGCAGAAGAAACAGAAGAAGGAGAAGGAGAAGGTGAAGACTGGAGGGTGAATCAGAAGAAGTAGAAGAAGGAGAAGGAGAAGGTGAAGTCTGGAGGGTGAATCAGAAGAAGTAGAAGAAGGAGAAGGAGAAGGTGAGGTCTGGAGGGTGAATCAGAAGAAGCAGAAGAAGGAGAAGGAGAAGATGAAGTCTGGAGGGTGAATCAGAAGAAGTAGAAGAAGGAGAAGGAGAAGGTGAAGTCTGGAGGGTGAATCAGAAGTAGTAGAAGAAGGAGAAGGAGAAGGTGAAGTCTGGAGGGTGAATCAGAAGAAACAGAAGAAGGAGAAGGAGAAGGTGAAGTCTGGAGGGTGAATCAGAAGAAGTAGAAGAAGGAGAAGGAGAAGGTGTAGTCTGGAGGGTGAATCAGAAGAAGTAGACGAAGGAGAAGGAGAAGGTGAAGTCTGGAGGGTGAATCAGAAGAAGCAGAAGAAGGAGATGGAGAAGGTGAAGTCTGGAGGGTGAATCAGAAGAAGTAGAAGAAGGAGAAGGAGAAAGTGAAGTCTGGAGGGTGAATCAGAAGAAGTAGAAGAAGGAGAAGGAGAAGGTGAAGTCTGGAGGGTGAATCAGAAGAAGTAGAAGAAGGAGAAGGAGAAGGTGAAGTCTGGAGGGTGAAGCAGAAGAAGTAGAAGAAGGAGAAGGAGAAGGTGAAGTCAGGAGGGTGAATCAGAAGATGTAGAAGAAGGAGAAGGAGAAGGTGAAGTCAGGAGGGTGTATCAGAAGAAGCAGAAGAAGGAGAAGGAGAAGGTGAAGTCTGGAGGGTGAATCAGAAGAATCAGAAAAAGGAGAAGGAGAAGGTGAAGTCTGGAGGGTGAATCAGAAGAAGCAGAAGAAAGAGAAGGAGAAGGTGAAGTCTGGAGGGTGAATCAGAAGAAGTAGAAGAAGGAGAAGGAGAAGGTGAAGTCTGGAGGGTGAATCAGAAGAAGCAGAAGAAGGAGAAGG
The DNA here is from genome assembly GCF_052327205.1 of Somniosus microcephalus. Classification (NCBI taxonomy): domain Eukaryota; kingdom Metazoa; phylum Chordata; class Chondrichthyes; order Squaliformes; family Somniosidae; genus Somniosus; species Somniosus microcephalus. The sequence continues at coordinate 637,688 of NW_028225244.1, read as the reverse complement.
AGAAGGTGAAGTCTGGAGGGTGAATCAGAAGAAGCAGACGAAGGAGAAGGAGAAGGTGAAGTCTGGAGGGTGAATCAGAAGAAGCAGAAGAAGGAGATGGAGAAGGTGAAGTCTGGAGGGTGAATCAGAAGAAGTAGAAGAAGGAGAAGGTGAAGGTGAAGTCTGGAGTGTGAATCAGAAGAAGCAGAAGAAGGAGAAGGAGAAGGTGAAGTCTGGAGGGTGAATCAGAAGAAGCAGAAGAAGGAGAAGGAGAAGGTGAAGTCTGGAGGGTGATTCAGAAGAAGCAGAATAAGGAGAAGGAGAAGGTGAAGTCTGGAGGGTGAATCAGAAGAAGCAGAAGAAGGAGAAGGAGAAGGTGAAGTCTGGAGGGTGAATCAGAAGAAGTAGAAGAAGGAGAAGGAGAAGGTGAAGTCTGGAGGGTGAATCAGAAGAAGTAGAAGAAGGAGAAGGAGAAGGTGAAGTCTGGAGGGTGAATCAGAAGAAGTAGAAGAAGGAGAAGGTGAAGTCTGGAGGGTGAAGCAGAAGAAGTAGAAGAAGGAGAAGGAGAAGGTGAAGTCAGGAGGGTGAATCAGAAGATGTAGAAGAAGGAGAAGGAGAAAGTGAAGTCAGGAGGGTGAATCAGAAGAAGCAGAAGAAGGAGAAGGAGAAGGTGAAGTCTGGAGGGTGAATCAGAAGAAGTAGAAGAAGGAGAAGGAGAAGGTGAAGTCTGGAGGGTGAATCAGAAGAAGCAGAAGAAGGAGAAGGAGAAGGTGAAGTCTGGAGGGTGAATCAGAAGAAGCAGAAGAAGGAGAAGGAGAAGGTGAAGTCTGGAGGGTGAATCAGAAGAAGCAGAAGAAGGAGAAGGAGAAGGTGAAGTCTGGAGGGTGAATCAGAAGAAGTAGAAGAAGGAGAAGGAGAAGGTGAAGTCTGGAGGGTGAAGCAGAAGAAGTAGAAGAAGGAGAAGGAGAAGGTGAAGTCAGGAGGGTGAATCAGAAGAAGTAAAAGAAGGAGAAGGAGAAGGTGAAGTCAGGAGGGTGAATCAGAAGAAGCAGAAGAAGGAGATAGAGAAGGTGAAGTCTGGAGGGTGAATCAGAAGAATCAGAAGAAGCAGAAGGAGAAGGTGAAGTCTGGAGGGTGAATCAGAAGAAGTAGAAGAAGGAGAAGGAGAAGGTGTAGTCTGGAGGGTGAATCAGAAGAAGTAGACGAAGGAGAAGGAGAAGGTGAAGTCTGGAGGGTGAATCAGAAGAAGCAGAAGAAGGAGATGGAGAAGGTGAAGTCTGGAGGGTGAATCAGAAGAAGTAGAAGAAGGAGAAGGAGAAGGTGAAGTCTGGAGGGTGAATCAGAAGAAGCAGAAGAAGGAGAAGGAGAAGGTGAAGTCTGGAGGGTGATTCAGAAGAAGCAGAATAAGGAGAAGGAGAAGGTGATGTCTGGAGGGTGAATCAGAAGAAGCAGAAGAAGGAGAAGGAGAAGGTGAAGTCTGGAGGGTGAATCAGAAGAAGTAGAAGAAGGAGAAGGAGAAGGTGAAGTCTGGAGGGTGAATCAGAAGAAGTAGAAGATGGAGAAGGAGAAGGTGAAGTCAGGAGGGTGAATCAGAAGAAGTAGAAGAAGGAGAAGGAGAAGGTGAAGTCAGGAGGGTGAATCAGAAGAAGCAGAAGATGGAGAAGGAGAAGGTGAAGTCTGGAGGGTGAATCAGAAGAATCAGAAGAAGGAGAAGGAGAAGGTGAAGTCTGGAGGGTGAATCAGAAGAAGCAAAGGAAGGAGAAGGAGAAGGTGAAGTCTGGAGGGTGAATCAGAAGAAGCAGAATAAGGAGAAGGAGAAGTTGAAGTCTGGAGGGTGAATCAGAAGAAGCAGAATAAGGAGAAGGAGAAGGTGAAGTCTGGAGGGTGAATCAGAAGAAGTAGAAGAAGGAGAAGGAGAAGGTGAAGTCAGGAGGGTGAATCAGAAGAATCAGAAGAAGCAGAAGGAGAAGGTGAAGTCTGGAGGGTGAATCAGAAGAAGTAGAAGAAGGAGAAGGAGAAGGTGTAGTCTGGAGGGTGAATCAGAAGAAGTAGACGAAGGAGAAGGAGAAGGTGAAGTCTGGAGGGTGAATCAGAAGAAGCAGAAGAAGGAGATGGAGAAGGTGAAGTCTGGAGGGTGAATCAGAAGAAGTAGAAAAGGAGAAGGAGAAGGTGAAGTCTGGAGGGTGAATCAGAAGAAGCAGAAGAAGGAGAAGGAGAAGGTGAAGTCTGGAGGGTGATTCAGAAGAAGCAGAATAAGGAGAAGGAGAAGGTGATGTCTGGAGGGTGAATCAGAAGAAGCAGAAGAAGGAGAAGGAGAAGGTGAAGTCTGGAGGGTGAATCAGAAGAAGTAGAAGAAGGAGAAGGAGAAGGTGAAGTCTGGAGGGTGAATCAGAAGAAGTAGAAGATGGAGAAGGAGAAGGTGAAGTCAGGAGGGTGAATCAGAAGAAGTAGAAGAAGGAGAAGGAGAAGGTGAAGTCAGGAGGGTGAATCAGAAGAAGCAGAAGATGGAGAAGGAGAAGGTGAAGTCTGGAGGGTGAATCAGAAGAATCAGAAGAAGGAGAAGGAGAAGGTGAAGTCTGGAGGGTGAATCAGAAGAAGCAAAGGAAGGAGAAGGAGAAGGTGAAGTCTGGAGGGTGAATCAGAAGAAGCAGAATAAGGAGAAGGAGAAGTTGAAGTCTGGAGGGTGAATCAGAAGAAGCAGAATAAGGAGAAGGAGAAGGTGAAGTCTGGAGGGTGAATCAGAAGAAGCAGAAGAAGGAGAAGGAGAAGGTGAAGTCTGGAGGGTGAATCAGAAGAAGTAGAAGAAGGAGAAGGAGAAGGTGAAGTCTGGAGGGTGAAGCAGAAGAAGTAGAAGAAGGAGAAGGAGAAGGTGAAGTCAGGAGGGTGAATCAGAAGAAGTAGAAGAAGGAGAAGGAGAAGGTGAAGTCAGGAGGGTGAATCAGAAGAAGCAGAAGAAGGAGAAGGAGAAGGTGAAGTCTGGAGGGTGAATCAGAAGAATCAGAAGAAGGAGAAGGAGAAGGTGAAGTCTGGAGGGTGAATCAGAAGAAGCAGAAGAAAGAGAAGGAGAAGGTGAAGTCTGGAGGGTGAAGCAGAAGAAACAGAAGAAGGAGAAGGAGAAGGTGAAGACTGGAGGGTGAATCAGAAGAAGTAGAAGAAGGAGAAGGAGATGGTGAAGTCTGGAGGGTGAATCAGAAGAAGTAGAAGAAGGAGAAGGAGAAGGTGAAGTCTGGAGGGTGAATCAGAAGAAGCAGAAGAAGGAGAAGGAGAAGATGAAGTCTGGAGGGTGAATCAGAAGAAGTAGAAGAAGGAGAAGGAGAAGGTGAAGTCTGGAGGGTGAATCAGAAGTAGTAGAAGAAGGAGAAGGAGAAGGTGAAGTCTGGAGGGTGAATCAGAAGAAACAGAAGAAGGAGAAGGAGAAGGTGAAGTCTGGAGGGTGAATCAGAAGAAGTAGAAGAAGGAGAAGGAGAAGGTGTAGTCTGGAGGGTGAATCAGAAGAAGTAGACGAAGGAGAAGGAGAAGGTGAAGTCTGGAGGGTGAATCAGAAGAAGCAGAAGAAGGAGATGGAGAAGGTGAAGTCTGGAGGGTGAATCAGAAGAAGTAGAAGAAGGAGAAGGAGAAAGTGAAGTCTGGAGGGTGAATCAGAAGAAGTAGAAGAAGGAGAAGGAGAAGGTGAAGTCTGGAGGGTGAATCAGAAGAAGTAGAAGAAGGAGAAGGAGAAGGTGAAGTCTGGAGGGTGAAGCAGAAGAAGTAGAAGAAGGAGAAGGAGAAGGTGAAGTCAGGAGGGTGAATCAGAAGATGTAGAAGAAGGAGAAGGAGAAGGTGAAGTCAGGAGGGTGTATCAGAAGAAGCAGAAGAAGGAGAAGGAGAAGGTGAAGTCTGGAGGGTGAATCAGAAGAATCAGAAGAAGGAGAAGGAGAAGGTGAAGTCTGGAGGGTGAATCAGAAGAAGCAGAAGAAAGAGAAGGAGAAGGTGAAGTCTGGAGGGTGAATCAGAAGAAGTAGAAGAAGGAGAAGGAGAAGGTGAAGTCTGGAGGGTGAATCAGAAGAAGCAGAAGAAGGAGAAGGAGAAGGTGAAGTCTGGAGGGTGAATCAGAAGAAGCAGACGAAGGAGAAGGAGAAGGTGAAGTCTGGAGGGTGAATCAGAAGAAGCAGAAGAAGGAGATGGAGAAGGTGAAGTCTGGAGGGTGAATCAGAAGAAGTAGAAGAAGGAGAAGGTGAAGGTGAAGTCTGGAGTGTGAATCAGAAGAAGCAGAAGAAGGAGAAGGAGAAGGTGAAGTCTGGAGGGTGAATCAGAAGAAGCAGAAGAAGGAGAAGGAGAAGGTGAAGTCTGGAGGGTGATTCAGAAGAAGCAGAATAAGGAGAAGGAGAAGGTGAAGTCTGGAGGGTGAATCAGAAGAAGCAGAAGAAGGAGAAGGAGAAGGTGAAGTCTGGAGGGTGAATCAGAAGAAGTAGAAGAAGGAGAAGGAGAAGGTGAAGTCTGGAGGGTGAATCAGAAGAAGTAGAAGAAGGAGAAGGAGAAGGTGAAGTCTGGAGGGTGAATCAGAAGAAGTAGAAGAAGGAGAAGGAGAAGGTGAAGTCTGGAGGGTGAAGCAGAAGAAGTAGAAGAAGGAGAAGGAGAAGGTGAAGTCAGGAGGGTGAATCAGAAGATGTAGAAGAAGGAGAAGGAGAAGGTGAAGTCAGGAGGGTGAATCAGAAGAAGCAGAAGAAGGAGAAGGAGAAGGTGAAGTCTGGAGGGTGAATCAGAAGAAGTAGAAGAAGGAGAAGGAGAAGGTGAAGTCTGGAGGGTGAATCAGAAGAAGCAGAAGAAGGAGAAGGAGAAGGTGAAGTCTGGAGGGTGAATCAGAAGAAGCAGAAGAAGGAGAAGGAGAAGGTGAAGTCTGGAGGGTGAATCAGAAGAAGCAGAAGAAGGAGAAGGAGAAGGTGAAGTCTGGAGGGTGAATCAGAAGGAGTAGAAGAAGGAGAAGGAGAAGGTGAAGTCTGGAGGGTGAAGCAGAAGAAGTAGAAGAAGGAGAAGGAGAAGGTGAAGTCAGGAGGGTGAATCAGAAGAAGTAAAAGAAGGAGAAGGAGAAGGTGAAGTCAGGAGGGTGAATCAGAAGAAGCAGAAGAAGGAGATAGAGAAGGTGAAGTCTGGAGGGTGAATCAGAAGAATCAGAAGAAGCAGAAGGAGAAGGTGAAGTCTGGAGGTTGAATCAGAAGAAGTAGAAGAAGGAGAATGAGAAGGTGTAGTCTGGAGGGTGAATCAGAAGAAGTAGACGAAGGAGAAGGAGAAGGTGAAGTCTGGAGGGTGAATCAGAAGAAGCAGAAGAAGGAGATGGAGAAGGTGAAGTCTGGAGGGTGAATCAGAAGAAGTAGAAGAAGGAGAAGGAGAAGGTCAAGTCTGGAGGGTGAATCAGAAGAAGCAGAAGAAGGAGAAGGAGAAGGTGAAGTCTGGAGGGTGATTCAGAAGAAGCAGAATAAGGAGAAGGAGAAGGTGATGTCTGGAGGGTGAATCAGAAGAAGCAGAAGAAGGAGAAGGAGAAGGTGAAGTCTGGAGGGTGAATCAGAAGAAGTAGAAGAAGGAGAAGGAGAAGGTGAAGTCTGGAGGGTGAATCAGAAGAAGTAGAAGAAGGAGAAGGAGAAGGTGAAGTCTGGAGGGTGAATCAGAAGAAGTAGAAGAAGGAGAAGGAGAAGGTGAAGTCTGGAGGGGGAAGCAGAAGAAGTAGAAGAAGGAGAAGGTGAAGGTGAATTCAGGAGGGTGAATCAGAAGATGTAGAAGAAGGAGAAGGAGAAGGTGAAGTCAGGAGGGTGAATCAGAAGAAGCAGAAGAAGGAGAAGGAGAAGGTGAAGTCTGGAGGGTGAATCAGAAGAATCAGAAGAAGGAGAAGGAGAAGGTGAAGTCTGGAGGGTGAATCAGAAGAAGTAGAAGAAGGAGAAGGAGAAGGTGAAGTCTGGAGGGTGAATCAGAAGAAGCAGAAGAAGGAGAAGGAGAAGGTGAAGTCTGGAGGGTGAATCAGAAGAAGTAGACGAAGGAGAAGGAGAAGGTGAAGTCTGGAGGGTGAATCAGAAGAAGCAGAAGAAGGAGATGGAGAAGGTGAAGTCTGGAGGGTGAATCAGAAGAAGTAGAAGAAGGAGAAGGTGAAGGTGAAGTCTGGAGGGTGAATCAGAAGAAGCAGAAGAAGGAGAAGGAGAAGTTGAAGTCTGGAGGGTGAATCAGAAGAAGCAGAAGAAGGAGAAGTAGAAGGTGAAGTCTGGAGGGTGATTCAGAAGAAGCAGAATAAGGAGAAGGAGAAGGTGAAGTCTGGAGGGTGAATCAGAAGAAGCAGAAGAAGGTGAAGTAGAAGGTGAAGTCTGGAGGGTGAATCAGAAGAAGTAGAAGAAGGAGAAGGAGAAGGTGAAGTCTGGAGGGTGAATCAGAAGAAGTAGAAGAAGGAGAAGGAGAAGGTGAAGTCTGGAGGGTGAATCAGAAGAAGTAGAAGAAGGAGAAGGAGAAGGTGAAGTCTGGAGGGTGAAGCAGAAGAAGTAGAAGAAGGAGAAGGAGAAGGTGAAGTCAGGAGGGTGAATCAGAAGATGTAGAAGAAGGAGAAGGAGAAGGTGAAGTCAGGAGGGTGAATCAGAAGAAGCAGAAGAAGGAGAAGGAGAAGGTGAAGTCTGGAGGGTGAATCAGAAGAAGTAGAAGAAGGAGAAGGAGAAGGTGAAGTCTGGAGGGTGAATCAGAAGAAGCAGAAGAAGGAGAAGGAGAAGGTGAAGTCTGGAGGGTGAATCAGAAGAAGCAGAAGAAGGAGAAGGAGAAGGTGAAGTCTGGAGGGTGAATCAGAAGAAGCAGAAGAAGGAGAAGGAGAAGGTGAAGTCTGGAGGGTGAATCAGAAGAAGCAGAATAAGGAGAAGGAGAAGGTGAAGTCTGGAGGGTGAATCAGAAGAAGCAGAAGAAGGAGAAGGAGAAGGTGAAGTCTGGAGGGTGAATCAGAAGAAGTAGAAGAAGGAGAAGGAGAAGGTGAAGTCTGGAGGGTGAAGCTGAAGAAGTAGAAGAAGGAGAAGGAGAAGGTGAAGTCAGGAGGGTGAATCAGAAGAAGTAGAAGAAGGAGAAGGAGAAGGTGAAGTCAGGAGGGTGAATCAGAAGAAGCAGAAGAAGGAGATAGAGAAGGTGAAGTCTGGAGGGTGAATCAGAAGAATCAGAAGAAGGAGAAGGAGAAGGTGAAGTCTGGACGGTGAAGCAGAAGAAGCAGAAGAAAGAGAAGGAGAAGGTGAAGTCTGGAGGGTGAAGCAGAAGAAACAGAAGAAGGAGAAGGAGAAGGTGAAGACTGGAGGGTGAATCAGAAGAAGTAGAAGAAGGAGAAGGAGAAGGTGAAGTCTGGAGGGTGAATCAGAAGAAGTAGAAGAAGGAGAAGGAGAAGGTGAAGTCTGGAGGGTGAATCAGAAGAAGCAGAAGAAGGAGAAGGAGAAGGTGAAGTCTGGAGGGTGAATCAGAAGAAGCAGAAGAAGGAGCAGGAGAAGGTGAAGTCTGGAGGGTGAATCAGAAGAAGCAGAAGAAGGAGAAGGAGAAGGTGAAGTCTGGAGGGTGAATCAGAAGAAGCAGAAGAAGGAGAAGGAGAAGGTGAAGTCAGGAGGGTGAATCAGAAGAAGCAGAAGAAGGAGAAGGAGCAGGTGAAGTCAGGGGGGTGTAGCAGAAGAAGTAGAAGAAGGAGAAGGAGAAGGTGAAGTCAGGACGGTGAAGCAGAAGAAGCAGAAGAAGGAGAAGGAGAAGGTGAAGCCTGGAGGGCGCAGCAGAAGAAGCAGAAGAAGGAGAAGGAGAAGGTGAAGTCTGGAGTGTGAAGCAGAAGAAGCAGAAGAAGGAGAAGGAGAAGGTGAAGTCTGGAGGGCGCAGCAGAAGAAGGAGAAGAAGGAGAATGAGAAGGTGAAGTCTGGAGGGTGAATCAGAAGAAGCAGAAGAAGGAGAAGGAGAAGGTGAAATCTGGAGGGTGAATCAGAAGAAGTAGAAGAAGGAGAAGGAGAAGGTGAAGTCTGGAGGGTGAAGCAGAAGAAGTAGAAGAAGGAGAAGGAGAAGGTGAAGTCTGGAGGGTGAATCAGAAGAAGTAGAAGAAGGAGAAGGAGAAGGTGAAGTCAGGAGGGTGAAACAGAAGAAGCAGAAGAAGGAGAAGGAGAAGGTGAAGTCTGGAGGGTGAATCAGAAGAATCAGAAGAAGGAGAAGGAGAAGGTGAAGTCTGGAGGGTGAATCAGAAGAAGCAGAAGAAAGAGAAGGAGAAGTTGAAGTCTGGAGGGTGAAGCAGAAGAAACAGAAGAAGGAGAAGGAGAAGGTGAAGACTGGAGGGTGAATCAGAAGAAGTAGAAGAAGGAGAAGGAGAAGGTGAAGTCTGGAGGGTGAATCAGAAGAAGTAGAAGAAGGAGAAGGAGAAGTTGAAGTCTGGAGGGTGAATCAGAAGAAGCAGAAGAAGGAGAAGGAGAAGGTGAAGTCTGGAGGGTGAATCAGAAGAAGCAGAAGAAGGAGAAGGAGAAGATGAAGTCCGGAGGGTGAATCAGAAGAAGTAGAAGAAGGAGAAGGAGAAGGTGAAGTCTGGAGGGTGAATCAGAAGAAGTAGAAGAAGGAGAAGGAGAAGATGAAGTCTGGAGGGTGAATCAGAAGAAACAGAAGAAGGAGAAGGAGAAGGTGAAGTCTGGAGGGTGAATCAGAAGAAGTAGAAGAAGGAGAAGGAGAAGGTGTCGTCTGGAGGGTGAATCAGAAGAAGTAGACGAAGGAGAAGGAGAAGGTGAAGTCTGGAGGGTGAATCAGAAGAAGCAGAAGAAGGAGAAGGAGAAGGTTAAGTCTGGAGGGTGAATCAGAAGAAGTAGAAGAAGGAGAAGGAGAAGGTGAAGTCTGGAGGGTGAATCAGAAGAAGCAGAAGAAGGAGAAGGAGAAGGTGAAGTCTGGAGGGTGAATCAGAAGAAGCAGAAGAAGGAGAAGGAGAAGGTGAAGTCTGGAGGTGAATCAGAAGAAGCAGAATAAGGAGAAGGAGAAGGTGAAGTCTGGAGGGTGAATCAGAAGAAGCAGAAGAAGGAGAAGGAGAAGGTGAAGTCTGGAGGGTGAATCAGAAGAAGTAGAAGAAGGAGAAGGAGAAGATGAAGTCTGGAGGGTGAATCAGAAGAAGTAGAAGAAGGAGAAGGAGAAGGTGAAGTCTGGAGGGTGAATCAGAAGAAGGAGAAGAAGGAGAAGGAAAAGATGAAGTCTGGAGGGTGAATCAGAAGAAACAGAAGAAGGAGAAGGAGAAGGTGAAGTCTGGAGGGTGAATCAGAAGAAGTAGAAGAAGGAGAAGGTGAAGGTGTAGTCTGGAGGGTGTATCAGAAGAAGTAGACGAAGGAGAAGGAGAAGGTGAAATCTGGAGGGTGAATCAGAAGAAGCAGAAGAAGGAGAAGGAGAAGGTGAAGTCTGGAGGGTGAATCAGAAGAAGTAGAAGAAGGAGAAGGAGAAGGTGAAGTCTGGAGGGTGAATCAGAAGAAGCAGAATAAGGAGAAGGAGAAGGTGAAGTCTGGAGGGTGAATCAGAAGAAGCAGAAGAAGGAGAAGGAGAAGGTGAAGTCTGGAGGGTGAATCAGAAGAAGTAGAAGAAGGAGAAATAGAAGATGAAGTCCGGAGGGTGAATCAGAAGAAGTAGAAGAAGGAGAAGGAGAAGGTGAAGTCTGGAGGGTGAATCAGAAGAAGTAGAAGAAGGAGAAGGAGAAGATGAAGTCTGGAGGGTGAATCAGAAGAAACAGAAGAATGAGAAGGAGAAGGTGAAGTCTGGAGTGTGAATCAGAAGAAGTAGAAGAAGGAGAAGGAGAAGGTGTAGTCTGGAGGGTGAATCAGAAGAAGGAGACGAAGGAGAAGGAGAAGGTGAAGTCTGGAGGGTGAATCAGAAGAAGCAGAAGAAGGAGAAGGAGAAGGTGAAGTCTGGAGGGTGAATCAGAAGAAGTAGAAGAAGGAGAAGGAGAAGGTGAAGTCTGGAGGGTGAATCAGAAGAAGCAGAAGAAGGAGAAGGAGAAGGTGAAGTCTGGAGGGTGAATCAGAAGAAGCAGAAGAAGGAGAAGGAGAAGGTGAAGTCTGGAGGGTGAATCAGAAGAAGCAAAGGAAGGAGAAGGAGAAGGTGAAGTCTGGAGGGTGAATCAGAAGAAGCAGAATAAGGAGAAGGAGAAGTTGAAGTCTGGAGGGTGAATCAGAAGAAGCAGAATAAGGAGAAGGAGAAGGTGAAGTCTGGAGGGTGAATCAGAAGAAGCAGAAGAAGGAGAAGGAGAAGGTGAAGTCTGGAGGGTGAATCAGAAGAAGTAGAAGAAGGAGAAGGAGAAGGTGAAGTCTGGAGGGTGAAGCAGAAGAAGTAGAAGAAGGAGAAGGAGAAGGTGAAGTCAGGAGGGTGAATCAGAAGAAGTAGAAGAAGGAGAAGGAGAAGGTGAAGTCAGGAGGGTGAATCAGAAGAAGCAGAAGAAGGAGAAGGAGAAGGTGAAGTCTGGAGGGTGAATCAGAAGAATCAGAAGAAGGAGAAGGAGAAGGTGAAGTCTGGAGGGTGAATCAGAAGAAGCAGAAGAAAGAGAAGGAGAAGGTGAAGTCTGGAGGGTGAAGCAGAAGAAACAGAAGAAGGAGAAGGAGAAGGTGAAGACTGGAGGGTGAATCAGAAGAAGTAGAAGAAGGAGAAGGAGAAGGTGAAGTCTGGAGGGTGAATCAGAAGAAGTAGAAGAAGGAGAAGGAGAAGGTGAAGTCTGGAGGGTGAATCAGAAGAAGCAGAAGAAGGAGAAGGAGAAGATGAAGTCTGGAGGGTGAATCAGAAGAAGTAGAAGAAGGAGAAGGAGAAGGTGAAGTCTGGAGGGTGAATCAGAAGTAGTAGAAGAAGGAGAAGGAGAAGGTGAAGTCTGGAGGGTGAATCAGAAGAAACAGAAGAAGGAGAAGGAGAAGGTGAAGTCTGGAGGGTGAATCAGAAGAAGTAGAAGAAGGAGAAGGAGAAGGTGTAGTCTGGAGGGTGAATCAGAAGAAGTAGACGAAGGAGAAGGAGAAGGTGAAGTCTGGAGGGTGAATCAGAAGAAGCAGAAGAAGGAGATGGAGAAGGTGAAGTCTGGAGGGTGAATCAGAAGAAGTAGAAGAAGGAGAAGGAGAAAGTGAAGTCTGGAGGGTGAATCAGAAGAAGTAGAAGAAGGAGAAGGAGAAGGTGAAGTCTGGAGGGTGAATCAGAAGAAGTAGAAGAAGGAGAAGGAGAAGGTGAAGTCTGGAGGGTGAAGCAGAAGAAGTAGAAGAAGGAGAAGGAGAAGGTGAAGTCAGGAGGGTGAATCAGAAGATGTAGAAGAAGGAGAAGGAGAAGGTGAAGTCAGGAGGGTGAATCAGAAGAAGCAGAAGAAGGAGAAGGAGAAGGTGAAGTCTGGAGGGTGAATCAGAAGAAACAGAAGAAGGAGATGGAGAAGGTGAAGTCTGGAGGGTGAATCAGAAGAAGCAGAAGAAAGAGAAGGAGAAGGTGAAGTCTGGAGGGTGAATCAGAAGAAGTAGAAGAAGGAGAAGGAGAAGGTGAAGTCTGGAGGGTGAATCAGAAGAAGCAGAAGAAGGAGAAGGAGAAGGTGAAGTCTGGAGGGTGAATCAGAAGAAGCAGAAGAAGGAGAAGGAGAAGGTGAAGTCTGGAGGGTGAATCAGAAGAAGTAGAAGAAGGAGAAATAGAAGATGAAGTTTGGAGGGTGAATCAGAAGAAGTAGAAGAAGGAGAAGGAGAAGGTGAAGTCTGGAGGGTGAATCAGAAGAAGTAGAAGAAGGAGAAGGAGAAGATGAAGTCTGGAGGGTGAATCAGAAGAAACAGAAGAATGAGAAGGAGAAGGTGAAGTCTGGAGTGTGAATCAGAAGAAGTAGAAGAAGGAGAAGGAGAAGGTGTAGTCTGGAGGGTGAATCAGAAGAAGGAGACGAAGGAGAAGGAGAAGGTGAAGTCTGGAGGGTGAATCAGAAGAAGCAGAAGAAGGAGAAGGAGAAGGTGAAGTCTGGAGGGTGAATCAGAAGAAGTAGAAGAAGGAGAAGGAGAAGGTGAAGTCTGGAGGGTGAATCAGAAGAAGCAGAAGAAGGAGAAGGAGAAGGTGAAGTCTGGAGGGTGAATCAGAAGAAGCAGAAGAAGGAGAAGGAGAAGGTGAAGTCTGGAGGGTGAATCAGAAGAAGCAAAGGAAGGAGAAGGAGAAGGTGAAGTCTGGAGGGTGAATCAGAAGAAGCAGAATAAGGAGAAGGAGAAGTTGAAGTCTGGAGGGTGAATCAGAAGAAGCAGAATAAGGAGAAGGAGAAGGTGAAGTCTGGAGGGTGAATCAGAAGAAGCAGAAGAAGGAGAAGGAGAAGGTGAAGTCTGGAGGGTGAATCAGAAGAAGTAGAAGAAGGAGAAGGAGAAGGTGAAGTCTGGAGGGTGAAGCAGAAGAAGTAGAAGAAGGAGAAGGAGAAGGTGAAGTCAGGAGGGTGAATCAGAAGAAGTAGAAGAAGGAGAAGGAGAAGGTGAAGTCAGGAGGGTGAATCAGAAGAAGCAGAAGAAGGAGAAGGAGAAGGTGAAGTCTGGAGGGTGAATCAGAAGAATCAGAAGAAGGAGAAGGAGAAGGTGAAGTCTGGAGGGTGAATCAGAAGAAGCAGAAGAAAGAGAAGGAGAAGGTGAAGTCTGGAGGGTGAAGCAGAAGAAACAGAAGAAGGAGAAGGAGAAGGTGAAGACTGGAGGGTGAATCAGAAGAAGTAGAAGAAGGAGAAGGAGAAGGTGAAGTCTGGAGGGTGAATCAGAAGAAGTAGAAGAAGGAGAAGAGAAGGTGAAGTCTGGAGGGTGAATCAGAAGAAGCAGAAGAAGGAGAAGGAGAAGATGAAGTCTGGAGGGTGAATCAGAAGAAGTAGAAGAAGGAGAAGGAGAAGGTGAAGTCTGGAGGGTGAATCAGAAGTAGTAGAAGAAGGAGAAGGAGAAGGTGAAGTCTGGAGGGTGAATCAGAAGAAACAGAAGAAGGAGAAGGAGAAGGTGAAGTCTGGAGGGTGAATCAGAAGAAGTAGAAGAAGGAGAAGGAGAAGGTGTAGTCTGGAGGGTGAATCAGAAGAAGTAGACGAAGGAGAAGGAGAAGGTGAAGTCTGGAGGGTGAATCAGAAGAAGCAGAAGAAGGAGATGGAGAAGGTGAAGTCTGGAGGGTGAATCAGAAGAAGTAGAAGAAGGAGAAGGAGAAAGTGAAGTCTGGAGGGTGAATCAGAAGAAGTAGAAGAAGGAGAAGGAGAAGGTGAAGTCTGGAGGGTGAATCAGAAGAAGTAGAAGAAGGAGAAGGAGAAGGTGAAGTCTGGAGGGTGAAGCAGAAGAAGTAGAAGAAGGAGAAGGAGAAGGTGAAGTCAGGAGGGTGAATCAGAAGATGTAGAAGAAGGAGAAGGAGAAGGTGAAGTCAGGAGGGTGAATCAGAAGAAGCAGAAGAAGGAGAAGGAGAAGGTGAAGTCTGGAGGGTGAATCAGAAGAAACAGAAGAAGGAGAAGGAGAAGGTGAAGTCTGGAGGGTGAATCAGAAGAAGCAGAAGAAAGAGAAGGAGAAGGTGAAGTCTGGAGGGTGAATCAGAAGAAGTAGAAGAAGGAGAAGGAGAAGGTGAAGTCTGGAGGGTGAATCAGAAGAAGCAGAAGAAGGAGAAGGAGAAGGTGAAGTCTGTAGGGTGAATCAGAAGAAGCAGACGAAGGAGAAGGAGAAGGTGAAGTCTGGAGGGTGAATCAGAAGAAGCAGAAGAAGGAGATGGAGAAGGTGAAGTCTGGAGGGTGAATCAGAAGAAGTAGAAGAAGGAGAAGGTGAAGGTGAAGTCTGGAGTGTGAATCAGAAGAAGCAGAAGAAGGAGAAGGAGAAGGTGAAGTCTGGAGGGTGAATCAGAAGAAGCAGAAGAAGGAGAAGGAGAAGGTGAAGTCTGGAGGGTGATTCAGAAGAAGCAGAATAAGGAGAAGGAGAAGGTGAAGTCTGGAGGGTGAATCAGAAGAAGCAGAAGAAGGAGAAGGAGAAGGTGAAGTCTGGAGGGTGAATCAGAAGAAGTAGAAGAAGGAGAAGGAGAAGGTGAAGTCTGGAGGGTGAATCAGAAGAAGTAGAAGAAGGAGAAGGAGAAGGTGAAGTCTGGAGGGTGAATCAGAAGAAGTAGAAGAAGGAGAAGGAGAAGGTGAAGTCTGGAGGGTGAAGCAGAAGAAGTAGAAGAAGGAGAAGGAGAAGGTGAAGTCAGGAGGGTGAATCAGAAGATGTAGAAGAAGGAGAAGGAGAAGGTGAAGTCAGGAGGGTGAATCAGAAGAAGCAGAAGAAGGAGAAGGAGAAGGTGAAGTCTGGAGGGTGAATCAGAAGAAGTAGAAGAAGGAGAAGGAGAAGGTGAAGTCTGGAGGGTGAATCAGAAGAAGCAGAAGAAGGAGAAGGAGAAGGTGAAGTCTGGAGGGTGAATCAGAAGAAGCAGAAGAAGGAGAAGGAGAAGGTGAAGTCTGGAGGGTGAATCAGAAGAAGCAGAAGAAGGAGAAGGAGAAGGTGAAGTCTGGAGGGTGAATCAGAAGAAGCAGAATAAGGAGAAGGAGAAGGTGAAGTCTGGAGGGTGAATCAGAAGAAGCAGAAGAAGGAGAAGGAGAAGGTGAAGTCTGGAGGGTGAATCAGAAGAAGTAGAAGAAGGAGATAGAGAAGGTGAAGTCTGGAGGGTGAATCAGAAGAATCAGAAGAAGGAGAAGGAGAAGGTGAAGTCTGGAGGGTGAAGCAGAAGAAGCAGAAGAAAGAGAAGGAGAAGGTGAAGTCTGGAGGGTGAAGCAGAAGAAACAGAAGAAGGAGAAGGAGAAGGTGAAGACTGGAGGGTGAATCAGAAGAAGTAGAAGAAGGAGAAGGAGAAGGTGAAGTCTGGAGGGTGAATCAGAAGAAGTAGAAGAAGGAGAAGGAGAAGGTAAAGTCTGGAGGGTGAATCAGAAGAAGCAGAAGAAGGAGAAGGAGAAGATGAAGTCTGGAGGGTGAATCAGAAGAAGTAGAAGAAGGAGAAGGAGAAGGTGAGGTCTGGAGGGTGAATCAGAAGAAGCAGAAGAAGGAGAAGGAGAAGGTGAAGTCTGGAGGGTGAATCAGAAGAAGCAGAAGAAGGAGAAGGAGAAGTTGAAGTCTGGAGGGTGAATCAGAAGAAGCAGAAGAAGGAGAAGGAGAAGGTGAAGTCAGGAGGGTGAATCAGAAGAAGCAGAAGAAGGAGAAGGAGAAGGTGAAGTTAGGAGGGTGAATCAGAAGAAGCAGAAGAAGGAGAAGGAGCAGGTGAAGTCAGGGGGGTGTAGCAGAAGAAGTAGAAGAAGGAGAAGGAGAAGGTGAAGTCAGGACGGTGAAGCAGAAGAAGCAGAAGAAGGAGAAGGAGAAGGTGAAGCCTGGAGGGCGCAGCAGAAGAAGCAGAAGAAGGAGAAGGAGAAGGTGAAGTCTGGAGTGTGAAGCAGAAGAAGCAGAAGAAGGAGAAGGAGAAGGTGAAGTCTGGAGGGCGCAGCAGAAGAAGCAGAAGAAGGAGAATGAGAAGGTGAAGTCTGGAGGGTGAATCAGAAGAAGCAGAAGAAGGAGAAGGAGAAGGTGAAGTCTGGAGGGTGAATCAGAAGAAGTAGAAGAAGGAGAAGGAGAAGGTGAAGTCTGGAGGGTGAAGCAGAAGAAGTAGAAGAAGGAGAAGGAGAAGGTGAAGTCAGGAGGGTGAATCAGAAGAAGTAGAAGAAGGAGAAGGAGAAGGTGAAGTCTGGAGGGTGAAGCAGAAGAAGTAGAAGAAGGAGAAGGAGAAGGTGAAGTCAGGAGGGTGAATCAGAAGATGTAGAAGAAGGAGAAGGAGAAGGTGAAGTCAGGAGGGTGAATCAGAAGAAGCAGAAGAAGGAGAAGGAGAAGGTGAAGTCTGGAGGGTGAATCAGAAGAAGTAGAAGAAGGAGAAGGAGAAGGTGAAGTCTGGAGGGTGAATCAGAAGAAGCAGAAGAAGGAGAAGGAGAAGGTGAAGTCTGGAGGGTGAATCAGAAGAAGCAGAAGAAGGAGAAGGAGAAGGTGAAGTCTGGAGGGTGAATCAGAAGAAGCAGAAGAAGGAGAAGGAGAAGGTGAAGTCTGGAGGGTGAATCAGAAGAAGCAGAATAAGGAGAAGGAGAAGGTGAAGTCTGGAGGGTGAATCAGAAGAAGCAGAAGAAGGAGAAGGAGAAGGTGAAGTCTGGAGGGTGAATCAGAAGAAGTAGAAGAAGGAGATAGAGAAGGTGAAGTCTGGAGGGTGAATCAGAAGAATCAGAAGAAGGAGAAGGAGAAGGTGAAGTCTGGAGGGTGAAGCAGAAGAAGCAGAAGAAAGAGAAGGAGAAGGTGAAGTCTGGAGGGTGAAGCAGAAGAAACAGAAGAAGGAGAAGGAGAAGGTGAAGACTGGAGGGTGAATCAGAAGAAGTAGAAGAAGGAGAAGGAGAAGGTGAAGTCTGGAGGGTGAATCAGAAGAAGTAGAAGAAGGAGAAGGAGAAGGTAAAGTCTGGAGGGTGAATCAGAAGAAGCAGAAGAAGGAGAAGGAGAAGATGAAGTCTGGAGGGTGAATCAGAAGAAGTAGAAGAAGGAGAAGGAGAAGGTGAGGTCTGGAGGGTGAATCAGAAGAAGCAGAAGAAGGAGAAGGAGAAGGTGAAGTCTGGAGGGTGAATCAGAAGAAGCAGAAGAAGGAGAAGGAGAAGTTGAAGTCTGGAGGGTGAATCAGAAGAAGCAGAAGAAGGAGAAGGAGAAGGTGAAGTCAGGACGGTGAAGCAGAAGAAGCAGAAGAAGGAGAAGGAGAAGGTGAAGCCTGGAGGGCGCAGCAGAAGAAGCAGAAGAAGGAGAAGGAGAAGGTGAAGTCTGGAGTGTGAAGCAGAAGAAGCAGAAGAAGGAGAAGGAGAAGGTGAAGTCTGGAGGGCGCAGCAGAAGAAGCAGAAGAAGGAGAATGAGAAGGTGAAGTCTGGAGGGTGAATCAGAAGAAGCAGAAGAAGGAGAAGGAGAAGGTGAAGTCTGGAGGGTGAATCAGAAGAAGTAGAAGAAGGAGAAGGAGAAGGTGAAGTCTGGAGGGTGAAGCAGAAGAAGTAGAAGAAGGAGAAGGAGAAGGTGAAGTCAGGAGGGTGAATCAGAAGAAGTAGAAGAAGGAGAAGGAGAAGGTGAAGTCAGGAGGTTGAATCAGAAGAAGCAGAAGAAGGAGAAGGAGAATGTGAAGTCTGGAGGGTGAATCAGAAGAAGTAGAAGAAGGAGAAGGAGAAGGTGAAGTCTGGAGGGTGAATCAGAAGAAGCAGAAGAAGGAGAAGGAGAAGGTGAAGTCTGGAGGGTGAATCAGAAGAAGCAGAAGAAGGAGAAGGAGAAGGTGAAGTCTGGAGGGTGAATCAGAAGAAGCAGAAGAAGGAGAAGGAGAAGGTGAAGTCTGGAGGGTGAATCAGAAGAAGCAGAATAAGGAGAAGGAGAAGGTGAAGTCTGGAGGGTGAATCAGAAGAAGCAGAAGAAGGAGAAGGAGAAGGTGAAGTCTGGAGGGTGAATCAGAAGAAGTAGAAGAAGGAGAAGGAGAAGGTGAAGTCTGGAGGGTGAAGCAGAAGAAGTAGAAGAAGGAGAAGGAGAAGGTGAAGTCAGGAGGGTGAATCAGAAGAAGTAGAAGAAGGAGAAGGAGAAGGTGAAGTCAGGAGGGTGAATCAGAAGAAGCAGAAGAAGGAGATAGAGAAGGTGAAGTCTGGAGGGTGAATCAGAAGAATCAGAAGTAGGAGAAGGAGAAGGTGAAGTCTGGAGGGTGAAGCAGTAGAAGCAGAAGAAAGAGAAGGAGAAGGTGAAGTCTGGAGGGTGAAGCAGAAGAAACAGAAGAAGGAGAAGGAGAAGGTGAAGACTGGAGGGTGAATCAGAAGAAGTCGAAGAAGGAGAAGGAGAAGGTGAAGTCTGGAGGGTGAATCAGAAGAAGTAGAAGAAGGAGAAGGAGAAGGTGAAGTCTGGAGGGTGAATCAGAAGAAGCAGAAGAAGGAGAAGGAGAAGGTGAAGTCTGGAGGGTGAATCAGAAGAAGCAGAAGAAGGAGAAGGAGAAGATGACGTCTGGAGGGTGAATCAGAAGAAGTAGAAGAAGGAGAAGGAGAAGGTGAGGTCTGGAGGGTGAATCAGAAGAAGCAGAAGAAGGAGAAGGAGGAGGTGAAGTCTGGAGGGTGAATCAGAAGAAGCAGAAGAAGGAGAAGGAGAAGGTGAAGTCTGGAGGGTGAATCAGAAGAAGCAGAAGAAGGAGAAGGAGAAGGTGAAGTCAGGAGGGTGAATCAGAAGAAGCAGAAGAAGGAGAAGGAGAAGGTGAATTTAGGAGGGTGAATCAGAAGAAGCAGAAAAAGGAGAAGGAGCAGGTGAAGTCAAGGGGGTGTAGCAGAAGAAGTAGAAGAAGGAGAAGGAGAAGGTGAAGTCAGGACGGTGAAGCAGAAGAAGCAGAAGAAGGAGAAGGAGAAGGTGAAGCCTGGAGGGCGCAGCAGAAGAAGCAGAAGAAGGAGAAGGAGAAGGTGAAGTCTGGAGTGTGAAGCAGAAGAAGCAGAAGAAGGAGAAGGAGAAGGTGAAGTCTGGAGGGCGCAGCAGAAGAAGCAGAAGAAGGAGAATGAGAAGGTGAAGTCTGGAGGGTGAATCAGAAGAAGCAGAAGAAGGAGAAGGAGAAGGTGAAGTCTGGAGGGTGAATCAGAAGAAGTAGAAGAAGGAGAAGGAGAAGGTGAAGTCTGGAGGGTGAAGCAGAAGAAGTAGAAGAAGGAGAAGGATAAGGTGAAGTCAGGAGGGTGAATCAGAAGAAGTAGAAGAAGGAGAAGGAGAAGTTGAAGTCAGGAGGGTGAATCAGAAGAAGCAGAAGATGGAGAAGGAGAAGGTGAAGTCTGGAGGGTGAAGCAGAAGAAACGGAAAAAGGAGAAGGAGAAGGTGAAGACTGGAGGGTGAATCAGAAGAAGTAGAAGAAGGAGAAGGAGAAGGTGAAGTCTGGAGGGTGAATCAGAAGAAGTGGAAGAAGGAGAAGGAGAAGTTGAAGTCTGGAGGGTGAATCAGAAGAAGCAGAAGAAGGAGAAGGAGAAGGTGAAGTCTGGAGGGTGAATCAGAAGAAGCAGAAGAAGGAGAAGGAGAAGATGAAGTCTGGAGGGTGAATCAGAAGAAGTAGAAGAAGGAGAAGGAGAAGGTGATATCTGGAGGGTGAATCAGAAGAAGTAGAAGAAGGAGAAGGAGAAGGTGAAGTCTGGAGGGTCAATCAGAAGAAACAGAAGAAGGAGAAGGAGAAGGTGAAGTCTGGAGGGTGAATCAGAAGAAGTAGAAGAAGGAGAAGGAGAAGGTGTAGTCTGGAGGGTGAATCAGAAGAAGTAGACGAAGGAGAAGGAGAAGGTCAAGTCTGGAGGGTGAATCAGAAGAAGCAGAAGAAGGAGAAGGAGAAGGTGAAGTCTGGAGGGTGAATCAGAAGAAGTAGAAGAAGGAGAAGGAGAAGGTGAAGTCTGGAGGTTGAATCAGAAGAAGCAGAAGAAGGAGAAGGAGAAGGTGAAGTCTGGAGGGTGAATCAGAAGAAGCAGAAGAAGGAGAAGGTGAAGGTGAAGTCTGGAGGGTGAATCAGAAGAAGCAGAATAAGGAGAAGGAGAAGGTGAAGTCTGGAGGGTGAATCAGAAGAAGCAGAAGAAGGAGAAGGAGAAGGTGAAGTCTGGAGGGTGAATCAGAAGAAGTAGAAGAAGGAGAAGGAGAAGGTGAAGTCTGGAGGGTGAATCAGAAGAAGTGTAAGAAGGAGAAGGAGAAGGTAAAGTCTGGAGGGTGAATCAGAAGAAGTAGAAGAAGGACAAGGAGAAGGTGAAGTCTGGAGGGTGAAGCAGAAGAAGTAGATGAAGGAGAAGGAGAAGGTGAAGTCAGGAGGGTGAATCAGAAGAAGTAGAAGAAGGAGAAGGAGAAGGTGAGTTCTGGAGGGTGAATCAGAAGAAGCAGAAGAAGGAGAAGGAGAAGGTGAAGTCTGGAGGGTGAATCAGAAGAATCAGAAGAAGGAGAAGGAGAAGGTGAAGTCTGGAGGGTGAATCAGAAGAAGCAGAAGAAAGAGAAGGAGAAGGTGAAGTCTGGAGGGTGAAGCAGAAGAAACAGAAGAAGGAGAAGGAGAAGGTGTAGACTGGAGAGTGAATCAGAAGAAGTAGAAGAAGGAGAAGGAGAAGGTGAAGTCTGGAGGGTGAATCAGAAGAAGTAGAAGAAGGAGAAGGAGAAGGTGAAGGCTGGAGGGTGAATCAGAAGAAGCAGAAGAAGGAGAAGGAGAAGGTGAAGTCTGGAGGGTGAATCAGAAGAAGGAGAAGAAGGAGAAGGAGAAGATGAAGTCTGGAGGGTGAATCAGAAGAAGTAGAAGAAGGAGAAGGAGAAGGTGAAGTCTGGAGGCTGAATCAGAAGAAGTAGAAGAAGGAGAAGGAGAAGGTGAAGTCTGGAGGGTGAATCAGAAGAAGCAGAAGAAGGAGAAGGAGAAGGGGAAGTCTGGAGGGTGAATCAGAAGAAGCAGAAGAAGGAGAAGGAGAAGGTGAAGTCAGGAGGGTGAATCAGAAGAAGCAGAAGAAGGAGAAGGAGAAGGTGAATTTAGGAGGGTGAATCAGAAGAAGCAGAAGAAGGAGAAGGAGCAGGTGAAGTCAGGGGGGTGTAGCAGAAGAAGTAGAAGAAGGAGAAGGAGAAGGTGAAGTCAGGACGGTGAAGCAGAAGAAGCAGAAGAAGGAGAAGGAGAAGGTGAAGCCTGGAGGGCGCAGCAGAAGAAGCAGAAGAAGGAGAAGGAGAAGGTGAAGTCTGGAGTGTGAAGCAGAAGAAGCAGAAGAAGGAGAAGGAGAAGGTGAAGTCTGGAGGGCGCAGCAGAAGAAGCAGAAGAAGGAGAATGAGAAGGTGAAGTCTGGAGGGTGAATCAGAAGAAGCAGAAGAAGGAGAAGGAGAAGGTGAAGTCTGGAGGGTGAATCAGAAGAAGTAGAAGAAGGAGAAGGAGAAGGTGAAGTCTGGAGGGTGAAGCAGAAGAAGTAGAAGAAGGAGAAGGAGAAGGTGAAGTCAGGAGGGTGAATCAGAAGAAGTAGAAGAAGGAGAAGGAGAAGGTGAAGTCAGGAGGGTGAATCAGAAGAAGCAGATGAAGGAGAAGGAGAAGGTGAAGTCTGGAGGGTGAATCAGAAGAATCAGAAGAAGGAGAAGGAGGAGGTGAAGTCTGGAGGGTGAATCAGAAGAAGCAGAAGAAAGAGAAGGAGAAGGTGAAGTCTGGAGGGTGAAGCAGAAGAAACAAAAAAAGGAGAAGGAGAAGGTGAAGACTGGAGGGTGAATCAGAAGAAGTAGAAGAAGGAGAAGGAGAAGGTGAAGTCTGGAGGGTGGATCAGAAGAAGTGGAAGAAGGAGAAGGAGAAGTTGAAGTCTGGAGGGTGAATCAGAAGAAGCAGAAGAAGGAGAAGGAGAAGGTGAAGTCTGGAGGGTGAATCAGAAGAAGCAGAAGAAGGAGAAGGAGAAGGTGAAGTCTGGAGGGTGAATCAGAAGAAGTAGAAGAAGGAGAAGGAGAAGATGAAGTCTGGAGGGTGAATCAGAAGAAACAGAAGAAGGAGAAGGAGAAGGTGAAGTCTGGAGGGTGCATCAGAAGAAGTAGAAGAAGGAGAAGGAGATGGTGTAGTCTGGAGGGTGAATCAGAAGAAGTAGACGAAGGAGAAGGAGAAGGTGAAGTCTGGAGGGTGAATCAGAAGAAGCAGAAGAAGGAGAAGGAGAAGGTGAAGTCTGGAGGGTGAATCAGGAGAAGTAGAAGAAGGAGAAGGAGAAGGTGAAGTCTGGAGGGTGAATCAGAAGAAGCAGAAGAAGGAGAAGGAGAAGGTGTAGTCTGGAGGGTGAATCAGAAGAAGCAGAAGAAGGAGAAGGAGAAAGTGAAGTCTGGAGGGTGAATCAGAAGAAGCAGAATAAGGAGAAGGAGAAGGTGAAGTCTGGAGGGTGAATCAGAAGAAGCAGAAGAAGGAGAAGGAGAAGGTGAAGTCTGGAGGGTGAATCAGAAGAAGTAGAAGAAGGAGAAGGAGAAGGTGAAGTCTGGAGGGTGAATCAGAAGAAGTATAAGAAGGAGAAGGAGAAGGTGAAGTCTGGAGGGTGAATCAGAAGAAGTAGAAGAAGGAGAAGGAGAAGGTGAAGTCTGGAGGGTGAAGCAGAAGAAGTAGATGAAGGAGAAGGAGAAGGTGAAGTCAGGAGGGTGAATCAGAAGAAGTAGAAGAAGGAGAAGGAGAATGTGAGTTCTGGAGGGTGAATCAGAAGAAGCAGAAGAAAGAGAAGGAGAAGGTGCAGTCTGGAGGGTGAAGCAGAAGAAACAGAAGAAGGAGAAGGAGAAGGTGAAGACTGGAGGGTGAATCAGAAGAAGTAGAAGAAGGAGAAGTAGAAGGTGAAGTCTGGAGGGTGAATCAGAAGAAGTAGAAGAAGGAGAAGGAGAAGGTGAAGTCTGGAGGGTGAATCAGAAGAAGCAGAAGAAGGAGAAGGAGAAGGTGAAGTCTGGAGGGTGAATCAGGAGAAGTAGAAGAAGGAGAAGGAGAAGGTGAAGTCTGGAGGGTGAATCAGAAGAAGCAGAAGAAGGAGAAGGAGAAGGTGTAGTCTGGAGGGTGAATCAGAAGAAGCAGAAGAAGGAGAAGGAGAAAGTGAAGTCTGGAGGGTGAATCAGAAGAAGCAGAATAAGGAGAAGGAGAAGGTGAAGTCTGGAGGGTGAATCAGAAGAAGCAGAAGAAGGAGAAGGAGAAGGTGAAGTCAGGAGGGTGAATCAGAAGAAGTAGAAGAAGGAGAAGGAGAAGGTGAAGTCTGGAGGGTGAATCAGAAGAAGTATAAGAAGGAGAAGGAGAAGGTGAAGTCTGGAGGGTGAATCAGAAGAAGTAGAAGAAGGAGAAGGAGAAGGTGAAGTCTGGAGGGTGAAGCAGAAGAAGTAAATGAAGGAGAAGGAGAAGGTGAAGTCAGGAGGGTGAATCAGAAGAAGTAGAAGAAGGAGAAGGAGAATGTGAGTTCTGGAGGGTGAATCAGAAGAAGCAGAAGAAAGAGAAGGAGAAGGTGCAGTCTGGAGGGTGAAGCAGAAGAAACAGAAGAAGGAGAAGGAGAAGGTGAAGACTGGAGGGTGAATCAGAAGAAGTAGAAGAAGGAGAAGGAGAAGGTGAAGTCTGGAGGGTGAATCAGAAGAAGCAGAAGAAGGAGAAGGAGAAGGTGAAGTCTGGAGGGTGAATCAGAAGAAGGAGAAGAAGGAGAAGGAGAAGATGAAGTCTGGAGGGTGAATCAGAAGAAGTAGAAGAAGGAGAAGGAGAAGGTGAGGTCTGGAGGGTGAATCAGAAGAAGCAGAAGAAGGAGAAGGAGAAGGTGAAGTCTGGAGGGTGAATCAGAAGAAGCAGAAGAAGGAGAAGGAGAAGGTGAAGTCTGGAGGGTGAATCAGAAGAAGCAGAAGAAGGAGAAGGAGAAGGTGAAGTCAGGAGGGTGAATCAGAAGAAGCAGAAGAAGGAGAAGGAGAAGGTGAATTTAGGAGGGTGAATCAGAAGAAGCAGAAGAAGGAGAAGGAGCAGGTGAAGTCAGGGGGGTGTAGCAGAAGAAGTAGAAGAAGGAGAAGGAGAAGGTGAAGTCAGGACGGTGAAGCAGAAGAAGCAGAAGAAGGAGAAGGAGAAGGTGAAGCCTGGAGGGCGCAGCAGAAGAAGCAGAAGAAGGAGAAGGAGAAGGTGAAGTCTGGAGTGTGAAGCAGAAGAAGCAGAAGAAGGAGAAGGAGAAGGTGAAGTCTGGAGGGCGCAGCAGAAGAAGCAGAAGAAGGAGAATGAGAAGGTGAAGTCTGGAGGGTGAATCAGAAGAAGCAGAAGAAGGAGAAGGAGAAGGTGAAGTCTGGAGGGTGAATCAGAAGAAGTAGAAGAAGGAGAAGGAGAAGGTGAAGTCTGGAGGGTGAAGCAGAAGAAGTAGAAGAAGGAGAAGGAGAAGGTGAAGTCAGGAGGGTGAATCAGAAGAAGCAGAAGAAGGAGAAGGAGAAGGTGAAGTCTGGAGGGTGAATCAGAAGAATCAGAAGAAGGAGAAGGAGAAGGTGAAGTCTGGAGGGTGAATCAGAAGAAGCAGAAGAAAGAGAAGAAGAAGGTGAAGTCTGGAGGGTGAAGCAGAAGAAACAAAAAAAGGAGAAGGAGAAGGTGAAGACTGGAGGGTGAATCAGAAGACGTAGAAGAAGGAGAAGGAGAAGGTGAAGTCTGGAGGGTGAATCAGAAGAAGTGGAAGAAGGAGAAGGAGAAGTTGAAGTCTGGAGGGTGAATCAGAAGAAGCAGAAGAAGGAGAAGGAGAAGGTGAAGTCTGGAGGGTGAATCAGAAGAAGCAGAAGAAGGAGAAGGAGAAGATGAAGTCTGGAGGGTGAATCAGAAGAAGTAGAAGAAGGAGAAGGAGAAGGTGAAGTCTGGAGGGTGAATCAGAAGAAGTAGAAGAAGGAGAAGGAGAAGATGAAGTCTGGAGGGTGAATCAGAAGAAACAGAAGAAGGAGAAGGAGAAGGTGAAGTCTGGAGGGTGAATCAGAAGAAGTAGAAGAAGGAGAAGGAGAAGGTGTAGTCTGGAGGGTGAATCAGAAGAAGTAGACGAAGGAGAAGGAGAAGGTGAAGTCTGGAGGGTGAATCAGAAGAAGCAGAAGAAGGAGAAGGAGAAGGTGAAGTCTGGAGGGTGAATCAGAAGAAGTAGAAGAAGGAGAAGGAGAAGGTGAAGTCTGGAGGGTGAATCAGAAGAAGCAGAAGAAGGAGAAGGAGAAGGTGTAGTCTGGAGGGTGAATCAGAAGAAGCAGAAGAAGGAGAAGGAGAAGGTGAAGTCTGGAGGGTGAATCAGAAGAAGCAGAATAAGGAGAAGGAGAAGGTGAAGTCTGGAGGGTGAATCAGAAGAAGCAGAAGAAGGAGAAGGAGAAGGTGAAGTCTGGAGGGTGAATCAGAAGAAGTAGAAGAAGGAGAAGGAGAAGGTGAAGTCTGGAGGGTGAATCAGAAGAAGTATAAGAAGGAGAAGGAGAAGGTGAAGTCTGGAGGGTGAATCAGAAGAAGTAGAAGAGGGAGAAGGAGAAGGTGAAGTCTGGAGGGTGAATCAGAAGAAGCAGAAGAAGGGGAAGGAGAAGGTGAAGTCTGGAGGGTGAATCAGAAGAAGCAGAAGAAAGAGAAGGAGAAGGTGAAGTCTGGAGGGTGAAGCAGAAGAAACAGAAGAAGGAGAAGGAGAAGGTGAAGACTGGAGGGTGAATCAGAAGAAGTAGAAGAAGGAGAAGGAGAAGGTGAAGTCTGGAGGGTGAATCAGAAGAAGTAGAAGAAGGAGAAGGAGAAGGTGAAGTCTGGAGGGTGAATCAGAAGAAGCAGAAGAAGGAGAAGGAGAAGGTGAAGTCTGGAGGGTGAATCAGAAGAAGGAGAAGAAGGAGAAGGAGAAGATGAAGTCTGGAGGGTGAATCAGAAGAAGTAGAAGAAGGAGAAGGAGAAGGTGAAGTCTGGAGGCTGAATCAGAAGAAGTAGAAGAAGGAGAAGGAGAAGGTGAAGTCTGGAGGGTGAATCAGAAGAAACAGAAGAAGGAGAAGGAGAAGGTGAAGTCTGGAGGGTGTATCAGAAGAAGTAGAAAAAGGAGAAGGAGAAGGTGTAGTCTGGAGGGTGAATCAGATGAAGTAGACGAAGGAGAAGGAGAAGGTGAAGTCTGGAGGGTGAATCAGAAGAAGTAGAAGAAGGAGAAGGAGAAGGTGAAGTCTGGAGGGTGAATCAGAAGAAACAGAAGAAGGAGAAGGAGAAGGTGAAGTCTGGAGGGTGAATCAGAAGAAGTAGAAAAAGGAGAAGGAGAAGGTGTAGTCTGGAGGGTGAATCAGATGAAGTAGACGAAGGAGAAGGAGAAGGTGAAGTCTGGAGGGTGAATCAGAAGAAGTAGAAGAAGGAGAAGGAGAAGGTGAAGTCTGGAGGGTGAATCAGAAGAAGCAGAAGAAGGAGAAGGAGAAGATGATGTCTGGAGGGTGAATCAGAAGAAGTAGAAGAAGGAGAAGGAGAAGGTGAAGTCTGGAGGGTGAATCAGAAGAAGCAGAAGAAGGAGAAGGAGAAGGTGAAGTCTGGAGGGTGAATCAGAAGAAGCAGAAGAAGGAGAAGGAGAAGGTGAGGTCTGGAGGGTGAATCAGAAGAAGCAGAATAAGGAGAAGGAGAAGGTGAAGTCTGGAGGGTGAATCAGAAGAAGCAGAAGAAGGAGAAGGAGAAGGTGAAGTCTGGAGGATGAATCAGAAGAAGTAGAAGAAGGAGAAGGAGAAGGTGAAGTCCGGAGGGTGAATCAGAAAAAGTAGAAGAAGGAGAAGGAGAAGGTGAAGTCTGGAGGGTGAATCAGAAGAAGTAGAAGAAGGAGAAGGAGAAGGTGAAGTCTGGAGGGTGAAGCAGAAGAGGTAGAAGAAGGAGAAGGAGAAGGTGAAGTCAGGAGGGTGAATCAGAAGAAGTAGAAGAAGGAGAAGGAGAAGGTGAAGTCTGGAGGGTGAAGCAGAAGAAGTAGATGAAGGAGAAGGAGAAGGTGAAGTCAGGAGGGTGAATCAGAAGAAGTAGAAGAAGGAGAAGGAGAATGTGAGTTCTGGAGGGTGAATCAGAAGAAGCAGAAGAAAGAGAAGGAGAAGGTGCAGTCTGGAGGGTGAAGCAGAAGAAACAGAAGAAGGAGAAGGAGAAGGTGAAGACTGGAGGGTGAATCAGAAGAAGTAGAAGAAGGAGAAGGAGAAGGTGAAGTCTGGAGGGTGAATCAGAAGAAGTAGAAGAAGGAGAAGGAGAAGGTGAAGTCTGGAGGGTGAATCAGAAGAAGCAGAAGAAGGAGAAGGAGAAGGTGAAGTCTGGAGGGTGAATCAGAAGAAGGAGAAGAAGGAGAAGGAGAAGATGAAGTCTGGAGGGTGAATCAGAAGAAGTAGAAGAAGGAGAAGGAGAAGGTGAAGTCTGGAGGCTGAATCAGAAGAAGTAGAAGAAGGAGAAGGAGAAGGTGAAGTCTGGAGGGTGAATCAGAAGAAGCAGAAGAAGGAGAAGGAGAAGATGAAGTCTGGAGGGTGAATCAGAAGAAGTAGAAGAAGGAGAAGGAGAAGGTGAGGTCTGGAGGGTGAATCAGAAGAAGCAGAAGAAGGAGAAGGAGAAGGTGAAGTCTGGAGGGTGAATCAGAAGAAGCAGAAGAAGGAGAAGGAGAAGGTGAAGTCTGGAGGGTGAATCAGAAGAAGCAGAAGAAGGAGAAGGAGAAGGTGAAGTCAGGAGGGTGAATCAGAAGAAGCAGAAGAAGGAGAAGGAGAAGGTGAATTTAGGAGGGTGAATCAGAAGAAGCAGAAGAAGGAGAAGGAGCAGGTGAAGTCAGGGGAGTGTAGCAGAAGAAGTAGAAGAAGGAGAAGGAGAAGGTGAAGTCAGGACGGTGAAGCAGAAGAAGCAGAAGAAGGAGAAGGAGAAGGTGAAGCCTGGAGGGCGCAGCAGAAGAAGCAGAAGAAGGAGAAGGAGAAGGTGAAGTCTGGAGTGTGAAGCAGAAGAAGCAGAAGAAGGAGAAGGAGAAGGTGAAGTCTGGAGGGCGCAGCAGAAGAAGCAGAAGAAGGAGAATGAGAAGGTGAAGTCTGGAGGGTGAATCAGAAGAAGCAGAAGAAGGAGAAGGAGAAGGTGAAGTCTGGAGAGTGAATCAGAAGAAGTAGAAGAAGGAGAAGGAGAAGGTGAAGTCTGGAGGGTGAAGCAGAAGAAGTAGAAGAAGGAGAAGGAGAAGGTGAAGTCAGGAGGGTGAATCAGAAGAAGCAGAAGAAGGAGAAGGAGAAGGTGAAGTCTGGAGGGTGAATCAGAAGAATCAGAAGAAGGAGAAGGAGAAGGTGAAGTCTGGAGGGTGAATCAGAAGAAGCAGAAGAAAGAGAAGGAGAAGGTGAAGTCTGGAGGGTGAAGCAGAAGAAACAAAAAAAGGAGAAGGAGAAGGTGAAGACTGGAGGGTGAATCAGAAGACGTAGAAGAAGGAGAAGGAGAAGGTGAAGTCTGGAGGGTGAATCAGAAGAAGTGGAAGAAGGAGAAGGAGAAGTTGAAGTCTGGAGGGTGAATCAGAAGAAGCAGAAGAAGGAGAAGGAGAAGGTGAAGTCTGGAGGGTGAATCAGAAGAAGCAGAAGAAGGAGAAGGAGAAGATGAAGTCTGGAGGGTGAATCAGAAGAAGTAGAAGAAGGAGAAGGAGAAGGTGAAGTCTGGAGGGTGAATCAGAAGAAGTAGAAGAAGGAGAAGGAGAAGATGAAGTCTGGAGGGTGAATCAGAAGAAACAGAAGAAGGAGAAGGAGAAGGTGAAGTCTGGAGGGTGAATCAGAAGAAGTAGAAGAAGGAGAAGGAGAAGGTGTAGTCTGGAGGGTGAATCAGAAGAAGTAGACGAAGGAGAAGGAGAAGGTGAAGTCTGGAGGGTGAATCAGAAGAAGCAGAAGAAGGAGAAGGAGAAGGTGAAGTCTGGTGGGTGAATCAGAAGAAGTAGAAGAAGGAGAAGGAGAAGGTGAAGTCTGGAGGGTGAATCAGAAGAAGCAGAAGAAGGAGAAGGAGAAGATGAAGTCTGGAGGGTGAATCAGAAGAAGCAGAAGAAGGAGAAGGAGAAGATGAAGTCTGGAGGGTGAATCAGAAGAAGCAGAAGAAGGAGAAGGAGAAGGTGAAGTCTGGAGGGTGAATCAGAAGAAGTAGAAGAAGGAGAAGGAGAAGGTGAAGTCTGGAGGGTGAATCAGAAGAAGTATAAGAAGGAGAAGGAGAAGGTGAAGTCTGGAGGGTGAATCAGAAGAAGTAGAAGAGGGAGAAGGAGAAGGTGAAGTCTGGAGGGTGAAGCAGAAGGAGTAGATGAAGGAGAAGGAGAAGGTGAAATCAGGAGGGTGAACCAGAAGAAGTAGAAGAAGGAGAAGGAGAAGGTGATGTCTGGAGGGTGAATCAGAAGAAGCAGAAGAAGGAGAGGGAGAAGGTGAAGTCTGGAGGGTGAATCAGAAGAATCAGAAGAAGGAGAAGGAGAAGGTGAAGTCTGGAGGGTGAATCAGAAGAAGCAGAAGAAAGAGAAGGAGAAGGTGAAGTCTGGAGGGTGAAGCAGAAGAAACAGAAGAAGGAGAAGGAGAAGGTGAAGACTGGAGGGTGAATCAGAAGAAGTAGAAGAAGGAGAAGGAGAAGGTGAAGTCTGGAGGGTGAATCAGAAGAAGCAGAAGAAGGAGAAGGAGAAGGTGAAGTCTGGAGGGTGAATCAGAAGAAGGAGAAGAAGGAGAAGGAGAAGATGAAGTCTGGAGGGTGAATCAGAAGAAGTAGAAGAAGGAGAAGGAGAAGGTGAAGTCTGGAGGCTGAATCAGAAGAAGTAGAAGAAGGAGAAGGAGAAGGTGAAGTCTGGAGGGTGAATCAGAAGAAACAGAAGAAGGAGAAGGAGAAGGTGAAGTCTGGAGGGTGTATCAGAAGAAGTAGAAGAAGGAGAAGGAGAAGGTGTAGTCTGGAGGGTGAATCAGAAGAAGTAGACGAAGGAGAAGGAGAAGGTGAAGTCTGGAGGGTGAATCAGAAGAAGCAGAAGAAGGAGAAGGAGAAGGTGAAGTCTGGAGGGTGAATCAGAAGAAGTAGAAGAAGGAGAAGGAGAAGGTGAAGTCTGGAGGGTGAATCAGAAGAAGCAGAAGAAGGAGAAGGAGAAGGTGAAGTCTGGAGGGTGAATCAGAAGAAGCAGAAGAAGGAGAAGGAGAAGGTGAAGTCTGGAGGGTGAATCAGAAGAAACAGAAGAAGGAGAAGGAGAAGGTGAAGTCTGGAGGGTGAATCAGAAGAAGTAGAAAAAGGAGAAGGAGAAGGTGTAGTCTGGAGGGTGAATCAGATGAAGTAGACGAAGGAGAAGGAGAAGGTGAAGTCTGGAGGGTGAATCAGAAGAAGTAGAAGAAGGAGAAGGAGAAGGTGAAGTCTGGAGGGTGAATCAGAAGAAACAGAAGAAGGAGAAGGAGAAGGTGAAGTCTGGAGGGTGAATCAGAAGAAGTAGAAGAAGGAGAAGGAGAAGGTGTAGTCTGGAGGGTGAATCAGAAGAAGTAGCCGAAGGAGAAGGAGAAGGTGAAGTCTGGAGGGTGAATCAGAAGAAGCAGAAGAAGGAGAAGGAGAAGATGAAGTCTGGAGGGTGAATCAGAAGAAGTAGAAGAAGGAGAAGGAGAAGGTGAAGTCTGGAGGGTGAATCAGAAGAAGCAGAAGAAGGAGAAGGAGAAGGTGAAGTCTGGAGGGTGAATCAGAAGAAGCAGAAGAAGGAGAAGGAGAAGGTGAAGTCTGGAGGGTGAATCAGAAGAAGCAGAATAAGGAGAAGGAGAAGGTGAAGTCTGGAGGGTGAATCAGAAGAAGCAGAAGAAGGAGAAGGAGAAGGTGAAGTCTGGAGGATGAATCAGAAGAAGTAGAAGAAGGAGAAGGAGAAGGTGAAGTCTGGAGGGTGAATCAGAAAAAGTAGAAGAAGGAGAAGGAGAAGGTGAAGTCTGGAGGGTGAATCAGAAGAAGTAGAAGAAGGAGAAGGAGAAGGTGAAGTCTGGAGGGTGAAGCAGAAGAGGTAGAAGAAGGAGAAGGAGAAGGTGAAGTCAGGAGGGTGAATCAGAAGAAGTAGAAGAAGGAGAAGGAGAAGGTGAAGTCAGGAGGGTGAAGCAGAAGAAGCAGAAGAAGGAGAAGGAGAAGGTGAAGTCAGGAGGGTGAATCAGAAGAAGCAGAAGAAGGAGAAGGAGAAGGTGAATTTAGGAGGGTGAATCAGAAGAAGCAGAAGAAGGAGAAGGAGCAGGTGAATTCAGGGGGGTGTAGCAGAAGAAGTAGAAGAAGGAGAAGGAGAAGGTGAAGTCAGGACGGTGAAGCAGAAGAAGCAGAAGAAGGAGAAGGAGAAGGTGAAGCCTGGAGGGCGCAGCAGAAGAAGCAGAAGAAGGAGAAGGAGAAGGTGAAGTCTGGAGTGTGAAGCAGAAGAAGCAGAAGAAGGAGAAGGAGAAGGTGAAGTCTGGAGGGCGCAGCAGAAGAAGCAGAAGAAGGAGAATGAGAAGGTGAAGTCTGGAGGGTGAATCAGAAGAAGCAGAAGAAGGAGAAGGAGAAGGTGAAGTCTGGAGGGTGAATCAGAAGAAGTAGAAGAAGGAGAAGGAGAAGGTGAAGTCTGGAGGGTGAAGCAGAAGAAGTAGAAGAAGGAGAAGGAGAAGGTGAAGTCAGGAGGGTGAATCAGAAGAAGCAGAAGAAGGAGAAGGAGAAGGTGAAGTCTGGAGGGTGAATCAGAAGAATCAGAAGAAGGAGAAGGAGAAGGTGAAGTCTGGAGGGTGAATCAGAAGAAGCAGAAGAAAGAGAAGGAGAAGGTGAAGTCTGGAGGGTGAAGCAGAAGAAACAAAAAAAGGAGAAGGAGAAGGTGAAGACTGGAGGGTGAATCAGAAGACGTAGAAGAAGGAGAAGGAGAAGGTGAAGTCTGGAGGGTGAATCAGAAGAAGTGGAAGAAGGAGAAGGAGAAGTTGAAGTCTGGAGGGTGAATCAGAAGAAGCAGAAGAAGGAGAAGGAGAAGGTGAAGTCTGGAGGGTGAATCAGAAGAAGCAGAAGAAGGAGAAGGAGAAGATGAAGTCTGGAGGGTGAATCAGAAGAAGTAGAAGAAGGAGAAGGAGAAGGTGAAGTCTGGAGGGTGAATCAGAAGAAGTAGAAGAAGGAGAAGGAGAAGATGAAGTCTGGAGGGTGAATCAGAAGAAACAGAAGAAGGAGAAGGAGAAGGTGAAGTCTGGAGGGTGAATCAGAAGAAGTAGAAGAAGGAGAAGGAGAAGGTGTAGTCTGGAGGGTGAATCAGAAGAAGTAGACGAAGGAGAAGGAGAAGGTGAAGTCTGGAGGGTGAATCAGAAGAAGCAGAAGAAGGAGAAGGAGAAGGTGAAGTCTGGAGGGTGAATCAGAAGAAGTAGAAGAAGGAGAAGGAGAAGGTGAAGTCTGGAGGGTGAATCAGAAGAAGCAGAAGAAGGAGAAGGAGAAGATGAAGTCTGGAGGGTGAATCAGAAGAAGCAGAAGAAGGAGAAGGAGAAGATGAAGTCTGGAGGGTGAATCAGAAGAAGCAGAAGAAGGAGAAGGAGAAGGTGAAGTCTGGAGGGTGAATCAGAAGAAGTAGAAGAAGGAGAAGGAGAAGGTGAAGTCTGGAGGGTGAATCAGAAGAAGTATAAGAAGGAGAAGGAGAAGGTGAAGTCTGGAGGGTGAATCAGAAGAAGTAGAAGAGGGAGAAGGAGAAGGTGAAGTCTGGAGGGTGAAGCAGAAGGAGTAGATGAAGGAGAAGGAGAAGGTGAAATCAGGAGGGTGAACCAGAAGAAGTAGAAGAAGGAGAAGGAGAAGGTGATGTCTGGAGGGTGAATCAGAAGAAGCAGAAGAAGGAGAGGGAGAAGGTGAAGTCTGGAGGGTGAATCAGAAGAATCAGAAGAAGGAGAAGGAGAAGGTGAAGTCTGGAGGGTGAATCAGAAGAAGCAGAAGAAAGAGAAGGAGAAGGTGAAGTCTGGAGGGTGAAGCAGAAGAAACAGAAGAAGGAGAAGGAGAAGGTGAAGACTGGAGGGTGAATCAGAAGAAGTAGAAGAAGGAGAAGGAGAAGGTGAAGTCTGGAGGGTGAATCAGAAGAAGCAGAAGAAGGAGAAGGAGAAGGTGAAGTCTGGAGGGTGAATCAGAAGAAGGAGAAGAAGGAGAAGGAGAAGATGAAGTCTGGAGGGTGAATCAGAAGAAGTAGAAGAAGGAGAAGGAGAAGGTGAAGTCTGGAGGCTGAATCAGAAGAAGTAGAAGAAGGAGAAGGAGAAGGTGAAGTCTGGAGGGTGAATCAGAAGAAACAGAAGAAGGAGAAGGAGAAGGTGAAGTCTGGAGGGTGTATCAGAAGAAGTAGAAGAAGGAGAAGGAGAAGGTGTAGTCTGGAGGGTGAATCAGAAGAAGTAGACGAAGGAGAAGGAGAAGGTGAAGTCTGGAGGGTGAATCAGAAGAAGCAGAAGAAGGAGAAGGAGAAGGTGAAGTCTGGAGGGTGAATCAGAAGAAGTAGAAGAAGGAGAAGGAGAAGGTGAAGTCTGGAGGGTGAATCAGAAGAAGCAGAAGAAGGAGAAGGAGAAGGTGAAGTCTGGAGGGTGAATCAGAAGAAGCAGAAGAAGGAGAAGGAGAAGGTGAAGTCTGGAGGGTGAATCAGAAGAAACAGAAGAAGGAGAAGGAGAAGGTGAAGTCTGGAGGGTGAATCAGAAGAAGTAGAAAAAGGAGAAGGAGAAGGTGTAGTCTGGAGGGTGAATCAGATGAAGTAGACGAAGGAGAAGGAGAAGGTGAAGTCTGGAGGGTGAATCAGAAGAAGTAGAAGAAGGAGAAGGAGAAGGTGAAGTCTGGAGGGTGAATCAGAAGAAACAGAAGAAGGAGAAGGAGAAGGTGAAGTCTGGAGGGTGAATCAGAAGAAGTAGAAGAAGGAGAAGGAGAAGGTGTAGTCTGGAGGGTGAATCAGAAGAAGTAGCCGAAGGAGAAGGAGAAGGTGAAGTCTGGAGGGTGAATCAGAAGAAGCAGAAGAAGGAGAAGGAGAAGATGAAGTCTGGAGGGTGAATCAGAAGAAGTAGAAGAAGGAGAAGGAGAAGGTGAAGTCTGGAGGGTGAATCAGAAGAAGCAGAAGAAGGAGAAGGAGAAGGTGAAGTCTGGAGGGTGAATCAGAAGAAGCAGAAGAAGGAGAAGGAGAAGGTGAAGTCTGGAGGGTGAATCAGAAGAAGCAGAATAAGGAGAAGGAGAAGGTGAAGTCTGGAGGGTGAATCAGAAGAAGCAGAAGAAGGAGAAGGAGAAGGTGAAGTCTGGAGGATGAATCAGAAGAAGTAGAAGAAGGAGAAGGAGAAGGTGAAGTCTGGAGGGTGAATCAGAAAAAGTAGAAGAAGGAGAAGGAGAAGGTGAAGTCTGGAGGGTGAATCAGAAGAAGTAGAAGAAGGAGAAGGAGAAGGTGAAGTCTGGAGGGTGAAGCAGAAGAGGTAGAAGAAGGAGAAGGAGAAGGTGAAGTCAGGAGGGTGAATCAGAAGAAGTAGAAGAAGGAGAAGGAGAAGGTGAAGTCAGGAGGGTGAAGCAGAAGAAGCAGAAGAAGGAGAAGGAGAAGGTGAAGTCTGGAGGGTGAAGCAGAAGAAGCAGAAGAAGGAGAAGGAGAAGGTGAAGTCTGGAGGGTGAATCAGAAGAAGCAGAAGAAGGAGAAGGAGAAGGTGAAGTCTGGAGGGTGAATCAGAAGAAGCAGAAGAAGGAGAAGGAGAAGGTGAAGTCAGGAGGGTGAATCAGAAGAAGCAGAAGAAGGAGAAGGAGAAGGTGAATTTAGGAGGGTGAATCAGAAGAAGCAGAAGAAGGAGAAGGAGCAGGTGAAGTCAGGGGGGTGTAGCAGAAGAAGTAGAAGAAGGAGAAGGAGAAGGTGAAGTCAGGACGGTGAAGCAGAAGAAGCAGAAGAAGGAGAAGGAGAAGTTGAAGCCTGGAGGGCGCAGCAGAAGAAGCAGAAGAAGGAGAAGGAGAAGGTGAAGTCTGGAGTGTGAAGCAGAAGAAGCAGAAGAAGGAGAAGGAGAAGGTGAAGTCTGGAGGGCGCAGCAGAAGAAGCAGAAGAAGGAGAATGAGAAGGTGAAGTCTGGAGGGTGAATCAGAAGAAGCAGAAGAAGGAGAAGGAGAAGGTGAAGTCTGGAGGGTGAATCAGAAGAAGTAGAAGAAGGAGAAGGAGAAGGTGAAGTCAGGAGGGTGAATCAGAAGAAGTAGAAGAAGGAGAAGGAGAAGGTGAAGTCAGGAGGGTGAATCAGAAGAAGCAGAAGAAGGAGAAGGAGAAGGTGAAGTCTGGAGGGCGAATCAGAAGAAACAGAAGAAGGAGAAGGAGAAGGTGAAGTCTGGAGGGTGAATCAGAAGAAGCAGAAGAAGGAGAAGGAGAAGGTGAAGTCTGGAGGTTGAATCAGAAGAAGCAGAATAACGAGAAGGAGAAGGTGAAGTCTGGAGGGTGAATCAGAAGAAGCAGAATAAGGAGAAGGAGAAGGTGAAGTCTGGAGGGTGAATCAGAAGAAGCAGAAGAAGGAGAAGGAGAAGGTGAAGTCTGGAGGATGAATCAGAAGAAGTAGAAGAAGGAGAAGGAGAAGGTGAAGTCTGGAGGGTGAATCAGAAAAAGTAGAAGAAGGAGAAGGAGAAGGTGAAGTCTGGAGGTTGAATCAGAAGAAGTAGAAGAAGGAGAAGGAGAAGGTGAAGTCTGGAGGGTGAATCAGAAGAAGTAGAAGAAGGAGAAGGAGAAGGTGAAGTCAGGAGGGTGAATCAGAAGAAGTAGAAGAAGGAGAAGGAGAAGGTGAAGTCAGGAGGGTGAAGCAGAAGAAGCAGAAGAAGGAGAAGGAGAAGGTGAAGTCTGGAGGGTGAAGCAGAAGAAGCAGAAGAAGGAGAAGGAGAAGGTGAAGTCTGGAGGGTGAATCAGAAGAAGCAGAAGAAGGAGAAGGAGAAGGTGAAGTCTGGAGGGTGAATCAGAAGAAGCAGAAGAAGGAGAAGGAGAAGGTGAAGTCAGGAGGGTGAATCAGAAGAAGCAGAAGAAGGAGAAGGAGAAGGTGAATTTAGGAGGGTGAATCAGAAGAAGCAGAAGAAGGAGAAGGAGCAGGTGAAGTCAGGGTGGTGTAGCAGAAGAAGTAGAAGAAGGAGAAGGAGAAGGTGAAGTCAGGACGGTGAAGCAGAAGAAGCAGAAGAAGGAGAAGGAGAAGGTGAAGCCTGGAGGGCGCAGCAGAAGAAGCAGAAGAAGGAGAAGGAGAAGGTGAAGTCTGGAGTGTGAAGCAGAAGAAGCAGAAGAAGGAGAAGGAGAAGGTGAAGTCTGGAGGGCGCAGCAGAAGAAGCAGAAGAAGGAGAATGAGAAGGTGAAGTCAGGAGGGTGAATCAGAAGAAGCAGAAGAAGGAGAAGGAGAAGGTGAAGTCTGGAGGGTGAATCAGAAGAAGTAGAAGAAGGAGAAGGAGAAGGTGAAGTCAGGAGGGTGAATCAGAAGAAGTAGAAGAAGGAGAAGGAGAAGGTGAAGTCAGGAGGGTGAATCAGAAGAAGCAGAAGAAGGAGAAGGAGAAGGTGAAGTCTGGAGGGCGAATCAGAAGAAACAGAAGAAGGAGAAGGAGAAGGTGAAGTCTGGAGGGTGAATCAGAAGAAGCAGAAGAAGGAGAAGGAGAAGGTGAAGTCTGGAGGGTGAATCAGAAGAAGCAGAATAAGGAGAAGGAGAAGGTGAAGTCTGGAGGGTGAATCAGAAGAAGCAGAAGAAGGAGAAGGAGAAGGTGAAGTCTGGAGGGTGAATCAGAAGAGGTAGAAGAAGGAGAAGGAGAAGGTGAAGTCTGGAGGGTGAAGCAGAAGAAGGAGAAGAAGGAGAAGGAGAAGGTGAAGTCAGGAGGGTGAATCAGAAGAAGTAGAAGAAGGAGAAGGAGAAGGTGAAGCCAGGAGGGTGAATCAGAAGAAGCAGAAGAAGGAGAAGGAGAAGGTGAAGTCTGGAGGGTGAATCAGAAGAATCAGAAGAAGGAGAAGGAGAAGGTGAAGTCTGGAGGGTGAATCAGAAGAATCAGAAGAAAGAGAAGGAGAAGGTGAAGTCTGGAGGCTGAAGCAGAAGAAACAGAAGAAGTAGAAGGAGAATGTGAAGACTGGAGGGTGAATCAGAAGAAGTAGAAGAAGGAGAAGGAGAAGGTGAAGTCTGGAGGGTGAATCAGAAGAAGTAGAAGAAGGAGAAGGAGAAGGTGAAGTCTGGAGGGTGAAGCAGAAGAAGTAGAAGAAGGAGAAGGAGAAGGTGAAGTCAGGAGGGTGAATCAGAAGAAGCAGAAGAAAGAGAAGGAGAAGGTGAAGTCTGGAGGGTGAAGCAGAAGAAACAAAAAAAGGAGAAGGAGAAGGTGAAGACTGGAGGGTGAATCAGAAGAAGTAGAAGAAGGAGAAGGAGAAGGTGAAGTCTGGAGGGTGGATCAGAAGAAGTGGAAGAAGGAGAAGGAGAAGTTGAAGTCTGGAGGGTGAATCAGAAGAAGCAGAAGAAGGAGAAGGAGAAGGTGAAGTCTGGAGGGTGAATCAGAAGAAGCAGAAGAAGGAGAAGGAGAAGGTGAAGTCTGGAGGGTGAATCAGAAGAAGTAGAAGAAGGAGAAGGAGAAGATGAAGTCTGGAGGGTGAATCAGAAGAAACAGAAGAAGGAGAAGGAGAAGGTGAAGTCTGGAGGGTGAATCAGAAGAAGCAGAAGAAGGAGAAGGAGAAGGTGAAGTCTGGAGGGTGAATCAGAAGAAGTAGAAGAAGGAGAAGGAGAAGATGAAGTCTGGAGGGCGAATCAGAAGAAACAGAAGAAGGAGAAGGAGAAGGTGAAGTCTGGAGGGTGAATCAGAAGAAGCAGAAGAAGGAGAAGGAGAAGGTGAAGTCTGGAGGTTGAATCAGAAGAAGCAGAATAACGAGAAGGAGAAGGTGAAGTCTGGAGGGTGAATCAGAAGAAGCAGAATAAGGAGAAGGAGAAGGTGAAGTCTGGAGGGTGAATCAGAAGAAGCAGAAGAAGGAGAAGGAGAAGGTGAAGTCTGGAGGATGAATCAGAAGAAGTAGAAGAAGGAGAAGGAGAAGGTGAAGTCTGGAGGGTGAATCAGAAAAAGTAGAAGAAGGAGAAGGAGAAGGTGAAGTCTGGAGGTTGAATCAGAAGAAGTAGAAGAAGGAGAAGGAGAAGGTGAAGTCTGGAGGGTGAATCAGAAGAAGTAGAAGAAGGAGAAGGAGAAGGTGAAGTCAGGAGGGTGAATCAGAAGAAGTAGAAGAAGGAGAAGGAGAAGGTGAAGTCAGGAGGGTGAAGCAGAAGAAGCAGAAGAAGGAGAAGGAGAAGGTGAAGTCTGGAGGGTGAAGCAGAAGAAGCAGAAGAAGGAGAAGGAGAAGGAGAAGTCTGGAGGGTGAATCAGAAGAAGCAGAAGAAGGAGAAGGAGAAGGTGAAGTCTGGAGGGTGAATCAGAAGAAGCAGAAGAAGGAGAAGGAGAAGGTGAAGTCAGGAGGGTGAATCAGAAGAAGCAGAAGAAGGAGA